>NW_003852462.1:6223213-6291834 GCF_000181295.1 Otolemur garnettii
AAGAAATGCACAAACTGGCATTGGCTACCCGACCTTGTGCCCCTGCTCATCTGCTCCTTCCACCTGAAAGCTTCTCCCCACTAAGCCAAATCCCCCAGCTTAAGCTGGCACCTGACAAATATTCCATCACCGAAGACAAGCTCCACCCATGTCATGATCTTAGCTCTCCTGGTTTGAAGAAGAGTCAAATTTGTATTTTAAAAAGCAACCAAAAACCAAAAACCCTGCTACTTATGTCTGATGCTCTCTCTCTGTTGTGAAATAAACACATTTATGACATGTAGGTTAGGTTGAAGTGAGCTTGGGTTTTATGTGTTGGTTTTGGTGTCTGCCAAGCCCTGGTTCCTTCTGAGGAGCACTGCCCTTTCCTATTGAAAGGATCACATGTCCTAGTTGTATGACATGCAATCTTCCCCATTCCATCTTACCGGGCCAGCCTCAGTACCTGTGTGGGGGTACTCATAGCCATCTGTAAACAGCAACTCCATGGGCTTGCCAGGGATGTGTGTGTGACCTGTCGCAAAAAAAGCTGAGCTCATTTGAAATACTGAGGGAAGGAAACCATCACAGTGGGGCTATAGATATGCAGGTCACAGTGGGCCCCAGGGGTTCTGAGCCAGGCTAGAGGGAAGGGCCAGACATAGTTGGGTGCTAGCAACATCTAGCAGGCATAGCCACATTGTGGGGTACATGAGGAGACCTGTGGTCAGAGAACAAAGTGGACCCGAGGAGCAGACACACAGGCAAAACTGAGCCCCGGTGATGCCAGCACAAATGCATGAGCTCTCAGGAGAGAAGTGGCCGGGGAGGGGTACTGCAGAGCCCTCTGGGGCTCAGAACCCCAGTCCTGTCTCCAGAAGCCTGGCTGTGCTCCCTGCGGCCACTGCTTTGGCTTTTGGTTCCTGTACATTTGGTCCTTTCCGAGAAATCTCTCCCCCATCCTGAGGCCCAAGGAGCCAAACAGATTAGGGCACCAGGGGCCAACATCCACCATCATTAGTCACCACCACCATCAACAGCAACAGGAAGTGAGAAACAGAGGCTTTAAGGAGTGAGTTTCCATCCCAGGCCCCCAGGGACACGCCAGAGGGAGAGGCACTAGGGAGGGGTCCATTTCTTACAGCCAAAGGGCTATGGAAGGGCCTAATCCAGAAAAAACTAACACAAGCATTTTACTTCTCAGGTAGGTAACTATATTACTCTATTGATTAATTAGGGAAAAAAAGGAAAAGGAATCTAGGGCCACTAGGAAGTGTGGATTGTTTTACAGGAGAGAGGTCATCCACCGTGGGGTGGGTGGACTAGAATTCCACACCTGGGCCCCAGAATGCTGTGGAAACCCTGGGGACAGGAAATATGGTAACTGGTGGACAGCTGCCCACGTCAAGTAGCTCTACCTTAAAGAATAGCAGAGATCAAAGGAAATAATCCGAGAGAAATCCACTCAGATCCTAGAATAAATAAATACTTCCAACATGAGGATTGTAGGGTGTGACTGTCATGGCTGACATAGGTTATCTCCCCCCAGCCGCACTGGCCCTGAGTCCCCAGTCCTTCTGATGGGTGCTACTAAGTTGTATATTTGCAGACATCAACAACTTCCTTACTGTCCTTTCCTTGTAGTAAGCTGTGCACTTAGCATCGCCCGTGTCTTGCTATAAATAGGAAGAATGCTTAGCACAGCCCTCAGAAAACTGCATGTTGAAAGCACCCGGATTCCTGGCTGGAAGAGATAAAGGCCACTCACGGGGCTTCTTTGTTGGAGCTGTGTCTCTCCCAGTTGCCTCGAAGGAACGAAGGAACGTCCTGGGAGAACAGCCACTTCTGGCCTCCAGGGACCTAAAGAAGCAAAGAGGCAAAGTGGTCACGAAAACCAAACCAATTCCAGGGCCAGGTGTACAGCACGGCAGTTTGCAGGGCACTTGGGGTGATCTGCTCAAAGCGGCTCCCAACCTTCTGAGCTTGGTACAAACATTCTCCTTTGAGTTGGCTGAGTTGCAGTCTCAGAAAATGTCTGAGACACTGCAAGTCTTAACAGAGGTATGTGTGCACGGATAATCTCAACAGGTTGTGCAAACGTTTAAGGTAGAAGGGAGAGATGAGTCAGACACAAGCCGCATGGCTCAGGCCACCAGGCTAAGAGCTGGGGCCCCTGCGAGCCTATGGGGTAGCTTGGGAGGCGGGGTGGGGAGTGAGGGTGAGGGCTGCAGAGGAACACCAAAGACAAGCTCTGCCCATTTCACCATCTTAGCTCCCCTGTTTCAAAGAAGAGTCAAATTTGTATTTTAAAAAACAACCAAAAAACAAAAACCCTGCTACTTCTGCCTGATCCCTTCCCTGTTGTGAAATAAACACATTTATGACACAGAAGGAAGCCTGATATCTCTGAGCCCTTGAACAGACTATTTGCAACATTTGGGCTGCAGGGCGGTTGACCTTCAGAGCACAGAGAGGTGACGCCTTGCATGTGGCAAGGCAGGGCCTTTCTGAGGATGTGAGACGCTACACTAGCACCACATCTTAGGGGACCTGGGATTTTATAAAATGTCATAACAAGGTTATAAAAATGCATGCTTTAAACATCTAAAGTTTAAAAACAGAATGCTTACACACAGGCGCATGGACACATCCTAAATTCAGCATGCTGTTCATTAGTAATGATATAAAAACAATCTGAAGGCCCTTTTGAACACAAAGCCTAGATCAATCAAATGTCCCACCTCCAACAGACTTCCAAGATGCCCCAAGAAAACAAGGAGCAGGAATTGACACAGGCCCTGCAAAAGGAATCTGAGGACAGGACTGGGCGGGTCCACTAGCAGGGCTTCTAAACTCAAGGGATCTAGCACCCTGGCAAAATGTCTGGATTTAATTCTGGACTAGGACATGGGTCACCATCAGCTCTATCACTGAGAAGTCGCCCCTTGACCTTGGTGTTTTGCCAGCCTATTGCCCCTCTATAATGAAATGCTGTTGGTTTTCAAAGGCAGGCATACCTTATACTTTTTGTACATGCTTACAGCTCTAATTCTTTTTTTTGGAGACAGAGTCTCACTTTGTCGTCCTTGGTAGCTCACAGCAGCCTCCAGCTCTTGGGCTTAGGTGATTCTCTTGCCTCAGCCTCCCAAGTAGCTGGGACTACAGGCACCTGCTACAACGCCTGGCTATTTTGTTGTTGTTGTTGCAGTTTGGCCAGGGCCAGGTTTGAACCCGCCACCCTTAGTATATAGGGCCGGCGCCCTACTCACTGAGCCACAGGCACCACCCCACGACTCTAATTCTTAAATAAATTCTCAATAAATTCTTATTGGGTTGAACTGAAATATCAAGAAAGTACCATCAAGAACTAGGTTTTGTCTCTTGGCCCCATTTGCGATGGCCCTGGTCAAATTTCTTGGCTAACTTTCTCCACCTCTGTCAAGTTAACCAAACCACCACCTAAATCTCCACAAGGGATCTGACAACTTTCATGCGCTGAGCATTCGTAGTGACCAGCAAGCAATGCTGTACATACGAACACACTTACATTCCCCTCAACTGGGAACCGAGAGGTTACCATGTATGATACATAAGGATCTCTATTTTATCACACAGAAGAGAAACAATCTCCTGATGTAAGAAAATGGGCTGTCTTCTGGATAATCACAGTAATCCATCTCTAAGTAGCTGAAGGTCATTAGTACACATGGAACACGTAGGGACTTTTGTGAGGAAAGAGGGAACTCAAGAGGGAACTCGTCGCCCACGGGTGCGAAGACGCTGAAGAGAAACCCGCAAACAAGGACAGAAAGACAGATACCATCAAGGGGGAGGCTGGTGGGGAGAAGATGAGCTCAAACACTGGCGGATTCATGGGGACTCTGTCTGGGTTTGCACCGTCATTCTGTAGCAATCCCCAAACGAGAGGTGGGCACAAGGCCTGACTTGGAACGCAAAGATGTCCTAAGACCTTGCTACGGGACCAGAATGCTGAGTTCATCGTCGCGGCTAGGCTGTCCCCAACTGCCCTTTGCCGCCTTCGTCCAGGATGGTCAGCCCTCCCTGGGAATGCGGCTGATTTTCTCAGATAACAGATGTACAAACGTCTAACCAATCAGCCCTACCCTGAGTAATGAGAACCCACAGCGAAATCCCCCGCACACACCTCTGTATTGCGAAAATGGATTGTGGGATGACCTAGGAGATGACACAGATGCGGAAGGACAGAGAAATTTCATAGTAAACTTCCTGTTCCTATTAGCTGATGCAAACCCCTGAAAAACTTTCCTGCGTGAATGTGTGAGATCAAATTAAACTAAAAACTCCATCCCACAAACGGCCTTGCCCAGTGGTGAGCGGCTGGGTTTCCTTCCCGTGTCCTCAGGTGCCCTCTGCTGGAGACAGCCTGCATTACAGCATGAATAACCTGATGGGGAACACTCCAGGCTCAAGTGCCCCCCACCCCCACTCCAGATTTTCCAGAATAGGAGAAGGAAGGAAATATAATATAAAAGAAGCTTAATGTTTTCTCCTCCTGGCACTCCACCCAGTGAGAGTCATAAATCAGAGGTGCTGCAAACCAGCTCAAAGGCAGTGTTCAGTTCCCAGAGCGGCACTGGCTGGTGTCTAGTTAGTTTTGCCCATGGCTCTTAGGACCCCAGGTCTGGGTCACCTCACGGTCCCAATTTCCTTACCTTGTCTCATTTCATCTGAGTCAGGGCACCTGGTGGGTCCAGCACTGATGATCTCATCCTCATCCCACATGTCTCAGGGAATCCCAGGTCTGCCCTGAGCTTCCTGTGTCCTTGGGAAAGTCGGTGAATCTCTGGGCCTCACTGTCTTCCCCCTGAGCTTGGAAGCTTGGGCTATATGATTTCTAAGTATCTTCTAGCTTTGACTTGAGTATCTGTCTTGGGTGGCCAGAGTTAAAGCTTAAATGAATAAAAAGAAAAATAAGATCTGATCCTCACTCAGATCTGCACAGAATGGGAACAGCCATGAAGACTGCTGAGTCTGCAAAGTGCTGCGGGTCAGGGTCTGGTGCTGGGGCTCTCGGAGCCTTCCCCTGTGGGCCCCACCGGCCTCCTTACCTCTCCTTCTCTTCTGCAGTCTGGGTGCTCTCACCTAGCCAGCTGAGCGGCACCAGCATCCTCTTCCAGTTCTCGTGGCCCTTGACTTTTCCTTATGCCTCCAGCCTTGCAGGAGCTGCAGGGACCTGGCTGGCCAGTTGGCTCTGCCTGGAGGGTGCAAGCTGTCTCCTGGAGAGCCGCCTTCTCCCCGCGTCCTTGGCAGAAAGACTGGGAGCCGCAGTGCTGTGCCTGTCCCAGGCTGAGCATGGGGCTTCTTGGTGTCAGTTTTGAAGCAGTCACAGACCTGCCAAGGGCCCCAAAACTGATGACATCAGCATGGAGCAGGGTCTGCAGGCCCCACTGCCTCTGCCACCTCCGCTTCTCCCTTTCTCCAATCTCCCTCCCCTCCCAGCGCAATGCAGGCCCCAAGGGCAACATCCAAGGTACAGACACTCAGCCTAAAGCATGGGGACAAGACAGAGGTTCTCCCAGCGGAAGTCAGGGTCCAGGACACTGAGAGGTATCAGTCTCCAAACTATCTCACAACTGTGAACAGCCCCAGAAGAGCGAGCTCGTGTGTGAAGCTTGACATCACTTCCCATCTTGCTGGGAGTTGGGGCTTTTTGCCAAGAATGGGCCCCCCGGGGATTAGTTGGGTAGCATTTTTATGCAGCTGGCATAAATAAAGACTTGCACCAGAGGCTGTTATTCTGGGCAGAAGGTGCTGTCTGGACCCTCTAGGGCTGCCTTCTCTGTCCCCAGGTCCTTGGCTTCTGCCACCAAAGTCCATCACATCACCCAGGAGGGCCAGCAGCTAGGGGACCCCGCCCCACATTTGCTGGTTTGGTTTCCCTCCTCAAGGGAAGCTGGACTTCTCCAAGTTCACCCTTCAGCAACTAACTAACTACATGATTGGGGTGGGGGGAACCTTTCTCCCACCACCTTTGAGCCTCTGTTTGTCTCCATAGGCTGTCCCAGAAATCATGAGTGGGATTCAAGAGTGTTGCCCTCACCCAAGAGGATGCAGGCTGAGTTGGGAATCTCTTCCTTACCCCCCAGTCAGAAAGGCAGCCTTGTCTTCCAAACTGGAGTCCATGGTTCAGAGTAGAAGATCCCAGCCAGGGCCCAGGACACAGCTTCCCCTGGCTAGTCTTGAAGCCTTCCTAAGCCATCTGAAGATACATCTCGTTCTTCCATGGAGTTGCCCCAAAGCACGCCCCACACTTGGTGGCTGCTCAACCAACCCCAAAGCGCCTGTGACTACGGCCCACCCAAGGATGAACAAAGCCAGTTGGTACAAGCACCGAGAAGCAGAATTCCCCATTTGCCATCCTTCCCACGGAGAAGGGAGAAGGCTGCCTCCCGCTCCCAGCCTTCAACTCCAATGAAGTATCGTCGTCAAGAAAAGGTGGTCTAAATAAAGCCAGAGATTCACTCACTGCACCAATCAGCGCCGCCGCCGGTCTGGGTCCCGGCGGCGCTGGCTGCGCGCAGCCGCCAGGAGGTGGCCGTCGGGACGAGCGGCCGGGGCGCGCCGCCGGAGCAGTGGTGCAGGGTCTCCGCAGCGCTCGGCACTGCTGACTTGGCCCCAGCGGCGGGCAGGCGGGCGGGGAGGGCGGGGGAGGGCCTGCAGCAGCCCTGGTTCCAACTGCCCTGCGCAAGGAGAGCGGCGCGGCGGCGGCGGCGGCGGCGGCGGCCAGGGCCTGGCTGGCCACGCTGGGGCAGTTGCGGGGGGTGGGAGAGGAACAAGCTGGAGGAAAACCCCTGAGTCAGCACTGATGCATTGGGAGGTGTCCCTAGGAGCCCTGTCCACGGGACGGATGACCACCTGGCACCTCTGACCCAAACGGACACCCTTCTGCGTCCCCCCACTTCACAGCTCCCATCTAATTCGGGGGCCCTAGTTGGCTCTAGTCTCATTTTTCTCCCCTCAGTCCCTGCTGGGCTATGATGCACCCTGCTCCTAGGACCCTGGGGGATGGAAAGACAGATAATCCTTTTCCAGTCTAACCCAAGCCCACATAGCCCCCTAGCTGTTACTGTGGGGTCCAATGCCAGGCCTTGGGGATTTGACACCTGGGCAGGGACAAGGGCGTCCAAAGCTAGTCAGTGTTCCGGAAGGAAGTGGGGGCTGGAGGGGGCTGGGGAGGTGTGGTGGCCTTTCTGCCTGAGGAAGCCTGGGGCACATGGGGCGCCCACTGCTCTGGGTCAGTGCCTGGTTTACCCAGCTTCTCAGCAGCTGTCTGAGACATAAAGGTATCTGGGGGTCTCTGCAGGGGCTAAGCCAACCCTCCCTTACACCTGCTCACCTCTGAGAGCCTCAGGTCAACTTGGCAGCTGCGCCTCCTCTCCCCAGTCACCCTGATGTGGTCACTTTGGCACAGACAGCACCTGGCTGAGGGAAGGAGGCCTCTGGCCATGAGAAGGCTGTAGAAACCAAGACAGTTGCCCCCTGTTCATTTCATACTGTATGGCTTACTCCACAAGCCCCAGACATGTCAGGGGAAAACTACAAGTCCAGAGACAAACAGCCCATCCCAGCATCCTAAGGAGTTGGGGGTCCACGCTGGGCCTGACATACAGGTGACAGAGGATGCATCTTTAGCACCCCACGGTGCTGACCTCAGAAGCCCCTGGCTCCAAATCAGTGGCCAAGGACGTTAGTCTAGAAAGTTAAAAGTTGCTGAAGATTTATGGGCAGAAGTCAAAGACAGTTTTAAATTCATGAGGAAAATATTTTTTAAGTGGAGCAAGAGACAAGGCTGTGGGGAGAGAAGGGGGGCCGTGAAAGCAGCCAGTAGAAAGATGCTCCCAATTTGGGCGGGGGGGGGGGGGAGAGTTTTGTTTACCTGCAGAGGGCTTTTCCAGTCCAGGCAATTCTGCCGTCTAAGACCCCATAAGATACCTGTCTGTGAGCCCACATCTCCCCAGACGCCTGTGCTGTTTGTGTGAGCACCTCTCCTGCCCTGTAGCTTCAGCTTCAGCGCTGGCAGCCCCCACCCCTCCCGGCCAGAGTGCAGGCGCATTTCCACGTGGGGCTCCTGTCTAGAGTTAGAACCAGAGCACGATGTGGGGACCCACAGAGGTCATGTCCCTCCGCCAGGCTTGGCTGTCAAAACAGCCGAGTTGCTGTTTCAGGGGCTTGCCTGGATAATTTATATCTGAGAGGTTGGCTGGTCATCTTTTGACCTGACTTATTGTGAGACCCAAAATTTCTTTGTAAAAAGATGCCTTTTCGCTTTGGGAGGAATCACAAGGAGTTCAGCCCCCAGTGCCTGGCATCACCTGGGCAGAGGCCTCCATTGGCTCAGCACAGCCTCACCCCCAATGTATCTCTGCTCTGAGCACCACGTGTCTGGGACTACCACGCCAGCAGTGCCAGCCTGGGAGCTCCTCCAGCCAGCACCTACTGAGGCAGCAACTGGCCTTGGGAAGGCCCTTTGGCTGGGTGTGCAGGAGTCTGGGTCCCAGAGAACATAGCTCAGCTGCCTCAGGCTGCTTATGCATGTCCCCAGAGAAAGCCACTGCCCAGCCATGCTTCCCACTGCTTTTATGCAGTCCTGTTAGGGGAGCCCGATCGGAGCCCCCTCTCCCACTGCCTGGCACCCAAATACATCAGCGTTCAACATCTGCTACCAACACGGAAGGGGCTCATCCTGTTCTAAAAGCTGCAGCCTCTGCCCCTGCAGTCGCAAATCATTCTATTTCGAGTTTCCCTCCAAAGCTGCTCTCTGTAAATCCGAAAGAAGAAAACCTCCTCCCCCAATTAATAAGGCGGTGACGGCCCGCATCTGTGTTCCCAGGGTCCAAGCTAGGCTGGGGAGAGAATCACAGCAGAGATCAGACCTGCATCCTCCAGCCCAATTCCACATGGCTTAAAGAGCCAGTTAACCAGACAAACGCAGACACAAACGCACACGGCAGGCTGGCAGGCACCGAGGCAGGGACTGAGCCTAAACTCATCCCCAAGTCTGAGGGGTCCCCGCCCCCAACATGTGGGAGAGGGAAACTAACCGAAAGTCAACGTCCTGCCCAGGACTGAGCGCTTCCCAGTCCCAGGTACCCAACAAGCTGACCCCGGAGTGGGCAGCATCCCCTTCCCTCCCTCTCTCCTTCCTCCTCCTCCTCCTCTTCCTCCAGCAGCCTCCTCCCGCTGCTGCCGCTGCCACCGCCGCTGCTGCAGTCCTGCAGTCACTTGAAGGAGAAAGATTTCGCAGTACGGCATTCTTAAAGCTGCAGTGCCCAAATTCTCCTTCAAACCCCAACTGTCACGGACATCAACACACTTACCGGGGTCCTTTGCGGAGGCTGAGTGGGCAAGGAGATGGGGGGGAGCTTGGAGCAGTCGGGCGGGTGGGAACCAGACGCTCAGACTCGACAAGGGTAAAGAGGAGAGGCAGACTGCACCGTGATAGCCTCTGCAGTTAAACCAGGTTTCTGGGACTGCAGCACGACTGCAATGGAGTAGATTTTTTTTTTTTGTAAATCATAACCCCCCACCAAAATTTCCTCCACAAACTTATGCTCTTTGTAGCTGAATTAAAACACAAAGTGCAAACATAAAGCCCACATAAGAAAGAAACGCAAATTTTTTTTTTTAAGAGAGAATTCGAACAGCATTTAAAAATTATTTCTAAAAATTTACTCCCGTGAGTAACTGACTCAGCTCTCCCTCTGTCGTTCTGCTGGGAAGCCATCAGGGGAAGGACCTGGATGGAGTTTATAGAGCTCAGAGTTTTTACGAAGTGCAGGGAGAGGGCTCCAGCTTCTTAGGGGAGAAAGCTTTTTAAAATGCAAAGGAAAAGGAACCTTTCTGCTGGCTGTCCGAGGAGGAGCCCAGGAGCCCGTAAGTGAGCTGATCTAGCACCCAGAAACCAACACATCGCTCCCTGAAAGTTACCTCTGTCCTCTGCTCAGCTGCTGCTGTCCTGCTTGGGTGCTGGCAAGTTGCAGACTGCTGCGGGAGAGGCAGGACCCGAAATAAGAAGTGTCAGCTGGGTCCCTGCACCGAAATGATTCCGGGAGTCAACGCTGCAGGTGGCAGGGATGATTTCCCCCCCCCCCCGCGCCCCCCATTTAATTTAAACCCCTGACACTGCAGGATATTCACTTCTACAGAGACAGACACATCTCCAAAGAGCCTCCTCTCTCCCAACTAGGTCCAAGGTTCTGCCTCACCTCCTAGATTTGTTCACCTGAAGATGCTGTTCTTGCACAACAGAAGATTGAGATTCTGCAGAACCCTTAATCTTTAATCTTGGAGAAGGTGGGACTTGTTTGGAAGTTTGCGAATTGTAGCCTGATGCCCAGGAAGGGGCAGAGGTAATACGCCACAGCCTGTTTTGCCTCAGACAAGTTGACACCATCGCTTTATTCAGGAAGGACACAGGGAGAGACCCAGGGCGAAAAGAAGAGGAAAATTCCTCTTCATCCGTTGGCAAATTCTCAACAGTTTGAAAAGTCTCTAGTTTTGCTTTCCTTCAAGAAAACTCCATTTTTTAAAAATTTCCTTGCATGTGAAACGTAGGAGATGGCCACCAAGTGTCAATTTTTTCCCTGACATGTCTGTGATTCGGAACATTTGTCCTCCTGCCTCTATGCGAATTAATATCATTTAAGATTGAGTGAGACAGGGATTTAATTGAGAAAATTCCGGGAGAGGAGAAGCACTTTAAATGCAGATATGGTTAAAATAGCGCATTCTAACGTAATACACAAGGGATGGTGCAGAATAGATAGGAGAAGTAGAGGAGGGTGAGGGGAGGAGGACGTATTCCCAGGTGTTGAATTTACTGCAAACTCAGAGTCTGAGAAAGAGCAATAAAGGAGAAAGTGTATGTGTGTGTGTGTGTGTGTGTCTGGTTTTTGTTGTTGGAGGAAGACTAAAATTCCCCTTCTAAATAAATTGTTGAGAAGGACCAATTGCATCAATTCTATGTACTTTTCATTACTGAAGTGAGGCCAAGCGTGTGTGACTTGTTTCCAAACAGAGTAGGTGGGGAGGCTCTGCTGGGACCTGCCTGGGACAGCCATGGTGCTGCAGTGCACCAAGGCCAACACGGGCACGGTGGCTTGCCGGCTGCCCTCACCCTCCTTCCTCACTTAGGGACTTTGGCAGACAGGTGAGGCTGTGCAGCCTGAGCTAAGCTGGCAGACAGAGCCAAGGATCGGCTGCAACGCCCTCGCTGGGTATCTGGGTGGAAGGGACCCCAGAGATCACGTCACCTAATCCTTCTGTCTCAAGGATGAGAAAACCGAGACTGCGAAGTGACAGGCCCTTGCTCAAGGTCACCGGCTAGTCAGATGCAGCGCCTGGAGTACAATTTGTGTCTTCAGGTTCTTCATCCTATGGTCCTCTCGCGGTCCCTGTCATCCTGTGGTCCTCTCCTCTTAGGCAAGTGGTGGACCTCTGTCCCTGTCACGTGACCTTGACAATCACCTCTCTGCTCTGTGACTCCATTTCCTCTTTCTACATGATACGCAGACTTAAGCCAAGGAATGTCAACCCTTTAAAGGTGAGAGGAAATACCAAGTCATTTCCTTACATCCAGCGGCCAGACCAGACACAAGCCCTTTGGTCCCCTCCAATTTTGACACCCAGCATGTCGACTATATTACATTCCTTGGGCTGCCCTAACAAATGACCACAAAGTTGGTGGTTGAAAACAACAGAAATTTGTTGTCTCACAGTTCTGGAGGCCACAAGTCCAAGATCAAGGAATGGGCAGCATTGGTTCCTTCTGGAAAACTCAGAGGAAGAATTTGTCCCAGGCCTCTCTCCAGCTTCCAGTGGCTGCCAGCCATCTGTAGTGTTTTTTTGGCTTGTAGATACATCATTCCAATCTCTGTCTTTTTGTGAGCTTCTCCTGTGTCTGCTTCCCTTCTCTTTTTGTCTATTGTCTTATAAAGACACTTGTCCTTGGATTTAAGACCCACCTTAATCTAGGATATCTCATCTCCAGATCCTTAACCACCTCTGCAAATAAAGTCACAGGGTCTAGATGGACATATCTTTGGGGGTCTGTCCTCCCACCCACTACATCATCCAGTGATAACTTTCATGTGGTTACAACAATGAAATGTGATGCCCACCATCCCTACCTCAGTCTTTAGAGGTGCTATACCATGGACTTCTTGGGCTCTAAGAAGTTAGTAGCTACATGTATAGAATGTCTCTTGTTCTCATTTGTGTTGACATTTAATTCTTACAACAACCCCCTGAGGCAGGTACTATGATCACCTGCATTTTACAGTTGAGGAAACTAAGGTGCAAAGAGGTTTGGGTCACACAGCTAGCAAGTGGCAGGATTTAGGCCATCTGGCTCCAGAATTCATGCTGTTGATCATACTCTGTTTAATCATACTGGGGCTGCAGATTCGTCTCCATCTCAACGCTACACCATTGATTTTCTTTTCTTTTCTTTTTTTTTTGAGACAGAGTCTTACATTGTCACCCTTGATAGAGTGCCATGGCGTCATAGATCACAGCAACCTCAAATTGTTGGGCTCAAGTGATTCTCTTGCCTCAGCCTCCTGAGTAGCTGGGACTACAGGTGCCTGCCACAACGCCCGGCTATTTTTAGGTCTGAGGTCTCACTCGAGCTCAGGTTGGTCTTGAACTCATAAGCTCAGGCAATCTACCTGCCTCAGCCTCCCAGAGTGCAAGGATTACAGGCGTGAGTCACTGCACCCGGGCTTACACCATTGATTTTCTACCCAACCCATGTCTCTGATTTGTGTCTTTTACTGGTATTTTTTGTATGTGTGTTTTTGGATGCATGCTCTATTCTGATCGAACTCTGGGCATCCTCCCTTGCCATCCTCACCAGGGTTGGCCTCTCCCGCCTTTATGTAGGGGAAGAGTCAGCAAAGTTAACTCTGCAGAACAGAATGACGAAAGGTATCGCTGCCCATCTACCTTGGTCAGGCATGATTAACAGAACATCTGCTAGGGCAATAATGAACAGAAAACAAGCATTCATTTTTAAATCAAAAAGAAAGAAGAAACTTAGGGACAACAGTGGTTTTTTGCACACTGTCAACGTGGCGGGTCCTCGCATTTGACCTCCCCCTTCCAATGCCATGTTTTGACAAATCTGGTCATGCCTTCCTTTACTTTAAGAGCAAATTTCTGGAAGAGGAGAGGGTGGATGGGTGGAGGGAGGATGATTCGAGAGATCACCTCTATGGTTTATCTTACAAGGGTACAAGTGATTCTTTCTAAAAGTAGAATATAAATATCTTAACGCAATAACTAAGAAAATGACATGAAGGCTGTGTTAACCAGTTTGATGAAAATATTTCAAATTGTATATGAAACACCACACTGTACCCCATGATTGCATTAATGTACACAGCTATGATTTAATTTAAAAAAGAGCACATTGCTAACAAATATTTGATATCTTCTTAGCCCCTAGATCCTCCCAGCCATGACATGCACACGACCCTGCTAATTTGGATTTCGATTTTTAAAAAATGCATGCAGTCTAATTCCTGTCTCAGTCTCCTAAACCAGCAGCAAGCAGTTGCACACAGAGGTGAAAGGCAGATATGGCTGATGTCTTTCCACTTCCTACCCCCGAGGGGTTAATATGCAACGATCCCACTGTCTCTTTTTATTTTCAGTAACAGCAGGAGAAAACTAGGTTAAACCTTGGGCAAGTGTGCTGTCTGGAAGTGGTTCTAAAATATTACCTCTAGAGGTGGTTGCTCAGTCTTTGCCTTTTTAGGATGAGGCAGAGCCCCTGAATGTCTGGGAGTGGTGCTGCCTCAACGCAAGGGCTGGCCCAGATAAGCTCAAGACTGTCATCAATTCAGGAGAGTCTCTGGGTCTTAAATCATAAAAAGTCCCTGGACTTCTAGATGCAAAACATCTGGCCTGAGGCTGGAGAAAGTTTCACATATCATGGTGGCCTTTCTTTCCGGATGAGTAAAGCCTTCTTCGATGACCTCAACACACTTGGCCTTTTCTCCACCAACACAAAACCACAGTTGCCAGGGAGGGGGACGAGATGGTGCCTTTAGCCATCAGCAGAAGATCCAGGCTTCTCCACCTTGCATCCCTTACGTAGCTCATTGGTAACTGCGCCCAACCTGAGTTCCTGCTGCTCTGAGCCACGGCAAGTGGGGGCACAAAGCCAAACGCATTTCGTGATTAGTAAAAACCCTTCCAACCTGAGACACTGACACTATTTCTTCTTGCTTGCTTCTTCATCATCTTCAGCTATGGGATGGCAACCTCCTATCCTCAGCGTCTGGCTCTTGGTGTACTTAGCAGACCCACAAATGTTCAAATGCCAGATCAGCCAGCTTGTGTCTACACACTCTGGGTTTTCTCGGTTGTTCATTTCTTGAGCATTTGTGATGAGCCGTGGCGAGGTGAGATTCTGTCTGCGCTGGATGAAGTCTTTGCTGCCTTCCTCTTTTCCTCTTGAATCAAACCGAGATTGTTAATGTATCCTTCTAAGGTGCTGGGGGTTCAGTGGGGTTAACTGGCTTAAGTGAAGGTTCTTCCCAAAGGTATCTGTGTTGAACAGAAGAATGAAGATGCTTTAGCTGCAAAGGGCTGCTGAGGGCATTTTCAGGTCCTGGCATGAGAAATCTTTCCACTGCAGAGAAGCCTTCCTAGGGTTTGACAAGACCCCCTTAGTCACAAGCACCTTTCTCTCTGCCCACAGGTCCCACACCTCATGGTGTGTATCCAAGACAGCCCACCAGCCCCTGCACACTGCTCTATGAGGTCCAGGCCTGACAATTAACTTCCCAAATTTATCCTAGAGAAAGGGCTACATACTCCATTGCTGAATAGCATTCTGGTCACCTTCGAGGAATCCTCCCCGGGGAAGCTATACCCTGATGCCTGTGCCTATTCCACTCTTCAAAGCAATTTTGGAACTCTTTTTCTGTGTTGTCGTTGTAGGAAGACTGACAATTAAGTTCACAAACTCATCTTCTTTTTTTTTTTTCTTCTCTCTCTCTTTTTTTAACTATGTACATTTGCAACTATGTACATTAATGCACTTCTGGGGTACAGTGTGGTGTTTTCACATACAATTTGAAACATTTAAACTCATCTTCTAAAAAGTGCTGTACATCTCATTGCTGACGATGACTGTCGTCACCAAGTGGCCAACGTGAGTACTTTGAAGGTGGACCACAGGGACATTCAGCAATGAGGTGTGTCACACTTTTTCTAGGATGAGTTCTTGGACTTGATTGTCCAAGTCTGCATTCCTTGCTCTGTTCCTTGCTCAGTGCACGTTCATCAGCACCCGGCCCTGGGCAATTATCTGCTTATTCCCCGCCTGCCTGCATTTGTGGAGGCAGAGAAGGTGGCTGCCCTGTTCCCTGAGGTGTCCCTAGCACTGGAGGAACACCACCCAGTGTTCGTAAGTGAAGGAACACATTCCTTTTCTTCTGTCTGTGCCCAGTGGAATCGTTCATCAATTCTAGGCAACCCTGTGACCTCTGCCACTTGGGGGCTTCTAATGTTCACCACCCCCAATAAGTGAAAGTAGCTTCCCAAGCCCACGTTACAGATCTCTGCACCATCTGCAGAAGTGGCACCTGCGTTCCACAACACACAGGGTGGCTTGAGCACCCCCACCTCTGCAAGTCTATACCCCTTTAGACCTGCCCCTTGTCCCAGAGTAAAATACAGAAACCTCAGGAAGGCCGTGAGGCTGGGAGGTCCAGCAGTGACCAGTGCGCCTCTGGGCTGCCCTCTCCTTCACATGCTCAGCTCTAGCAGCACTGGCCTCCCTGGGTCCTTTAAAACATGGACCTGGACCCTTCTCCCCTCCAGGTGTCAGCCTTGCCCCTCTCTCCGAGGAGCCTCTCCTCTGCTTCCCACCTGCTCCCAGGCAGCCCAGTTGCCTACTTCCCCGTCTCTGTGTACTCTGCCACCTCTCACTAGAACCACTGCTGCCTTGGTCACCAAACAACCTGGGCCGGGAAAGTACCTGGCGTCAATAAACAACCACCATGACGATGAAAGTGATGTCCACTGGATAAAGGGACAGATGCCTGCCTCGGACATGTGTCTACTGCTGTGGTTCCACACCCTTCTGTGTGACACTGTATCACTGTGTCAGTGGGGCTGCTATAACAAAGCCCCCCAGGCTGGGTGACACAACTCCAGAAGTTCATTTCCTCCCAGTCTGGAAGTGGAAAGGCCAAGATTAAGGTGTCTGCAGGCTGATTTCTCCTGGGACCTCTCCCGGCACGTGGCTGTGGCCTTTTCCCTGTGTCCTCACGGGGTCTTCTCTGTATGTGCATCAGGTCCAGGGTCCTACTGGACTAGGACCCACTCTCATGATTTTATTTTAACTTCATTACCTCTTTAAAGACCTTGTCTCTAAACATAGTTGCATTCTGGGGTACTGAATGTTATGGCTTCAGTATCTGAATTTGGGGGGCACAACTCAGCCCATGACCACCGACACCTGTGCTACCCACTTAAACTCCACTTCCCATCATGGTCTGGCTTGGACCGCACTCTTCCGCTCTCTCCGGATTTCAGGGCCTCGTTCCCGGCCTCCCTTCCGTCCCTTCCTCTCAGGGACCTCAACACCCCTATTGCTCATGTTGTACTCATAGAAGATCTCTCCTTAGATCCTGTTTATCCAGCCTAATTTTCCGGTGGCTAAGCTCACCGCATAGCAACTGCTCCCGTTTGCCGAGTGCTTACTAAGGGTCAGGGGCCACCCCCGGCATATTCTCCATATTAAACATACTTAACTCTCACATAACCCACGAGGCAGCTCTGATTCTCCCCCTCATATTGGATACCAGGGAATATGAGCTCAGACAGTCAAATGACTTGCCTGAGGTCACAAAGCTACAAACTGGGGACCGCGAGTCCACCAGGCTTCCGGCTCCAGAGCACAAGCTCTGGGCTGTTCACGCACAGATTACCCAGGCACATGTCACAGATGGGCAGAGGCTACAGCAGACGGATGGGCACGTGGGGGGCAGCAGCAGATGGGGTGACCGACAGGTGACAATGAAAGAAGAGACAGAAATATTACAAAGAGCAGAATAAGAACACAGGAGTGAAAAGATCACTGTGGTCACCGATGGCTGAGGGAAGGGCTTTGACGGTGACCATAGTGATATTCAACAGTGAGGTATGGAGTACTTTTACCAGAATGAGTTTATGAACTTAATTGTCCGACCTCGTGTGCCTTAACAGGCTCCCTATGGACCACTGTACACAGTACCGTAGGAAATAGCAGAAAAAGTGTCTGTTCGGTTAGGGCTGGCTGAGATAGCAAATAAAATTCGGGGATTCCCAGTTAAATTTGAATTTCAGACAAACAATGGATTATTTTTTTAGTATCAGCATGTCCCATGCAACAGTTGGGACTTGGCTTTACTAAAAAATTATTTGTGGCTTATCTGAACTTCAAGTTTAACTGAGCCTCTTGTGTTTTAGGTAGCAACCCCACATTCACGACATGATTGGTTTAAGGAGGCAAGAGAATGTGCAGATCATTTTAGAGAGACTTCCTTCCACAAAGGGTAACATAAAATGACTGGTGTCTAAGCAATTCTTTTTTTTTGAGACAGAGCCTCAAGCTTTTCCTGTGGGTAGAGTGCTGTGGCATCACAGCTCATAGCAACCTCCAACTCCTGGGCTCAAGCGAGTCTCCTGCCTCAGCCTCCCAAGTAGCTGGGACCACAGGCGCCTGCCACAACGCCTGGCTATTTTTTGGTTGCAGCTGTCATTGTTATTTGGTAGGCCCAGGCTGGATTCGAATCCGCCACCTTAGGTGTATGTGGCTGGCGCCTTAGCCGGTTGAGCCACAAGCGCCAAGCCTAAGCAATTCTATATAACAGAGGTAACCATACAAAACTGAGTAAATGAGAGAAATCAGAAGTAAAGTCTTTCTCTTTCACCTAAAAGCATTCCAGAGGTCAGAGGTCCCTGGCTGTTGTGGTGGCCCCATTAGTTTTATTGGTGTCATCAGAGAGTCTGGTTCTCCCTATCTTTCTCTTCTTCCATCCTTAACCTCTGACTTCCACTCTCACAGTTGCTTCATGAGCCAATCAAGTTGCTAGGGCTCCAGCCATCACATCAGTATCTCAGGCAAAAAGCAAGAGGTGGGGGGCAGGAAGAATATTTTAAAAGCACGTGCCAGCTCTCTGTTTCTCCTTTCATAAATTCTATCTGAGGACATCTGCTTAATTTCATTGACCAGAACTCAGCCACATGGCCATGCTCAGCTTCAAGAGAAGCTTGTGTACATGGCAATACTGAATAAAATCAAGGGTCTGTTACTAATGAAGATGGGAAGAACGGATACTGAATAGGCAAACAGCCTCGACAGAACACCAGGCCCTCTCACCTTACAGATTAGAAAACCCGGCCTTTTCCAACAGAGGATGGTAGGGGTCCGCGTTTTAAAAATCCAGGCAGTTTTAATGCGCCTGCTAGTTTGTTTTATTGACTTTACTCATTACGGTTCTAAGGCACCAAGGGCACAATCTAATATAACAGCAGGGCAATAAAATAAAAGAGCAGAGATTGATTTTTTTAAAAAATCTCAAATCTAATTAAAAAGAATGTTTTTAAGGAGAAGAGTCAACTCCTTGGAGAATAAACGCCTGGTCTCCGTGGATCGCTCTGCTTCATCCTGAGGTTGTAATTCAAATCAGGCTTTGTCAGACCCATGTGCCGGGCACGGGGCTAAGACAGGAGGATATAAAGATGGGCGAGGGCTGCCTGCCGACACGTGTTGGCTCTCTAGGGTAATAAACGAGGACTGAGAGGGTACCCAGACTCTTCCGTAATTAGGTTAGGGGAGGAAAGAGACCACACCTGTATTCTAGTACCAATAAGGGCACCCAGGAGATCATGAATATTGCTGACAAAACTTATCCAATGGAGAAGAATTCCAGTTGGTTGAGGCAGCACGTGGGCTGTAAGGGCCTTTATTAGCTGCAGGAACTCTGAACAGTGACTTGCGGTTCTGAGCAATCTTGTAGGCCTTCTGAAATTGCTCAGTGATTCACATGGGTCTCTTGAGTTCTGCTGAAAATTTTTCACCTTTTTTGGAAAAAAGGAAATCCTTACTCCGCGCTCCATCTTTTGGTCATTAAAACGCACGAGTAATGGGACGTTAAAATGGGGCCTGGCCTCCACTTGAGTTGAGGGCCTGGTTTTTTGTCACCAGCCATTCCCAGTTCCAGAGGAAGGCGTGAGTGAGCCAGCAAAAGGCAGAGAGAACGTCAAGGGACGGTTTTACATCCCTTAGGTCAGCTGTTACTTTGAGGCAGAAAAAAGACCAAGCACATTGGAGATTATGGAAAGCGTGGGCTCCCACCTGACAGACCCCTGCCCGAAACACCCCTGGTGGCTGGGTGGTAACACTCCTTCCCTGACAGCCTGTCCCAGGTGGGAGGCACCATGAAAGGTGCTGGGCTAGGGGGGTCTTAGATTCTCCCAACCAGACCTCCTGGATGGGGAAGAGAATTCAGGGGTTTAATACCTCATTCTCAGGAGTCGGAGGTGGAATTACAGATAAGCGCCTCCAGAGGAGGTGTTTTCACTGGAATCAAAAGAACAGCAGCTGTGAGAGCTTTGTGTTTTGAAGGAGTCTCGAAAATTCCCCTTGTGGTAAGTTTAAATTCCTGCCAAACCCAGGGAGCAGCAGCTCCTTGTGACCTAAGAGTCCAGTTAAACCTCATCTGTCCCTTTCGCCTTCGAAAGCCTAGGAGAGCCAGAAAGTGCAGCTAGCAAGGGGTGGGGGGCAGCCCCGCACTTCCTGTCTCCTCCCCATGGGAGTACAGGGTGGGGAGAAGCCATAACTTGGGGGGGTTTGACTCTGACAGGGGATGGATCTCTTAAGTACTAGAGAGAGGCCAGTAGACTCAGGAACTTGCCTTAGATTTTTACCCAAGGGATAAATAAGAACATTCAACCAGGTCTGAGCCAGAATAGGTAGGGGAAGATGAAGTTTTCTTTTGCACCAAAGGACTCTCGCTTGTTCAACTTACCAGTTACACACAGCAGCTTTGAAAATATCCTCGGGCTGGCTGTGACCGCTCACACCTGTGCTCCTAGCTCTCTGGGAGGCCAAGGCAGTGGGTTGCTTGAGCTCAGAAGTTTGAGAACAGCCTGAGCAAGAGTGAGACCCGCCCATTTCTAAAAACAAATAGCTGGGTGTTGTGGCAGGCGCCTATAGTCCCAGCTACTCAGGAGGCTGAGGCAAGAGAATCACTTGAGCCCAAGAGTTTGAGATTGCTGTGAGCTGTGATGTCACAGCACTCTACGGAGGGTGACAAACTGAGACTCTGTTTCAAAAAAATAAAGATGTACATATATGTGTTCGTGTGTGTGTGTGTGTGTGTGTGTATCCCCTCAGGGTAAACCCCCCAATTGCAGGGAAGTATAATTAGCACTGCATTAATTAGAGTTCCATTTGCACTTCCTGCCTCACCTCTAAATACCTCTTTGTGTGGAACTAGTTCTAACTGCAGCACCCATTAGTGTTCTATTTGTGACTCTGGATTTCAAGTACCTGGGCACCTCACACTAACTTGACCCAACATCCTGGAATGTCGTACAGATAAGCTCCGTTTGGAGCTTCATCCAGGGACGCTTAACACTAGAAGAGTTAGGAAAACATTACTTGCCTGTTACCTAACTGCCAGGGTTCTGGAAATGAAGCATTTCAGAGACTCAGGCATCTGTTCGAATTGCGTACGCCTTTTATGTTAAACAAACTCAACACTCTCCCATGCTGGACTTGTAATGATGGCAAAGTGTCTGAGTTAAGCTGACACTTAATTACCCTTTACCATAAAATTGCAGATGGACAGGTGTTGTTGAAGTGTGGCGAGGGATACAGAAATGAAGATGTGATCTGGGTCCTTGAAGAGATTCCTGCTTTGGCTGTGTGCACTTGGCTGCTGGCCCAGCTCTGACAGGTGTCAGCCATGGTGATCAAACTTCCCTGTGCCCAACCCTCGCCATAGCAAAGCAGACGATGACCAGCTGGCAGCTGGGCACCTCCTTATCCCGGGAGAGCCAGACAGGCATCCTGGGTGAGATGCTTAGCTTCTCATCCCCAATCCTGCCTTGTCTTTTCTTTTCAGTAGTTTCTAAAAATATTTTTTACTGGCAGGAATCTTGATTATAAGTATTGTTTACTGTGATGAAATATGCAAATAGAAAATTCACCATGTTGATTATTTTTAAGTGTACAATTCAGTGGCATTAAGTTTTTATGGTGTTCAGTGACCATCACCACCACCCATCTACAGAACTTTTTCATCTCCCAAACAGAAATTCTGTCCCCATTCAACACAAAGTCCCCATGTCCCCGGCCCCATCCCCTGGTGCCCACCACTCTGGTGTCAGTTGGTAGGAATTTGCCTGTGTATTTTAGGCAGTATCTGGAATCCTGCCGTATCTGTCTTTTGTGACTGATTTCTTTCATGTAACATAATGTTCTCAAGTTTCATCCATGCTATAACGTGGCAGAATTTTGTCCCTTTTGGTGGCTGAATGGTGTTCCATTGTATGGATGAACCAGGTTATGTTTATCCACTCATCGGATTACAGACACCTGGGTTGCTTCCAGCTTTCGACTGTAGTGAATATCGCTGCCATGGACATTAGTGTACAAGTATCTGAGTCCATGCTTTCAATTCCTTTGGGTATGCACCTGGGATTGGATCGTATAGTAATTCTGTATGTAACTTTTTAAGGAACTGCTAAACAGTTTTTACGGTGGTTGCACCATTTGACTATCCCATCAGCAATGTATGAGGTTCCTAATTTCTCTACATTCTTTTCAACAAGGATTATTTTCTGTGCATGGGGGTTTTCTATGTTTGTTTTTCTCATAGTTACTCTAGAGCAGAGGTTCTCAACCTGGGGATGGAGACCCCTTTGCAACAATGAAAATACATCATGACATTAGGAAGGTTGAGAACCACTGGTCTAGGGGGTGTAAAGTGGTACCTCATAGTGGCTTTGCTGGCATCTCCCTAGTGACTAATGATGTTGAGCATTTTTCATGTCACTTATTGGCCACTTGAATATCTTTTGTGAAAATAAGTCTATTCAAGTCCTTTGCCCATTTTTGAATTGGGCTGTCTTTTTTTTTTGCTGTTGAGTTGAAAGAGTCCTTTATATTCTGAATGTCAATTCCTTATCAGATAAATGATTTGCAAATATTTTCTCTTGTTCTATGATGGGCTGTCTTTTCACTCTCTTGGTAGTGTCCTTTGACGTACAACCGAATGTGATTTTTTGCATATGTAAAAACTAAAAGTTGGTCCGACAAATATCTGCCAGCTGATAACTATGCTGTATTAATTAATGTATCCATTTAACCAATACACATATATCAAGGAGTGAGGGGGCTGGGTGCTGGGAGAGGAGAATTAATGTTAATAAGATACAGTAGCCAGCAGACGTCTTGCCTACAAAGTGTTTATAGGCTAGATGACAAAACACTCCCCTCAAAGTAGAAAGGCTGAGAAACAGTAACAGTGATGTTTGCAAATGCCTGGTGATCATTTCATGGGTGTGAATTTCAGCTGCTGTGACTCCAGAGAATGCTCCAGGGTGAAGGGAGGTTGGTCAGGGAAAGTCCTTCATCCATGCCCCAAACCACACGATCTGATTTCTCACCAGCAATCAATAGTTCCATCCACACCACAGATTCTGTGTGACATCTTTTTTTTTTTTTTTTTTGAGACAGAGCCTCAAGCTGTCCCCCTGGGTAGAGTGCTGTGGCATCATGCTCACAGCAACGTCCAACTCCTGGGCTCAAGCGAGTCTCTTGCCTCCGCCTCCCAAGTAGCTGGGACCACAGGCGCCCGCCACAACGCCCGGATATTTTTTGGTTGCAGCCGTCATTGTTGTTTGGCGGGTCCGGGCTGGGGATTCGAACCCGCCACCTTAGGTGTACGTGGCTAGCGCCTTAGCCGGTTGAGCTATAGGGGCTGAGCCTCTGTGTGACATCTTAATTAGCAAGAACTCAAGAGCCTTTGAGTTTGTCAGAACACATCACAGCTCATTTAGTCCCTCACCGGGTTAAGGCTGAGGTTGTGTTCTGGGGAAGGAGCTCTTTTGCAGCTTTGCTATAGATGTAAAGACATCACCAGTCCTGACTTTTGTGGAGGCTGTGCCATCAAAACAAATCACAGGAACGCTTTTTATTAAGCACTTACTTTATGACTCAAGGATGTCCAACCTTTTTGATGTTCTACTACACATTGGAATAGAGTTGTCTTGGGCCATACATTAAATACACAAATGTAGCAAAAGCTGATCAGCCAAAAAGAGAAAGTCCATGCATGCTTTTTGTGATATCTGATGCTGAAGGTAAGCAGAAAAAGTCCTCACAGAATCTGCATGTGGCCCAAGGGCCAGCAGGTTGGGCACCCCAGCTTTACATCATATGGGCGATCTGTTTCCTTAAACTTGACTTAAAAAATAATAACAGTTATTTACCATTACATATAATTGAATTTAATAAAATAAGATCTAACTAAACAAAAATGTTAGAGGCAATGGTCAAAAGAGTCTGTAGTTTTTTAAAAGACTATCTTAAATTCCAATGAAGAGCACCCCTGTCATAAATAAGATTTGTTTCTTGAAGGACTTGATTCCAGGACTATAGCAACAGAGACCCTCCCTCATCGTGGAAGTGTCCTAGGCCTTAAACAAGAAAAAGCCAACCTGAATCCTGGTTGCTGGAATGGCAATAGAAGCACACGAGGGGATGTGATTTCTAAATGGTTGGAATGAATTTTTTAATTCTGTGTTACGTTTTAGCAACACATTTATTATAGGCAAGCATCTGCGTCAAGGTGCTTCATGCTGATGCCTTTCCCATACTCCCTACGTGAAGCTTACACGCCCTGAGGGTATCTATGTCCCTGGCCCCCAGAGACTTGCTTCAAGAAGAAGAGGACCCAATAGCTGAAGCCAAAAGCCCAGGCAGCATCTCTGATTCTTCCTGTTCCCTGGTCACCCTCATCTAACCCAGCAGCAGAGCTTATCAGTTTCCACCCGTAACCTCTCTCCACAGAAAACAGGTGTCCTCTTTGTTTCTGGTGCTTTGACATCTATGTCCTTGTAGACCATGGACGATGGACTGTCCCTTTGAAGATTAGCCAACTCTGGCTTAGTCCCTGTAGTTAGGGCTCTGGCCACATACACGAGGTCTGGTGGGTTTGAACCTGGCCTGGCCTGCTAAACAACAATGACAACTACAACAAGAAAATAGCTGGGTGTTGTGGCAGGTGCCTGTAGTTCCATCTACTCGGGAGGCTGAGGCAAGAGAATTGCTTAAGCCCAAGAGTTTGAGGTTGTTGTGAGCTATGACAGCACAGCACTCTACCAAGGGCGAAATAGTGAGATTCTGTCTCAAAAAAAAAAAAAAAAGATTAACCAACTCCTAGAGCTAGCAGAGGACCTGCCTGGGGGCCCACCTTTCAAACCACCCCACATCCAGCAGCTCCTCTAGCAGGGTCTCACCTCAGGGCTATGGTCACCTGCCCTGGTCACCCCAGAGCCAGGTACCAGACGACCATGGGTGACCCCTCTGCCGAGAGCCTGCAGGAATTTCTCCTGCCAGCCAGCTCTGAACCTGCTCAGCCTGCCTTGCCCTCCCTTCCCACAGAAACCTCAAGAGGGGACCTGTCCATGTGTCCCCCTCCTGGCCTCCCACCGCCTGCCCTCTCTGGTGCTTCCTGGGCACCCCTGCCTGTGGCATGCCGTGTTTTTTCTTCTTGGAGTTTGGGAGTCTAACAAACCACCTTTCAACAGTGGGCATCTCCTGATCTGCTGGACAATAATTAAACCTCCACTTTCAAACACCTCACAGTTGTGCAACCTGCCAGTGGGACCCTGCCAGGGCCTCCCTTGCCCGCCCCACATGCTTCTCCTCCGTGACCCAGGAGTCTGAAGGCCCTTTTTACAGTGATCACACCACTCTCTTATTTAAAACTCTCCAGAACCTTCTGTTACATATTAGAACAAAGCCCGGAGTTTCCCATGGTGGCTTGTGTGGTGCTGCGGGCTCAGTCGGTCAGCTGCCCTCGGCCCTCTGCTGGTCACACTGTGGCCCTCTCCAGCCACACTGACCTGCTCCAGTTCTCCTGCCAGGCCATGCTGATTCCCGCCTCTGGGCCTTTGTACGCGCTGTTCTCTCTGCCTGGAACACTCTTCCTCCAGCTCTTGCACAACTGGCCTCTTTCTCTCTAGTCTCAGTCAAATGTCACCTCTTAGAGAGGCCATCTCTAAGGACTCAGTGAGAGATTCTATTCCATTACCGGGCTTTAATTTTTCTGTGGCATTTGTGGCCCTCTGCGATGATTCACCCGCTTGTTTAGTGTCTGTCTCCCCACCATGCACACCTACTTGGCATAGAAAATGAGCTGATGCAGCAGGGGCCTGGTTTGCTGCTGTCTCCCCTGAGCCTGGCACCGTGCCTGGCACGCAGCATGGGTTGAATGCCCGAGGGGCATCTTACCTGCATTCCCGGGACTGGAGAACAGAGGAGGGCAAGGGCCCCATATACGCAGAGTTCTCTTCTGCCCTGACCCTGCAGCCACTTGGGAACTGCCAGCTCACTAGAGGCTTTCCCACTCCTGGCCCCAGCCCAGGCCACTGCAGTGTCGGGGCTGGGGAAAGACAGACAGTGCCCGCTTCCTGGAGAAGCGGACGGGAAGCCAGCCTCTGTCTCGTGAGGTCCTGCTGACCACCACATTTCCCTCCCAAGGGTGCCTCGTCCTTTCCCCCGACCCTAGGCTCATCCATAGCCTGGCTGTCCCCCAGGCTGCGTCTCCACTTGGCCTGAAGGATATGATGCAGCTTTTGCTGGTGCAGAGATGTCTGGGGTGGCTGCCAGCACTGTTATCTTTTCATTTTATCTGCCAGCCAAGAGCTTTTCCCTGCTTTTGCCTCTTGAAGCTTAAGGCAAGAAATGTCGACCTTGAGTACAGGCACCTTTCTTTTTGTGATTCAAGGGCCCCTGTCCTGGTTCACAACCAGGCTGGCTGCTCCCCAGTTCCCTTCCCTTCACTCTCCCTCCCTCAGGCAGCCTTCAAAAACTATTTGGGACTCAGACAGTAGCAGCACTGGGGGTTTGCCCCCTGTCCCCGAGGGAAGTCGGAATCACTCAGAGCCATGTACGGGGCAAAGGGGACTCCAGAACCTGAACTTGGTGGCTCTGGTTCCTCAGCTTGTACCATGTTCATTTGTCACTTTTGAGGGTCTGTTATTTCCTAGACATTGGTCATCTGGCCCAGTGAGGCTCTCTGGTCACATCCATGTTGTATGCCCAGCCACGCAAAGGATTTGGAGCACTATCTACGACAGTTCAACATGTGGATATCCACGCAAAAGAAGGAAGTTAGACCCCCTATTTCACGTCATTTACAGCTAGCTGAAAATGTTTAGAACCTAAATGTAAGAGCCCAAACAATTAAACTCTTAGAAGAAAACAGAAGCATAAATCTTTGTGACATCAGGTTGGGCAAAGCCTCATTAGCTATGACACCACCAGTATGAGCGACATAAATAAATCAACATCATCAGAATCGAAGGCTTTGGCGCCTTAAAGGACACCATCCAGGAAGTTGAAAAGACAAGTCACACAATGGCAGAGCATTTTTGCAAATCGTATGTTTGATAAAGGACTTGTATCTAGACTACATAAAGAACTTGAATGACTCAATAAAAAGGAAATAATCCAATTGAAAAATGGGCAAAAGAATTTGTCTATATATTTCTCCACTCAAATGGCCAATGAGCCACATGCAAAGATGTTCAATATCATGTGCCATCAGAGAAATGTAAATCAAAATTACAATGAACTTGGGCGGTGCATATGGCTCAAAGGAGTAGGGTGCCGGCCCCATATGCCAGAGGTGGTGGGTTCCAACCCAGCCCTGACCAAAAACTGCACCCCCCCCCAAAATTACAATGAACTCACAGTGTGTGACACACCTCTTGGAGGTGGGATATAATTATAAGAGGGACTTCACCTAACAAATGCAATCGGTGTGACCTGGTTCTCTGTACCCTCAATGAATCCCCTGTAAAAAAAGAAAGAAAAATTACAATGAACTCCCACTTCATACCCACTAGGACAGCTATCGTGGGACTCAAGTAATAATATCCCAAAAGGAAGACCTTAGAAGCAGCCTCAGAAGCAAAAGTTTTCTCTGACCTTCTCCTACCCTCCTTTTAATCCAATTCTCCCCCCAAGGCTAGCCATAGAAACAAGAATCCCTTTTCCTGAAGGCAGGGCACAGCAGCCAGAATCCCTTGCTCTGAGGGGCCAAGTAAGAATCTGGACAGACAGGCCTGGATGGGTTACCCCTTTCTGATTGGCATTAAGTCTCATCCTTTTTATCTAATGCTCTTTCTACATGGCTGTCCACAGTTTGTTGAGCCTAAGGATAAAAATGGACTATTTCCTTTATATCTTCAGGTCTTCATTCCAAAGGCTCCAGCACATTCACATTAAATAAATTTCTATACCTTTCGCCAATTAATTGGCCTTTAGTTAGTTGGTTTTTCGGCAAACCTTCAGAGGATATAATAAAAATGTCAGATAACAAGTGTTGGTGAAGATGAGGAGAAACTGGAATCCTTGTACATTGCTGGTGGCAGCAGAGAATGGTGCAGCCACTTTGGAAAATGGTCTGGTAATTTCTCAAAAGGTTAACATAGAATTAACCACATGACCCAGCTCTTCCAGCACTCCTAGGTATTACCCAAGAGAGGTGAAAACATACCTGCACAAAAACAGGTGTGTGGCCAGGCAAAGTGGCTTGTGCCTGTAATCCTAGCACTCTGGGAGGCCAAGGCGGGTGGATTGCTTGAGCTTGGGAGTTCAAGACCAGCCTGAGCCAGAGCAAGACCCTGTCTCTACTAAAAATAGCAAAATTAGCCAGGTGTGATGGCGGGTACCTCTAGGGAGGTTGAGGCAAGAGGATCTCTTGAGCCCAGGATTTTGAGGTTGCTGTGAGCTATGATGCCACGGCACTCTACCCAGGGCAGCAGAGTGAGACTCTATCTCAAAAAAAAAAAAAAAAAAAGAAATAAAAAATAAATAAATAACAAAATTAAAAAGAAAAACAAAAGCAACAATGTACATGTGTTCACAACCCCATTATTCATAATGGCCAAAGAGTGGAA
Organism: Otolemur garnettii; assembly: GCF_000181295.1. NCBI lineage: Eukaryota > Metazoa > Chordata > Mammalia > Primates > Galagidae > Otolemur > Otolemur garnettii. Next base: position 6,251,438 of record NW_003852462.1, read on the forward strand.
ACAGCCCAAATGTTTATCAACCAATGAAGGACTGACAAAATGTGGTGTATTCATACAATTAAATATTATTTAGCAATAGAAAGGAATGAAGCACCAAGATACGCCACAACAGGGATAAACTTTAAAACATTATATGGACACACATAGATATGCGTGTCTGGAAAACACAGTTAAACACAAAGGGTCATGTGCTGTATGGTTCATTGATATGAAAGTTCCAGTTTTGGCAAATCCACACGGACAGAACTAGATTAGTGACTGCCTAGGATGCAGGGGGTTGGGGTAAAATGGGAAATGACTGCTAATGGGGATAGGATTTCTTGTCTAGGCATAAAAAGAATAGTTTAGGGCGGCGCCTGTGGCTTAAAGGAGTAGGGTGACGGCCCCATATGCCAGAGGTGATGGGTTCAAACTCAGCCCCAGCCAAAAAAAAAAAAAAAAGTTTATCTCAGCTCAATATACAATTGCCAAAATGTGGAAACAACCTAAATGCCCACCAACCCAGGGATGGATTAACAAGCTGTGGTATATGTATACCATGGAATACTATTCAGCCACTAAAAAAGATGGAGACTTTACCTCTTTTGTATTGACCTGGATGGATTCTTCTTAGCAAAGCATTCTAAGAATGGAGAAGAATCCAATATACTAGGGGTGGCACCTGTGGCTCAGTGAATAGGGCCCCAGCTCCATATACCCAGGGTGGGAGGTTTGAACTCAGCCCTGGTCAAATTGCTACAAAAAAATAGCCAGCTACTCAGGAGGCTGAGGCCAGAGAATCGCCTAAGCCCAAGAGCTGGAGGTTACTGTGAGTTGTGATGCCACTGCACTCTACCAAGGGGACAGACTGAGACTCTGTCTCTTAAAAAAAAAATCCAATGTACTCAATTCTAATATGAAGGCAGTGGATGAGCTAATACAAGGGATTCGGGTAGGGAAATGGTGTAGTGGGGAGAAGGGAGGAGGGAGGAGGTGGGGAGTCATGGTGTATGGCATACCTATTGGGCGTGGGACACAATTTTAAGAGGGAATTTGTCTAACAAATGCAATCTGTGTAACCTAGTTCTTTGTACCTTCAGGAATCCCAAACAATAAAAAAAAAATCTTAGTATCTATGGGAGAATGGATTTTAAAAATTGAATATTCTAATAGGATGATGACATATAAAAAAATAAATGATCTCAAATACTCACCACTGAGTGAAGAAAGTTTCTCATATATACCCTGTATGATACCACTCAGTAAATTTTTAAAAAGTATTAAGATTGATGGTGGTTATTAGTACACAACTCTGCACATATACTAAAACCATTGAATTTTACACTTTTTTTTTGAGATAGAGTCTCACTATGTCACCCTCGGTAGAGTGCACTGGTATCACAGCTCACAGCAACCTCAAACTCTTGGGCTTAAGCAATTCTTTTGCAGGCACCTGCCACAACTCTGGCTATTTTTTTGTTGTTGTAGTTGTCATTGTTGTCTAGTAGGCCCAGCCAGGTTCAAACCTGCCAGCCCCAGTGTATGTGGCCAGTGCCCTAATCACTGAGATAAGAGTGCTGAGCCAGAATTTTACCCTTTAAATAGGTGAATTGTATAGCATGTGAATTAAATTTGAATAAAGCTATTACATGATAAAAATTATGTGATAAACAATCTAGGGATTGAGAATTTGCAAATTTATAATTTCTGGTAGAAATTATAGAAGAATTACAGAAGAATGACTCCCTAAATGTATCCAGGCCCTGATGCCTGGAACCCGTGACTGTGTTACCTTAAGTGGCCAAAGAGACCACGCAGGTGAGATTAAGGTCATGGCCTCTGAGGTAGGGAGATTATCCTGGATTATGCAGGTGTCCCCAATCTAAACCACATGTTAAAAGCAGGGACCATGACCCACCTGGCTCAGAGAGAGAACCCTGAAAAAGAAGGGAGGGGGACACAAAGCACTGGGTCTCTTCCAGCTGGCCTTGAAGAGGGAGGACAGGTCCATGAGACAAGAGACATGGTGGCCTCTAGAAGCTGGCAATGGCCTTCTGCTGAAGCCAGCAAAGAAAGGAGGATTTCAGTCCCAAAACAGCAAGGCGCTGAATTCTGCCTGGGCCAGGAAATGGCTCCTCTGGGAAGGAATTCAGTCCCATCCAGCCATTATTTTAGCCAGTCAGACCCAAGTCAGCTTCTGACCTCCAGAACTATAAAATAATACATTTATGTCATTTAAGCCACTAAATTGTGGTAAATTGTTATGGCAGCAAGAGAAAACTATTACATATTTACTTTATGAAGCCAATCTTAGTAAATAAGAAAGAGATTCCTCATGTCTGGGGATGAAAAGATTTACTCGTGGCTGAAAATCTACCTGTTCCCTCCCCTCCCCACTCCTTGGGAAAATAGAGAAGCAGAGAGCTGCCTTGGGGAGTGGCACCTGAAAATAGAAACTGCAACGTGATTTTATTTCTAACTCCACAGACATCGCTGTGAGTCATTCATCTCTCTGGGTCTCGCTTTCCATGTCTGTGGAGCAGGCTGAATTAACCCTGACTTCTGCCTACCCCACGGTTTAAGGACCAGGAAGAAAATTAAAAAAAAAAATCATCTCCCATAAATAGAGCCCTCGGGTATTCCTTATCAAGCATGAGATAAACTGCAGACACAATTCTGGTCATAGGACACCCCCATGGGGCATCTGTCCTCTCTTCTGGCTTCCTTCATGGGGTTTTGGGCACACCCGGTCTCCCGTAGCTGCAGTTAGCACAGAAGTGAGAACATTGTCAGAGAGGTAAAGATGCTGGAACCGATCCTATAGGCCCATATGGGCAGGTTTCGGATTTTTGTTTTGGGAGAATAATACTCTCACACCTTCATGATGGGGGGTTAGCACAACCAAATTGTTTTTATGATGGAAAGAAAGCAAAGCAAGTGCTCAGATCAGACTAAAAGGTACAGAGGCAGAATGAGACTCAGATGAAGATAAGGTGGGGAAAGGAGGGGCAGAGAAATGGAACTTCTCCGAGTGGTTTGGGAGTGGCCACAGGAGTAGGGAGAGCAAAGGTGACACTGGAGAACCCCACCCCCTCAGACCCCACCCCAGCGAGATCTAAATAAATAGGCACGCAGGCATGTTTGTAAGCTGGTTACAGCTGCCTTGGTTTGGGGACGCTCTCAAAGTAACAGAAAGTCACCCTGTGATGGCTGCATAGAGGTCTGAGAAATGCCCTTCAACTCTCCTGGGTTTCTGAGCACCGGCCCACTCCCATCTGCGCTGTCCTTGGCCCCGGTTCTCATAGTGTGTGGGTGCATGACGCACCCAAGGTGAGGGAACATGGGATAGGCTCCAGGCCAACAGTCTTGGCATCACCCGAGTCCAGCTCGGCTGGCCCCTGCCCTGAATCCTCCTGCTCACATCCAGTTGTGGGGGTGGCCTAGAGGGTCCTGGCCCTTGGCACCCCCTCCTTCAGGCCCACTCTGTATGACCGAAATCCTTCTAGAGGAGATGCAGCCCTCTGCAGGTGCAGATGGCCCCTGCCCTGGTGACAGTGAGGCCCAACCCCCCTTGGCTCCCAAGCCTTCCTGGAACCCCTTTTGCCCAACATCCTGTGTGGTAATCATGCCTGTTGGCCCCACACGATCCTGTTGGCCACTGCCAAGTTCCCTCTGCTAGTTTCTGACGCTATCACCTCTAACGGAACCATCAGGAAATAGAAAGCTGTTCCAAGTTTTCTCTCTCAAGTCAGAATCTCCCCTCTTGGGTGGTCCAGTGATACTCAGCAGAGGTGACCATGCACTCTTCTGTTGTGAAGGAGGCTGGAGGTGGGTCGGAAGAAGGGACAGAACCTGACACTTCAGCAGTGGGGACAGGGCCCGGGACACCTACATCAGGAGCCTGGATTATTAACCTAAGGTCACTTGGGTTCCGCTGAGAAAGACCACAGAAGAAAGAAAGGCTCTTCAACAGCAAGGGCCATATAGGGCACTGGCAGGGTCCAAGGAAAGCAGGCACAGGCACGAGGCTGGGCAAGGTGAGGGTAACGTACTGCCTGAAAGCCACAGGAGCAGGATGGAGGACTGAGTGACCACCCACCCAGTGCTGAGAGGCAGCTGAGTCGCATCTCACTTACACACCTCTCTCGCCCTACAGAGATGGCCTTATTCCATGTGCTGCCTTTCTTAAAGCCTCACAGGTACAAGCTACCGCTTAATACGCATTTATCCCTTGTCAGAAAACCACTGACAACTCCCACTGTCCCCATCATACAGATGAAGAAACTGAGTCTCAAGGCCGCATAGTGGCATAAGCAGAATTACATTTACAATGTAACAGAAACGAGAAGCGGTCGCGGGAGGTGTGCGCTCTGACCCCCTGGGTATTGAATATGGAACGACCAAGCCGTTCATTCTACACATGGGGAAGAGCGAGGCCTGGAGACTAGCAGGGCAGGGGAGCTCCTCCTGAGCTTCTGGGGTACTCGCGCGTCTCCGACGCAGCAGGGCAACCCCTACTGAGCACTCAGCAGGCCCTCGGGCGGGAGAGGAGGGCTGCGCAGATAGGGCAGCCCGAGGCTCCGCCCCACCCCGCCCCGGCGCCCGCAGGGAGGGCGTGGCTCCGCCTGCGCCTCCTCCGCGCGCCCCAACCCCCGCCCTGCGCGCGCGCCTTGCGGCCCGGGCCTCAGAGCGCGCGCGCCCGGGCCCTGGCCCTGGCCCTGGCCCTGGGGCTAGGCCGCGGTGGCCTGAGGCCTGGCGCGGGGCTGTCGCCCGGTTGGCCTTGGCCTCGCGCCCTCCCCTCTCGCGGTCCCCTTCTCCGCGGGCAAAATCCGAGCGGTGAGGCGCGAGGCCGCGTGACGCGCGCACCTGTCGGGGCGGCTGCCCTGCTGTCGGCCGCCGCGGAAGAGGAGGCGCGGGCCCGGGTCGGTCTCAGGCCCGCGCCGGGAAGCCCGTCCCGCAGCACCGCGCCCCCGCCGCCCGGTCTTTCCCGGAGGAGCGGCCGGCTCTGACAAGCAAGATGAAGTAAGCTGCCACCCCCGCTTGCCGACGGCCGCTGCCTTTCTTAAAGCCTGGCCCGGGAGCTGGGCACGCGTGGTGGCCGGAGCCTCCCGCGATTTGCTCGCAGACCTGGGCGGCCGTCCTGGCGCAGAGTCATCGAGCCCCCACTTCCTGCCCTGCACTGCCGGGGCGGCGGTGCGGTTTGGTGGCGGCTCAGTAGGAGGCAGCGAGGCCTCCGCCAGGGAGCCCCGTGGGCCCACGCGTCCCTTTTCCTAGGTTTCCTGGAACTGAGTTGAAGGATAGTGGGAACTTCCGTGCCTTTCCCCTTGGGATACGCTTAGTCTTTGGCATTAGCCCTCGGGTTTCAAAAGCATTTCCACTACACCAATCCGGTGAATGGTTTTCCAGAAGCAAACATCTCTCTCTGCATCTCTGAAAATCCGCTCACCCAGCCTGAAATGCTTAGCCAGAAATGAGAACTTCTGGATCATAAGTCTGAGATTCTTGCCCACCCCCTCTCCCAACCCTAACAGGCCCATGGCTCATGGAGGGTAGCAGATAAGGGAAAACTGGCGTAGAATAGTCATCTTTTAAATTATGCATTATATCCCTTTAATTTTTCATCAGTATGATTGGATACACTGCCCATGAGTTAGTTGTTCCTTGGCATTTTTTTTTTTTCCGGCTTGAATGGTTAATTGGTTTTACAGCAGTTCCAAGAAGCTAGCAAGAAGGCTTTGGTTCATGATGCCAATGGCTTAATGATGAAAGCTCACATTTCTTGAGTGCTTACTGTATGCCAAGCATCCTGCTAAATGTTGTACGTCGATTATCTTATTTTGCGTTTGTCATGGACTTACTTTCCCATTCTGTGGTTGAAGTAGAGAGGTTAAATAACTTGTCTGAGGTCACAGAAAAGTTTTGAATCCAGAGTTCAATCACTTAGCCCTTTCTCTAGAAACTAGCCCTTGAGGGTTTTCCAGGTTTTAACAGGGCAGCTCAGGCCTAAGCATGATGTCTTAGTTGATTTCCGAAGGGAGGAGCGTGAATCACAATTAGGCCAAGTGGACCTGGGAGGCAGAGGCCACTTCATGGCAGTTAGTGTTCAGAGCAACTTGACCTCATGGAGCAAAGAAATAGCTTGTCTGGCTTAAACCACTCTTGTTCTAGCCCTTTGGAGAAGTAGAACCAATATCTAGTACTACATTTCACATTTTGCCATTTGGGAGGCCAAGGCACGTGGATTGCTTGAGCTCAGGAGTTCGAGACCAGCCTGAGCAAGAGGGAGACCCCATCTCTAAAAATAGCCAGGTGTTGGCTTGGCGCCTGTAGCGCACTGGTTATGGTGCCAGCCACATATACCAAGGCTGGCCAGTTTGAAACCAGCCTAGGCTAGCTAAACAACGACAACTGCAACAAAAAAATAGCCGGGTGTTGTGGCGGGCACCTATAGTCCCAGCTACTTGGGAGACTGAGGCAAGAGAATCACTTAAGCCCAAGGGTCTGAGGTTGCTGTGAGCTGTGACACCACCGCACTCTACCAAGGGCGAAATAGACTCTGTCTCAAAAAAAAAAAAAATAGCCGGGCATTGTGGTGGGCACCTATAGTCTCAGCTGCTCTGGAGGCTGAGGCAAGAGGATCACTTGAGCCCAAGAGGTTTAGGTTGCTGTGAGCTATGATGCCACATCATTCTACCCAGAGTACAGGGTGAGACTCTGTCTCAAAATAACCAAAAAACAAAAACATTTTGGCCATTTGAGGATGCAGTCACACCTTCAAGGTGGGGGGGTTAGAGCCAGACTGCCTATATTAACAACGTATCACTTCTAAGGTACCTGACCTTCAGGAGTTATTTTACCTCTCTGTACCTTGTCTTCCTCCCTACTCATTGCTAAAATGAGGATAATAATAGTACCTACCTCATAGAATTGTGGCAAGAATTAAATGGTAGGAGGCACATGTCAAACTCTTAGCCTAGCAGTGGCATGCAGTTAAATATTCTATAAATAATTCTTTTATTATTATTAGTATTGTTACAAGTGGAAGCTGCCAGGTTGGCCTTGGCCTTGCTTGAAGTTGCCGTTAAAGTTATTCCTTTGTGCCATCATTCATTTGCAGAAATGGCAGTGGTCCTGTGCAAATGGGATTTATTTCTTCATTCAGCAAATATTTATAGAGCCGCCTTCCATATCCCTGGCCCCGTTTTGGATGCTGAGGTACTGCAGAGAGTGAAACATGCAAAAACCACTGTCTTCATTGCCACTTAACATTTCTGTGGGAAAGAGTGGCGGGTCATAAGCCAAATAAATGTAATTATCATACAGCATGCAAGAAGTGATACGGACTCCAGAGAGAAGTCAACCAGGATGGGAGTGGGAGGTTTACAGTTTTGCAGAGAGGTTTGAGAAAGCCTCACCGAGCAGGTGATATTTCAGCAAAGGATTGACGTTAGTGAGGAAGTGAACCATGTGCACATCTGCACAGAGCAGGTGGGGAGTAGGCCACGCAGGAAGAACAGCTGGTGCAAAGGCCCAGCTGGAGGATGGGCGACTGGGGCCTGGAGAGGGGCAGAATGGGAGGAGAAGAGCACGGAGAGGTTACGGAAGGCCAGAGTGCAAGGCCATGTGGACCTCTAAACAGAGGATGACATGGTCCAGCCAACACTATACAAAGGTCACTCTGCTGAGTTGAGGTTCAACTGTACAGAGTCCAGAGGTAGATACAGGAGGACAATTAGGAGGGTCCTACAGTAATCTAGACAGATGATGGTGCCTTCTGTTCTAGATAAATTTCAAAGGTAGGAACTGGGATGTGCTGACAGATCAGATGACCTGAACGCTTAGACGGACAGAGTGGCCCTTCACTGAGAATGGGGAAAGCTGCATTTGAAGTAGGTTGGGAAATAAATCAGTTCAATCTTTTACAAGTCTGGTAAACATCCAACAAATGCCGTTGGAATAGCAGTTGAATGTGTGGGTCTGGAGTTCAGGGGAGAAATCCAGGCTGGAGATGAAGATGCCTGTGTAGGCAGTTGTGTGCTGGCGAATGTTTAACAGCTGACTCTGTAAGGGGTAGGGGTTGGTGGTGAGAAGCCTGATTTAAAATCTTTGCCAGTATCCTTGGTGTCAGCATTCCCACACTGGCCATGTTCAAACACACCTTTATAGAATATCTTCACCTCACAGGTACAGTAGATGGAAACAATGTCAAGAGCATAGATAGGAGTACAATGTAGTCAGATGGTTAGGAAGTGATGAGTTTTGAGTATTACCTGTTTTTATATAATTTAATTATAAATGTGTATAATTCCATTTTAAATAATGACTGTGTTTAACAGCCGGCTTGAAAAATTCCTGGAAATTTAGCATTCGGATCTTGTGTGCAGGTACAAGACGGCTCCAGCATGTTCCTGGTGGTAGCGACCCAGGATTGGGACCTGCAGATGGGAATGGTTTGCTCCTGGTTTGATGCACGTGGCACAGAGGGGCCAGAACAAGAAGGGAGGGGTGCCGGAAAATACTTGGCCGCGTTACTTTGTACCTCAATTTAAAAATGGTATTTTGTTTGAATTCTTGTTTTACTCCCACATGATCTTTTTAAAATTCCAAACTCATGGGTCATGACTTGGAGAAAATTTCCTTTCTTCCACTCTTGTGCACAGAAGGTAGCGTTGTGAAAGGCTGGGTCAGGGGACAGGGTGGCAGCTGCCACTGACCTTTACCTTCTGGCTCCTTTTTCCTACCTCTTGACCACTTGTCTCCTGGGCATGAAAAATTAGAACTGCTTCCTCTAGTGGTTTACCAGAAACTCTCCAGGGCGGGAGCTGTAGCACCGGCTGGGTCTGTCTGCGCTGGGACTGGGCAGGGATAGCCACATGGGGAAGAGACCAGATCTGCTTCTTCCTCTTGGGCAGAAACAGATCGGAACCTGGATTCGGTCCCAAACTTCCTGGCTGGCCAGGCCAGTGTTCCCACCTTCTGGGATGTTAGCAGAGACCTTCTTTAACAGGTGAGTCTCTCTCACAAGGACTGGCAGGAGCCTCCGAGGCATGGAGTTGGGGACGGTGAAGGGTGCTTGGGACTGGGTACCCCATAGTCCAGTCCTAACTCTAAGATGAGCCTGTAGGTCTTTTCCACCTACCTATAGGAGCCCCCAGAGCACAGTATTGTTTAGTGAGTGTATTTCTGGCACGTATTTTGAATAAGAATTGTAAATGAAATTGCAGGCTCCACACACTTCATAGCTTCAAAGAATTTTGTCTTACCTTCAAGCGACACACAGTTGTCAGCTCTTTGGTTCCTATTTTGGCTCTTTCCCTGCCCTGCTCCATCGGTCCAGGGGTAGAAGGTGTAGCAGGGTGGGTGTCTCCTTTCCTTGGTGGACCTAGGCAGGAAAATATCACAGAGATCCTTTACTCAGACTTTCATTTTCAGGATGAGGAAACAGAGGCCCAGCCAGGTTAAATGACTCGTTCCAGGTAATGTGGTTGTGGGGAGGCCCCGGGCAAGATCGCCACATATTTCATTCCCAGTCTCATACCCTGACCTCTCCTACAGCTTCTCAGACTTCTCACTAGAGGTTTTTTCATTGATTTATTTTATTTTGCTTTATTTTATTTTATTTAGTTTGAGACAGTCTCACTTTGTCACCCGTGGTAGAGTGCAGTGGCATCCTAGCTCACAGCAACCTCAAACTTTTGGGCTCACGCTGTCCTCTTGTCTTAGCCTCCCCAGTAGCTGGGAGTACAGGTACCTACCACAACACTCTGCTATTTTTTATTTTTCAGTAGAGATGGGGTCTCACTCTTGCTCAGGTTCTCAAACTCCTGACCTCAGGCAGTCCACCCGCCTCGGCCTCCCAAAGTGCTAGGATTACTGTGCGAGCCATCACACCCCTGCACTTGGCAGTTTGTTTCTCCTTTCAGTTTCCTCAGCGGTGAAATGAGACTCTTCATAGAACCTTTCTCACAAGGATGCTGTGAGGATTGGTGGAGATACTTGGTGAGCAGGTGTCATCAGTAGTTAGTAACCAGTTTTTGCAAATGAAGCCATCTGAGGCTGTTATTGAAATACTTACATCAGGACCTACCCTGAACCTGCTGAATCAAAACTTCTCTCTCCTGGTGAAAGGAGGAGGAGGGTAGGTGTGTGTCTTGATTCGAATATTCCGTTGCTTTAGAACTCTGCTTGGTATTCTGGAGTCTCGGTACTCACAGTATGCTCTTTGGAGCAACTATCAGCACCATAGACCCTTCCTTGGTCTTCTGCATCAGAATCTGTAAAACAGAACCCCATGAAATTCAAATGCATTATCAAGTTTGAAAAGCACTGTTAAGGTTAAGAAGCTTGCTGATAAAACCAAATGTACAACATACTACCCACACCCATTTAAGAAAGAGTTGTTTTGCAACCACAGAGTAAGCAACCATTTTGAAATACCTGATACCCTGGATTTGTTTAAAGGAGTGCTGGGAACATAAATCGGGAGATAAGTAATGGAAGCTAACCTAGAACTGGGGATCTGGAGCAGGACTGGTCAGGGAGGGTTGCCATGAGATTTCGGAGTCAGGAGTAATCAGAGGAGTCATTTTGGGCCAGGCAGCTACACAGCACAGTTGTCTGTGGTCTGGGGTGAGGTGCTGGCCCCTAAGGCCCCCTACCTGCCTGTCCTGGCACTCTGAGGTGCCTGGGCTCCTTCTCTTGTTCCAGGCACATCCAGAGCCCCGGCTTCCAGGCTCCATCAGCAGCTCTGAGATGCAGCTGCCAGCTGGCCGCTCCCCCTTCTCCAGGCTGTTCTCTGGGCTTCAGGTTTCTCACTGCCTCACTCCCGCGCTGACCTTGCAGCTCTTCCTTCCCTCCGACACAGTGATTACCAGTTGAGAAAAATGCTTCAAGGACCAAGGACAGGGATTGGAAAGCAGAAAAAAATAGAAGGGTCTTGTGGCCCCTTCATGTATTTGGGGGTGAGTGCAGATGAAAAGAGGGTGGGGGAGGAAGTCTGGAGAGCCCCTCCAGGTCGCGCTCCAGTGATGGAAATGTCAGGTGTCCTGTAGGCACTGTCGCACACACTGTAGTTAGGTCCTCATCTTGGTGCCAGGGCCCCCTTGGGGGTGGATCTGGAGAGAAATTAGAAGAGGCAAGGGAGAGGTAGGGCAAGGAGGTCTGATGGCAGGTCCAGAGATTCAGTCCACTTATATTACGGTGTGGTGGGGAGAAGGTAAGCCAACCATTCTGTGGCGTCTTTTGTTAATATGAGTCCTATTATCTCTTTAAAACTCAGTTTCCCGGCTCAGTGCCCATAGCTCAGTGGTTAGGGCACCAGCCACATACACCAGGGCTGGCAGGTTTGAACCTAGCCTGGGCCAGCTAAACAACAATGACAACTGCAATAAAAAAATAGCTGGGTGTTGTGGCGGGTACCTGTAGTCCCAGCTACTTGGGAGGCTGAGGCAAGAGAATCGCTTAAGCCCAAGAGTTTGAGGTTGCTGTGTGCTGTGACTCCACGGCACTCTACCAAGGGCAATACAGGGAGACTCTGTCTCAAAAAAAAAAAAAAAACAAATAATACTCAGTTTCCCTATTTGCATTCCAGATTGCAGCCTCCTAAGATTGTTGGAGATTTTGTTAATCCTGTATCTACTAGGATGCCTGGCACGTAATAGGTGCTCAACCTGTAATCTTAGTTCCTTCTTCTCTACTCCACTCCTGGGTGGGGCCCAAATTCCACTGTCTTCTTTTTTTTTTTTTTAATTTTAAGTAAATTTACTTCAGGTTAATGTGAAGGTACAAGCAACCAGGTCAAAATAATTGATTTTGTTAGGTAGAGTTTGTCTCCTGGTTATGTACTCAAAAGGTACTCAAACTCCCACCCCATGTGCATTCAGTGAGAGCACCCCAAACTCTTCCCCCTCCCTCGATACCCCTCATCCCAACTTAAATTGAAATGAGCTTTTCTCCTATTTGGGCATGCATTGAGTCACCTGCTGGCTTCATATTACTATTGAGTATATTGGATATTTGCTTTTCAATTCTTGTGATACTTACTAACAAGAATGTGTTTCAACTCCATCTACAATATTACAAAAGATGTAAAGTCACCATCTTTTTTATGGCTTAATAGTATTCTGTGGTGTGCATGTAGCATAGTTTGTTAATCCATTCCTGAGTTGTAGGGATTTTAGGTTGTTTCCACATCCTGGCGATTGTAAATTGAGCTCCACTGTCTATCTGATGGCCTTCTTCCTCACTTCTGCCCTTCTCTCACAGCCCTCGCCTTGGTGGGAAACTGAACTGCAGGGCTGTGGAGTAGGAATTCAGCGCAGTAAACCCTATAAACTGCATCAGAACAGAAAGCCAGAAAAAAACAAGTTCTCTAGTATGTGTATGACCTGACCGAGGCCCCTGCAGCAGCTGCCTCGACCTGGACATTAGCCAGCAGTGGGCTTACTTGGGGGCTGTAGCATGCAATTGCAGCCTGCGTAGCTCAGGAGCCAGGGGTCTATTGTCAGTCCAGCTCCCCACTTCCTCATCACGGGACTGTCATCTGTCTGAACCTCAGCTTTGTAAAAGAGGGGGCTGTGATAGGAGCTACCCCATGTGGTTCTGTTTGGGATTCTTGTCTGGATTCAGTGAGAGCTAATGAACATAAATACTTGTATTTGGCACATACTAACATTAAGTGTTTGCTGCTATTATGAATATATTTGAGGTGGCTTCCAGCTGATGATAGCTACAGCTTCATACTGCTTAATAGGTGGTGGGCACTGTCTTAAGTATAATCTAAACATTAACTCATTTTATCCTTATAACAACTCTTATGTAGGTGTCATTCTTACCCCCATTTCAAATGAGAAAACTGAGGTACAGCCAGGTTGAATAATTGTCCCATTACTAAGGGGTTGAGCTGGGATTCAAAGCCAGGCAGCTGGTTCCACAGTGTGTTTGTAATTGCTTTGCTGTAGTAAGTCTTAGTCTTGGAGATTTTGTACTTGGAACCTAGTACATGTGGGTAAAAGGAGAGCGAGAGGTGAGATGAGGTGATCGTATCCTCTCACAGGGCCAGCTGTCATCTGTGGCCTGCCCTGCTGGTCCTGGTGACCTGTGCTGCCCCTGGATGAGATTGGCCTTGTCATAGAATGGTCAGCTCCACTCCCAGCCTTGTGGGCCTCCCTGGTGGCTTGTGCCACTTTCCTGTGCCCCTGGCAGCAAGTGGTCACATCTAGCAAGTGGCCTACAACCTCCCCAGGCACTGTCCTTGTTTGCAAGGCAGGCTCCATACTCACTGACTTCCTGGCACAGCTGCCCAGGATGGGAGAGCTATGGGCCTGTGACATTTTCTCAAGAAACATGTGGCTGTCTCTTGCCAGGCAGGAAATATGTGATGCCCAGGAAATGTATTTGTTCTGTGTCACAGCCACCAGAAGCATGTCTGATACTTCCTCCTTCCTTGTCTGTCTTTCTGTGCACCCCAGGCACCCAGGCATTTGGAAGATGCTCACAGTGGCGGTGAGCGTGGCCCTTCTGGGCTGCCTGCAGGCCCAGCAGCCCCAGGGACATGTTTCCGTAATCCTGCTGGGAGCAACTGGAGACTTGGCCAAGAAGTACTTATGGCAGGGGCTTTTCCATCTCTACCTGGATGAGGCAGGGAAGGGCCACCGTTTTAGCTTTCATGGGGCTGCCCTGACGGCCCCCAAGCAGGGCCAAGAGCTCATGGCCAAGGCCCTGGAAACCCTTTCCTGTCCCAAGGACGTGGCACCCAGTCACTGTGCTGAACGCAAAGATCAGTTCCTGCAGCTGAGCCAGTACCGCCAGCTGAAGACGGCTGAGGACTACCGGGCTCTGAGCAAGGACATTGAGGCACAGATCCAGCACGAAGGCCTCCAGGAGGCTGGCAGGATTTTCTACTTCTCTGTGCCACCCTTCGCCTATGTAGACATTGCCCGTAATATCAACAGCAGCTGCCGCCCAGGCCCAGGCGCCTGGCTGCGCGTGGTCCTTGAGAAACCCTTTGGCCATGACCACCACTCAGCCCAGCAGCTAGCCACAGAGCTCGGGAGCTTTTTCCAGGAGGAGGAGATGTACCGGGTGGACCATTACCTGGGCAAGCAGGTGAGCATCAGCTTGGAGCCTACCAGTGTTGGGGTTAGCTGGGTGCCAGTGGACCCCATCAAGAGAGCCACACCACCAAGGGTGGAATTAGGCCTAAAGGCATAGTGAAATCTGTGCTCCCGTGGCCTCCTTGAAGGTGAGCAGGAGGCAAGGGTCAAAGGAAAAGGAGTGAGTAGGTGAGCGGAGCAGGACTGTGATCCTTGTCTGTGCATCTAGCCTCTCCTGTTCTCTGTAGATCCTTGGTTCTCTTTGTTTCCCAGCCAGGGTCTGAGCTCTGAGGTCTCAGCACTACCCTGTATCCTCTCCACATGTGGTCCAGGGATTCTGGTGTCTGCAGGCAGCTTCCAGTTATATATGCTGTAGGAATTCAAATTAGCTTTCTTATTCTGCACCCACCTGCCCTTTTTCAAAGTCTTCCCAAGTTCTCTTTTGAGCCACAGGCTGGTAACAAGATCTTTAAAACCAAGTTGGGAGCAGTGGGACTCTTAAGGCTATGCTTTTTAGCCAGGCCTGGGACAGGAGCATGGGGCTGACCTCTTGAGTGATGCAGGTCGCTGGCCGGTTCACTTGCACATTGCTCAGAGGCCCTTCTGGGCAACCAGTGCCAGAAACCCCTGCAGAGAGTATACCAGCAGCTGTGTTCTTGGGTCCAGAGGCTGGGGAGCCCAGGGCCATGTGGCTACAGAGAGTTGTCGAGGACAGAGGCATCATGTTCTATCCCACCCAGTTTAGTGGTGCTCTGAGCAGTGCCAGTCCTGGGGAAGTTGTCACTTGGTTATGGCAAAATGAGAACAAATACTGAATGAGTTCAGCTTGAAACATCTCATGCTATGTTTTTGGTGTTACCTTAATTTTATTAAACGTTAATAAGAACAGGAGATGGGCAATTTAAAATATTTTCTTTCTTGGCAAAGTCGGTAACCTCATGGAGGTCTCTGGAAAGCTTTGGGAGTCCTTCCCTGGGCTGTGAAACCCTGAGGTCTGGGAACTATTGCTCAGAGAGCGCCTTCTCCTCTGCGGAGGGAATAGAGACGTTTGCAGCCCTTCAAGGCTGGGCTCTCTCTTCACTGAGAAGAACCCACAGTACACAGTCCTCTTCCCTGACAGGCCGTGGCTCAGATCCTGCCTTTCCGAGACCAGAACCGCAAGGCCTTGGACAGCCTCTGGAACCGGCACCACGTGGAGCGGGTGGAGATCGTTGTGAAGGAGAGTGTGGACGCAGCAGGTGCGTGCGTGAGTGGTTCTTGCATGCCTGCTGTCTGCGGCGAGGCATTGGGCCCTGCAGGGCCAGGGCCTTGGCCAGGCCTCTGTGCCTTGGCCAGTGATTCTCAGAGGGAAGTTTCCTGCTGGTATGTGGTTTCCCTCTAGGGCCTGCTGTGTGCCCGGCTCTGAACCAGGCTAAAGCTCAGGGTGCCTGCTGGCAAAGCCCAAATAGCCATGGCTGCCTGTGGGGGGCATGTGGCCCCATGAAATAACCTGGCGCAGATGCAGGGAGCGGTTGGCAGTCGGTGCTAAAAGTGACCCTGCGTTTCCCATGAGTGTGGTGGGGACCATCAGAGCCATGTGAGGCCTTCTCTGAGTTTTGTACTTGCAGGAGCTCCTACCTGGGGTGCCCCCCTTGTTCCCACATTCCCCTCACCCACCCTCTCTGCCTTGTGTTACCCTTGACTTGTCCTTGTCCGGTCTGCCTCTCCCACCAGCTGGGTTCCAGGAAGGAACCTCCTCCTCGGCACCTACCCTACACCTCAGAAGTATGGAATAAACTCAGAAGGAACACCACGGCCCAGCATCAGGCTGTGTCTGCACCTCACTTCCCTCATCTGTGAGGCGAGCAGGTTGTGTGTGTGATGACAGCTAAGGGCCTTCCAAGCTCTGGCATTCAGGATGTCACACGTTTCTGAGCAGTGACTGTGTATATGTAAAGCATTGGTTCTTAATAGTGATGAAAGCTAATTCTTACCATGTACTAAATCCCCTGGCAGCTGTGTGAGGTGGGCTCCACCCGCGGAAGAGCTTTGTGGTGGAGACAGTGGTGGAGCCTGACCCTGGGGCAGCAGTCTGGCCTCAGCACCCAGGCTCAGCACAGCTGGGTGGTCCTGCCAGCACAGTGTTAGTGTCCCCCTCATCCCAGAAAGCTGTGACTGCTTTCTGCAGCTGCAGTGGGAGCAGTGGAGGCCGTGGCCCCACGCCCACCCCACCGTGTGCACCTGGCCTGGGGGGAGGGCCCAGAGCCCTCAGACCCAGGGGCACTAGGAGGTCGGTCTCTTTCTCTTCTTCTCTTTTTTTTTTTTTTTTTGAGATGGAGCCTCAAGCTGTCTCCCCCTGGGTAGAGTGCCGTGGCATCACAGCTCACAGCAACCTCCAATTCCTGGGCTCAAGCGAGTCTCCTGCCTCAGCCTCCCAAGTAGCTGGGACTATAGGTGCCTGCCATAACGCCTGGCTATTTTTTTTGGTTGCAGTCATCATTTGGCGGACCCGGGCTGGATTCATACTTGCCACCTTAGGTGTACATGACTGGCACCTTAGCCACTTGAGCCACAGGCTCCTAGCCCTCTTTTTCTCTTTAACTCATTTTTTCTCTTTGCCATTTTCTTTTTCTTTCTTTTCCCCTTGTTGACTCTCTTCAGCTTTCTCTGTTTTCCTCTTTGAATGTATTTAGTAGAAGCTCTCTGCAGGGCTGAAGCGCTGCGGTGAGATCTCAGGTGTAGCCTCTGTCCCCTGATTCTGCACAGATTCTCTGAATCAGAAGGGGTGACAATATGATCACACTCTGACGGTGACACTGAGTCCTAGGCGGGCAGTGCTTTGGGGGGCAGGCGGCCAGGCAGGACTTCCTGAGCCAGGCCTTGAACGTGGCCATGCTGGAGAAGGGTCTGGCTTCTCCACTCAGAACCCGCATTGGAAGAGAGGTCCTGTCCCCCAGCAGCTAGCCTTGGGGGAACCCTCCCACAGCCCTTCTTGGTCTCCTGTCCTGGTCCTCAGCAAGGGCCCAGGCCATGGGTCTCCTCCTGTGCTTGAGTGTCTGATGTCCCTCTAGGCCTGTGCGCTGCTCCTTGTCCTTGCTTTGTCTGCAGAGAGATGAGCTACAGACAGGGGCAGAGCCTGGAGCAGAAAGGGAGTGTGGCCCTGCCTCCCTGCTATGGGCCAGTGGCGGCCACCTGCACCTCTCTCTGCCTATTCATGGGAACCATGGACTGCTCTCTGCCTCTCTTCCTGTGCCCACCCTGGGATTAAGAAGACCCATAATGTTCAGTTACCCATTGGCACAATCACCTCTTATTTCTCCCAACCCTCCCACCCCATTTCCTTCTAGGCATCTCATGTCATTTGCGGGATTTTGGTAAGGCCCCTGTGGAGGCAGGGGCTAGGGAGACTGCAGACCTGATTATTCCAAGAAAGGCACCTTTGGCTTTTAGGGAAAGAATAGCAAAGACAAGGCAGAAAGGCAGAAGCCTGGGAAGGTCTGTTTGCTATTTGAACACAATGGCTGGGGCTGGCTATCCCCAAGGTCGGGGAGGGAAAGGCATCTGGGGTTCTGTCTTCAAGGCTGCTGTGTGGGTTCTGAGTTGTGGGGCTCTGAGGGGTAGGGTCACACTGCCCCTGCCCCTCAGCCCCAGGGCACAAAGCCTTTCCACTCAGCTGGGTTCTGTGCCTTTAGCCCAGAGGCAAAGGGCATCCAGGCAGAGGACAGGCAGCAGAGAGCCTGCCTGTCCTGAGGGCTTACAACTAGTGAAGGTGTCTCCAAGGTGGGCTAGTTCAGCTCGGCGTCCTTGTCAGAGTGGTCAACAGGACTGCATTTGTCCTGAGATTTGGGTTTCCCTGGGTGGCCTGTTTGCCTGCCAGTTGTGTACACTGGCCCAGAATGGCTGGTAATAAGGGGTGACTACCTGCCACTGTGCCCCCCCCCCCAGTAGTGGGGCCTTCGGACATGGTGGGCACTTGGCAAGAGAATGAGTGTGTCTATGTGCCAGAGGACACGCCTTTGTCTGTATCCCGAGAAGGTAGTCTGGTGCATTGCTGGTGGCTTAAGCACTGCTCCAGACTGTCAGGGGACCCCCTGTCTGGGGTTCAGGCTAGAGAGAAAGAACAGGAGCTGCAGTCCTACAACACACCCCAGCACAGCCAGGAGCGCTGTACCCAGCAAGTCCGTGTAGGGGGAGCAGGCTGAAGCAGAGACTGCCCTTCTGGCAGCCTCTGTGGTGGGCCAGAGTGGGCAGAGCATTTCCACCACAGGATTCGGAGCCCTGCAGTCTGACCATTAAGCAGGACAAAGTACACAAGCCCTTCTCCCTCCATTCCCCCAGCCCTCCCTCTCTGACCCTGCCCAGTGGTCTGGCAGATCCCCCAGCTGGCATACTGCCCTGCAGCTGTGCACCCCTGGCTGACTCCTGTGCAGGGGTAGCCCTGGACCAACCAGGCACCCGCTGGCAGCTCAGACCACCACCCTGGGTGCTGGGAAGGGAAGGGGCTACAAGCCAGGCCTGGGAAATGGAGCCTTCCTGGTCCAGAGATGCTGTAGACTCTGGGACGGGGACTTCTGAGCTGCAAGGTCATTTGAACATCTTACCCCACCCCCATTCACAAATGGGTGGAAGCTGCTTCCCTGGCTCCCTCCCTCTATGGCTGAGGTTTGGGGGTTTTTTTGGGTTTTTTTTTTTTTTTTTGCTGCAGCCTCTGGCCCAGAGGAGTTTGCTGCAGAGTCAAGGCTGCTGCACAGGCCGGAGGGGGGAGGAAAGGAAGAAGTGATCCAGCACTTAGCTCCCTCTCAGTCTAACCTGGGGTGTTCTTCCCAGGAGTCCCCATCCAGTGAGCCCCTGGGAGTCACAGATACCCTGGGTACCCTGACTAGGGTTTCCTGAAGCAGCAGCATGCACCATAGAAGGACGGTCACTTTGCCTCTATGAGGAGATGACCCTGGCTGGCCCTCCTCATGGCAATGGGAAAGGCTCTGTAGGCAGGAGGGACCTTGCCATTAACGGGCAAGTGTTGAGCTGTCTGGGTCGGGCTACCTCTTCTGGGAGTGCTGGAATTGGAACCAAGGTCTCCGGCAGCTCTGACCACCTTGCGGCACAGCCTCCCAGTCTGGCCAGGCTGTCAGCAGTTGGCATTCCTAGCAGAATGTGCTCAAAAACAGTCTCTCTGCTGCCTTAGTTTCCCCTCTGGGAATGAGGGAGAGCTCCTGAGGGCAGCTGTGTGTGGGAGGGTCCCTCTCTGGACACTGGGGAAAGGAGCCTGGTGCCTGTTCACCTCTGGGGGTTGGAGTGACTGCTCAGTGCTTCTCACCAAGGGACCAAGGCAGCCAGGGTCCTCCCAGGCACACACCAGCTGCCCTGCCCTCCATCCCAGGCTGCCAGCAGGGGCTGGGAGCTCGCTCAGCAGGGCTAGCTCCCCTTCCCGCCCCATCTGCAGAGCTATCTGCAAGGCGAGCCTAGGGCAGCTGCCTGGCCTCCTGTCCAGAGAGCATGCCAGACAGCCGGCCGGCCAGTGCACCCGTGCTCTCCTTGGCCCTCACCTCTTTTTATTTTTAGTAATCCCAGAAGGTGTTGGTAGGGATTGCAGCTGGCTTTTAGTTATTATTCTTTTGCTTTAAAAAAAAAATCTGTTTTTGCTGAAAAAACCTGGATCTCCTATATTGTAGAGGCAATGAGGAGGGGGTTTGTGGTCCTGGTTCTGAAGGCTGTGACCTTCAGCATAGCTCCATATAATGCTGATAACCTCTCGGGGTGGTTTTAAGGATTAAGTCAGATAATGTACACGGAAATACTTTACAAATGGAAATGTTGTTCCCCTTCCAAGTTTGCAAGGAGAGGTAGCCGGCAATGTTCTTACAGCGACTCTGAGTTCTATGTGATTTATATTGGATTATTATATATAGACCTGTCATGGTGTGTAATACTCTTTTATGTCTCTGCTTCACCTAATATTTCTCTCTCACACACACTTTTAATATACATATTTAAAATTCATACCGCACAATATATGGTATAAATTCTGTTACTAAGCATTTTGGTTGTTTCTAGTTTTTTGCTATTTTAAATGATATTTTTTGTGATTTTTTTTAAAAATTGAGATATAATTCATGTATCATCAAATTTACCCTTTTACAGTATAACATTCTACAGTTTATAGTATATTCAGGAAGTTATACACCCACTAATTCTAGAACATTTATGAGCATTAAAAAAATAATCTTCCCTGTAAGGATACTTTTGCAGTGGAATTTCTAGGCCAAAGGGTAAACAGTGCTTTCTAGCTGAGCCCTGTGACCAGGGGGCAGACAAGAGGGTCTTCTTACTTTGCCATACTTGGCTGTGAACCAGCTCTGGATTTGCACAGATTGGGGTCACGTTTACGGGGGGTCTTTCTTCTGATTGTCCTGCCTGGTTGTGCTTCTTAAATCCTTTTCATGTACTGATGGGTTTTAACCCTCAACTTTCAGCCTAGGAAAAGATACCAGGAGCCAATATAGATCATTTTAAGGAAAAAACGGTCTATAATAACTGGCAGTCACTAGAAAAAAATCAACACTTTGGACATCACTTCCTGTCCAGGTGTGGCCTCTTCCCCAAGGCCTGGCCACTGCTCTTAAAATCTGAAGACAGCTGACCAGAAGAGGAGCAAGGTCCATAAATCTATGGCTGTGTTAAGCACAGGCGCACCCCCTGAAGCTTGAAATTAAGGAATAAAGGAAGCAGTCTTTTACTCAGCGGGTAGTAAACCCGCATAATGCATTCTTCCTGAGAATTGAGAAAGGATAAAAATAGGAAAAGGGCCACTTAGGGATTTGCCAAATTAATGAATAGTAAGCAGATAACCAGGCTTTTAAAGACTCCATTGCCATCTCTCCATCAAAAATTCATCTGTTTTTAAAGCTTTAGCTATCCTCTTTCTATGTAGATCTGCTGTAATTCATTGATTCTAAAGCACACGTCTTTCACCTCTGGACCTCTGTGAAGTCAGGTTTACCCTTGATGGGGGGCCATGGTGGAACAGGTGGGCCCATTTGTACTGCTTGTAGGACATCGATGTTTTCACCCTTGATGGTATTTTAGGTTTAAGGAAATCTCGTTTTATCTCCAGCCTCCATGGTCTCTCCAAGCCCTAGTCTTACACACGTAGCTGTCTTTGAGCTATTTTCCTGGAATGTTACATCATTACTTCAGATTCAGCAGATTTAGAACTCAAACTGTTACAGCCCAACCAGATTCATTTCCTGCTGCTCAAGAGGAAGCCAATACCCTGAGACAGCAGGGGTCACGGTGGAGGAAGGGTTTAATGTCCTGGGCGCCATGCAAAGAGACAGGGCGCCAGGCGCTGTGGCGGGCGCCTGTAGTCCCAGCTACTTGGGAGGTTGAGGCAGGAGACTCGCTTGAGCCCAGGAGTTGGAGGTTGCTGTGAGTGTGATGCCATGGCACTCTACCCAGGGGGATAGCTTGAGGCTCCGTCTCAAAAAAAACAAAAAGACAGGAGGATCCTTAAATCCGTCTCTCTGAGAATTTGGTAGCCGGGGTTTTTAAAGATAGTTTGGCAGGCACAGGGATAGGAAATTGGGTCTGCAGCTGTGGATGAACACAGAAATTGTCTTCTTGTGCTGTGTCAGTGCAAGTCCAGCTGAGTTAGTTCCTTGGCATGGGCCACTGTTCTGGCTGGGTCATTTGGTCCACATGAATGCAGGGTCTGAAAGGGTATCTCAAAAACCAGCCTTAGGTTCCACAAGGGTGGTGTTTGCTACAGGAGCAGTGAAGAAAGCCAAGAATCTTCATGACTCCCAGCTATGTTTGATTCCTGGGGTGGGAAGCAATTGTAGAAAGCAAGTGAGGGAACAAGGGCTGGTTGTATGTGTGTCTGTTTCCACTGTGCCTGTGCCTTTGCAGAGGTCAAACTCCTACTACAGTTCCCACCTTACGGCCTTTCATCTTATAAAGGGCAGTCTCAAAAACATCATTGCCTTTTCTCATGAAATACCAGCTACTTTGATTAACTTATTTATGTCCAAAGAAGTGTTCTGAGTGGCGTGGCTGGTAACCCCTTTTGTACAGTCCCTAATCAACAGCAGACCGTGCCAGCTGTCATTTACGAGTGCTTCCTCTTGCTCCACCCCCGGCATGTGTATGAACTACCAGGGAGGTACCGGGATTCTTGATTATTGCCCTTTCATACATGAGGTAGCGTCCCTTGCTGAAGGTCACAGGGCAGAAAGACGGCAGAGCCTGGCTTCAGGGACCACACTCCGACCATGACTCTGTACCACCATTCGTGCATCCAGCCGACCACCAGCAGGTTTCTGTCTACCTACTAAACAACGCCTGTGCATTTCGCTGTTAGTGCCTGGTTGATTGTGTCACCACTGACCCATCTCTGTCAGTTCATCTCTCGGACCTCAGATGGCTTCATTTTCCCAAAGTGCCTCTTTGCAGTTCCACTTCCGTGCTCTAAAACTTTTTTTTTAAGTTTTATTGAGATAAAACTCACATGCTATAAAGTTCACCTATTTAAAGTAGATTATCCAGTGGGTTTTAGTCTCTTCACAAAGTTGTGCGTCCATTCCAATTTTAGAATATTTTCATCACTAAAAAAAAAACCCCAAACCCTTATAGCCCTGAGTTGTCACCCCCCAAGTTCCCTCTGTCCCAGCCCCTGGCAACCACCAGTGTACATTCTCTCTGTAGATTTGCCTCTCCTGGACATTTTGCATAAATGGGATCTTACAGTATGTAGACTTTTGTGTTTGGCTTATTAGGACTTGGTATGGTATTTTTAAAGTTCATCCATGTTGTAGCGTGTATCAGGACTTCATTATACTTTCTGTCGCTGAGTGATATTTCACTGTATGCATATGCTATGTTTCATTTATCTAGTCAGCAGCTTATGGGCATTTGGGTATCTACATTTTGGCAGTTACGAATAATGTCGCAATGAACAAGTTTTCAAACGGCTATACGTTTTTATTTCTCTTGAGTATAAACCTGGGAGCGGAATTGCTAGATCCTAACTCTGTTTGACTGAAGCCAAGAAGTCTTAATAACTCCTTCATTCCTCAGTCTAGTTTCCAAGGCCCTTTCCCTCTATTCAGTGCCTGTGATTCTGTGTCACAGGGTGCTCCTGCCGGCCGCACCCCATGGGAGCCTGAACTTGTGAGGAGCCCCTGCTGTGTGGCTCCTGCTGGCCGCACCCCATGGGAGCCTGAACTTGTGAGGAGCCCCTGCTGTGTGGCTCCTGCTGGCCACCCAGCTAGGATGTGGCCCAGGGGCAGAGTCAGCCCACACACACATTACTTTGAGACACACAGCATTTTAAAACACCTGAATTATTCATGCACATTTAAGGATCAAGAGATTATACTTTAAGGATGCAAATTTTTGCATTCTTCTGAAAAATTGGAAGATTTGGTCACCATGTGCCCACACTCCGCAGAGTTCACTATTCCTTTGTACAGTGGAGTTAGTAGAAGTTAAGAGGGAGATGTCTTGGTGGTAAGGATTGCAAGCTCTGGGGCCCACTGCCTGATTACGAATCTCATTTTTACCTCTTTACCAGTTGTGTGACCTTGGGCAAGTTACCTAACTCTCTGAACCTCATGCTCCTTACATTTAAAAAAAATGAGGGTGTTAGTAGATCTTGCTTATATAAATGGATTAACATAATACAATGTTATTATCATTATTATCTTTTTCTTGATGTCTTCTCAACAACATCATAAGAACTTTGAAGACCAGAACCCATGGGGCGAGGGGAGCTCAGCCGTTGTTTCCCTCCCCAGGTCTGCAGTTGCCATGTTGGGTGCACGGTCCAGTTGGGGTGGATCGTCCTGCTCCTTTCAGGGCTGACCATCCCTGGCCATAGCTGTGCCTTCAAGTTCTGGTTGAGAACTAAGCAGTCAGATTTCTCTCGGGAGTGAGGGCACCTTCCTACCAGCAGCTGCCAGCTCCATTTCTTGCCGCTCCACACTGCTGCTACTGTTGGGAACGGCATGCTGGGCTGAATTGGGGGCAGTTTGCTCCACCAGCTTTGGCCTGGTCCTCCTCACAGTGCAGCAGCCTGAGGGAGCCCAGTGCCAGCCCCTTCAGGGAAGGTGGCCCAGGTCTGGTGCCCAGGACCCAGGGTGGCCACTGTAAAGGAGTATGATGGTCCCTTCTTCAGGTCTGAACTAGGATCCATTATTTTTTTTAATCTGTTTTGGTTTTTTTTTTTTCCTTTTACCATATTCACAGAGTTGTACATCTGTCACTACCACCAATTTTAGAATGCTGTCATTATCCTCAAAAGAAATCCTATACCATTTAACTGTCATCCCCAATTCTCCCATCTGTTTCCTTAGTCCTAGGAAAATACCAGCCCACTTTGTATCTTCGTAGATTTGCCTATTCTGATCATTTCATATACATGGAATCATATAATGTGTGGCCTTTTGTGACCACCTTACTTCACTTAACGTACCCATGGGAAATAATGTTTGTCTACACAAAAACTTGTACAAGACCGTTCATAGCAACACTATTTGAAATAGCAGAAAAACTGGAGGTGACCCAAAGGTCAACTAACTGTTGAAAGGATAAAACAAAATGTGGCATATCCATACATCAGAAGATTATTTGCCAATAAAAATGAATGAAGGACTGATACAGGTATGACATAGATAAGCCTTGAAACATTACTTTTTATCTCTTTGAATTTTTTTTTTTTTTTTTTTTTGAGACGGAGCCTCAAGCTATCCCCCTGGGTAGAGTGCCATGGCATCTCACTCACAGCAACCTCCAACTCCTGGGCTCAAGCGAGTCTCCTGCCTCAGCCTCCCAAGTAGCTGGGACTACAGGCGCACGCCACAACACCTGGCCATTTTTTGGTTGCAGCCATCATTGTTGTTTGGCGGGTCCGGGCTGGGGATTCGAACCCGCCACCTTAGGTGTATGTGGCTGGTGCCTTAACTGCTTGAGCCACAGGCGCCGAGCCTATCTCTTTGAATTAAATATGAACTAGATACTGGGTAAAACTAATGTTTAAACAATGCCCATCAGGCTGGGTGCACTGGTGCATGTCTATAATCCTGGCACTCTGGGAGGCTGAGATGGAAGGATCACTTGAACCCTGAGCGAGAGTGAGACCCCATCTCTCCTAAAAAGAAAAAAAAAGAAAAAATTAGCTGGGCCAGCTACTTGGGATGCTCAGGCAGGAGAATCACTTGAGCCTAGGAGTCTGAAGTTGCTGTGAGCAAGGCTGATTCCCAGGCACTCCAGCCTGGGCAACAGAGCAAGATTCTGTCTCAAAAACTAAAATAGAATAAAATAAAATAATACATGTCATAGATTATATATGTATTATAACGAACACTGATGTGCCTACCACCCAGTTTTTAAAAAAGAACATCATCTCCTGTGTGTCCCTCCCGAAATGCTATCTCATTTCTTCTTTACTGTTCCAAATTTTGGGGAGATTATGTCTTTACTTCTCTATATTGTTTTTATATCTGTCCGAATCTCTAAATTATCTGTTATTTAATTTTGAAGAAGAGTCATCCTGTCAGCGTCCGAGTGCGGATCTGTCTGTCTCTATCCTGCGTTTGGGGTAATTGATTGAGACCTGCCTTCCTCACCTGTTTCTAATCTGTAAAACACATCTATTGACATTCTAATTTCCAGCTGTGTTCTTCCTTCATTAGCGTTCTGTTTATCCTGGTTATTTTATATCCTATTTTCAAATTAATTTTTAATTCAGCAAGGTAATCATGTTTCTCTCTCACAACACATTTTTGAGATTTGTCCACGATGACACGTGTGTCTGTGGTCTCTCTGCTGTCAAGTGTCTTGAGTGTGGCACTGTGTTAGGAGCCGGGGACCCAGCATTGGGAAGATAGACACAGGGCCTGTTCTGATGGCGCTGCAGTCGAGCAGGGAAGAGAGAAACAGGCACTACATTATAGTTGCGTGGGCTGGGAGCTGAGCCCGTAGGGCTGAGCAGAAGGACTTAGCTGGGTGAGTGATGCACACAGAAGCGTCTGAGAGAGGGTCGTCCATCATGTCAGGCTCTCCGTGTGTAGTGGCGTGGATGGATTTGGTGTTTGCAAGTCAATGGCATGTGACCACTCCATACGAGGTGTGTGCACTTGAACCCTAAGCTTTGAGACAGTCATGTGCATCTGAGTCCCTCACTCAGAGTGAGCCTTGGAGGAAGGAGTGGAGTGGAGCACACAGTTAACCAGATCCTGACCCTGCCCTGACCAGCCTCCCTCCTCGTGTGTAAGCCAGAGTAATCGTGGCACCTGCCGTGTGGGGACTTTGTGAGTGTGGGGAGGACTGGCCTCTGTCTGGGGCTCAGGCTAAGGCAGGCCCACAGTCAGCATCGCCTGTTACTGTCCAGCTGTGTGCTTAGAGTTCTCTGGGAGCTGCTTCCTTTTATCCTCACAGAGACCCCATGCACCTGCCGGCTCAGCCTCTCCACCTGGATGTCTTAAGCTTAACCTACCATTAAAATGGAGTGTGTGCGTTTCCCTCCATCCAACGGTTATTCTCCCAGCCTTCTTGGGTCTGTAAATGCCACCGCCGCCTGTCCCACTGCTTAGGCCCCAATTCTAGGGGTCACCTGTGGGGTCGCCTTTTTGCTCAGGTTCTTGTCATCCATCACCGAGTGCAGTCAGTTCAGACTCTGGGTGGCGTCTCCCCTTCCCCCCAGCCCCAGTGTTTCAGGAGAGCTCCTGCTTCAGTGACACTTCAGCCCAGGCTTTTGCACTTAGAGGTCCATTCATCTGAGACGCTCTCTCTAGCTTTTTGCAGGGCTGACTCTTCAGATGTCAGAGGGGCTGCCCATCACCCTCTGTCACCGTTAGTCTATAATTTTATTTACTTCCTATCTTCTCCTTCCTACTTCCCCCACTTCCCTGCACATTTTCTGGCTCACGTGTGCACTTAGTATTGGGATGGCATTTGTTAGCCTCATTTAAGGGCAGGATGCAGAAACAAAAGTTACATAACTCGCCCATGATCACACGCTAGTTAGCAGCAGACAGGCTCTGGGGCCATCCCACGGGTGTCACAGCCTCCCACTGCCAAGCTTTCTGCTGGCCAGTGCCTGGGGTGGGGCAGGGCTGAGGGCTGGGCACACCCTCCCTCCCCAGTACAGTATGCCCTTCTCTAGGGTAGAGCCTTCCCCATGCAGATTTGGGGAGAGGCCCGAGGATCTGACATAATCTCTTAGAATAGTTCTCATTGGCCCAGCATAGTGGCTCACGCCTGTAATCCTAGCATTCTGGGAGGCAGAGGTGGGTGGATTGCCTGAGCTCAGAAGTTTAAGACCAGCCTGAGCAAGAGCAAGATCCCATCTCTAAAAAATAGCTGGGTGTTGTAGCAGGCACTTGTAGTTTCAGCTACTCAGGAAGCTGAGGCAAGTGGATCACCTGAGCCCAGGAGTTTGACGTTGCTGTGAGCTATGATGAAGCCACTCTACCCAGGGCAACAAAGAAAAACTGTCTCAAAAAAAAAACCCCCAAAACAAGAGCATAGTACTCACTGAAGGGAAGTGGCTCCAAGATGCCCCTCCTCTCACTGAGGTTGCCTCCCACATGTAAAGTTTTCGCAGACCCTTGGTACTGGGGAGTGAGGGTGCAGGACATGTGTGGGGCTTGGAGTCTTGGCGCCCATCAGCATGGTGCTATCTGATGCATTGGCTCCTTTATGACATCCCACCCAGGTCGCACCAGCTTCTACGAGGAGTATGGCGTCATTCGAGACATCCTCCAGAACCACCTGACCGAGGTCCTCACCCTGGTGGCCATGGAGCTGCCACACAACGTCA
This sequence comes from Otolemur garnettii, assembly GCF_000181295.1. Taxonomy (NCBI): domain Eukaryota; kingdom Metazoa; phylum Chordata; class Mammalia; order Primates; family Galagidae; genus Otolemur; species Otolemur garnettii. Next base: position 6,279,308 of record NW_003852462.1, read on the forward strand.
GCAGCGCGGAGGCCGTGCTGCAGCACAAGCTTCAGGTCTTCCAGGCGCTGCAGGGCCTGCAGAAGGGCAGTGCCGTCGTGGGCCAGTACCAGGCTTACAGTGAGCAGGTGCGCAGAGAGCTGCAGAAGCCAGACAGCTTCCACAGCCTGACGCCAACCTTTGCAGGTGGGCCCGGGCCCCGGGCAGGGGCTGCTGGTCTCATCCTCAATCCCCACTGGAAGCAGCTTTCCAGCCCCAGGCACCCTTTGCTTTAGGGTGGAAGGGACTTCACCTGGGATTTTCAGAAGGGTGTTCAGTGACAAGGATGACATTCCTCTGCCTCTCTGGCCATCTGGCAGCCTAAAGCTGCAGGTCACCTGCTCTGTGCTCTCTCAGGGAGGGACGTCCTGATGGCTGCCTTCTCGTGTCAGCAGATGGGTCCTGAGAATCTGCTGTATGAGGCTCAGCCCCAGCTGCTGCCCTCGCAGGGGTCACTGCTGGCCTCCCAAGGGAGGCTGCAAACCTGCCCAGCCTCAGCTGGAGACACTTCCAGGGGACTGGCACCATGCTGGTCAGGCTGATGCCCACTAGGGCATCCCCTGGACAGTTCCAAAGGCCCAGAGCTTTCTGGGAGAGGGAAGCTCCTCAGCGGGTAATGACCACACACTAGGCACTTTATCCCACTTACTCCTCAAACACAACCACGAGGAGGTATGGTTACTGCCTCCCTTTATAGGTGAGGAAGTATGAGGCTTTAGTGAAGTTATGGAAACTAAACAAGGCCCAGAACTTGGTTGTGGGTCCAGTAAGCATCTGGTTCTCACCACCCTGGCCCTGTGTCCCCTCATCCCCCTCACTCTGCACACTGCTTGGGCCTCTGTGAGGGCCCTGCCCCCCACCTGTACCTGACCTTGCTTCAGGTGCCTCCTGTGTGCTCCACAACAGGAGGGAGAGGAGGGAAGTGCCTGTCTCTGTGGCATCCCCCAGCCTCCCTTTCACAGTCTTGGGTTAGAGGCTGCCCTGTTCTCTTCTGCCCGGAGGCCATGACTCTAAGGGGGCATCAAGAGACATAGATGCCCAGGCCGCAGACATGGCCCTAAGGACTGGCTTCTGAACACTGGGAAGAGAAGATGATGAGGTGGACAGAAAGTGGGGGTGAGACAGCAAGGCAGGGGCTGGCCAGGTGGTGGGTACCCTGAGCAGGGGCTGGAGGGGGCTGGGGCATCCTGGTTCTGCTGGAGCGTCACCTGCCGTTCCCCTCACCTCAGGCATCCTGGTCCACATCGACAACCTTCGCTGGGAGGGTGTTCCTTTCATCCTGATGTCTGGCAAAGCCTTGGACGAGAGAGTGGGCTACGTCCGGGTCTTGTTCAAGAACCAGGCACATTGTGTACAGAGCGAAAGGCGCTGGCTTGAGGCACAGAGCCAGTGCCTGCCCCGGCAGGTGGTCTTCCACATCGGGCATGGTGACCTGGGTGGCCCCGCTGTGCTGGTCAGCCGGAACCTGTTCAGGCCCTTCCTACCCTCCAAGAGCTGGACGGAAATGGAAGACCAGCCTGGGCTCCGCCTTTTTGGCCGTCCTCTGTCTGATTACTATGCCTACAGCCCCGTGAGGGAGCAGGACGCCTACTCCATCCTCCTGTCACACATCTTCCACTGCCGAAAGGACTCCTTCATCACCACGGAGAACTTACTGGCCTCCTGGGTCTTCTGGACCCCTGTGCTGGACAGCCTGGCCCATGAGGTCCCGCGCCTCTACCCGGGAGGGGCTGAGAATGGCCATCTGTTGGACTTTGAATTCAGTGGCAGCCAGTTGTTCTTTTCCCAGCAGCAGCTGGAGCAGCTGGTACCTGGGCCAGGCTCTGCCCCAGTGCCCAGTGACTTCCAGGTCCTCAGGGCCAAGTACCGAGAAAGCCCACTGATTTCGGCCTGGCCTGAAGAACTGATTTCTAAACTGGCCGCTGACATCGAGGCCACGGCCATGCGGGCCGTGCAGCACTTCGGCAAGTTCCACCTGGCGCTCTCAGGCGGCTCCAGTCCCGTGGCCCTGTTCCAGCAGCTGGCCATGGGGCACTATGGCTTCCCCTGGGCCCACACACATCTGTGGCTGGTTGATGAGCGCTGCGTCCCACTCTCAGACCCAGAGTCCAACTTCCACGGCCTGCAGGCTCACCTGCTGCAGCATGTCAGGGTTCCCTACTACAACATCCACCCCATGCCTGTGCAGCTGCGCCAGCGGCTCTGCGCCGAGGAGGACCAGGGCACCCAGATCTATGCCAGCGAGATCTCAGCCCTGGTGACCAACAACAGCTTCGACCTGGTGCTGCTGGGCATGGGCACCGACGGGCACACGGCCTCACTCTTCCCACAGTCGCCCACCGGCCTGGATGGGGAGCAGCTGGTGGTGCTGACCAAGAGCCCCTTCCGGCCACACCTCCGCATGAGCCTCAGCCTGCCCCTCATCAACCGTGCCAAGAAGGTGGCAGTCCTGGTCATGGGCAGGATGAAGCGCGAGATCACCCTCCTGGTGAGCCGCGTGGGCCGTGAGCCCAAGAAGTGGCCCATCTCGGGCGTACTGCCCAGTTCTGGCCAGCTGGTTTGGTACATGGATTACGAGGCATTCCTGGGATGATGTGACTTTTTCCTTTGCCCACTCCACTCCTGAACTTTCCTCCCCTAGCCTTGTTCCTGCCCTCCTAGCCCCACCACCTGCCCAGTGTGCCCTGGCTCTCTGGGATCTGAGGCCTCACAGTCAGGCTCCAGAGAGGGCAGGGCAGGGCAGTGTCCTGGCCCAGTGCCTTTGTCAGTCACCATGTCTAGCTGTGGTGGGTAGGTGCAGAAACAAGGGAGACGCTTCAAATCCGGGTCAGGAGAGAGCCCTGAAAAAAGGCCCACAGTAGTCACACATTGATGTCAACCAAAATAGAATGATGTGAGCTCCCAGGTTCACGGAAGGAATAAGGGCTAAGCTTAATCAGGGAGTTTCCCAGAGGAGGTTATCCTTGAACTGGCGCCCATGGAAAGGAAGAGTATGATTGGTAGAGAGAAGGATGCAAAGGCCCCCATGCGGGGGGGGGGGGGGGCCGCAGGCTGTGCAAAGCAGGGATGCTTGGGACCTTTGTGAGAACTCAAGTAGGTCAGGCCCTTGCTTCCTTCAGAAGTCCCTCCTCCCAGAGCCTCTGCAGTCAGCCTCTGACCGTACCTCTTCTCTGGGGCCTCCACCTGTTCCCCATCTCTGGCTCGCTCTCTCCCTTCCATCCTGACTGTGCCATGGGTATTCCCAGTCCTCTCCCTGCTATTTTGGGTTCCTCGGATTTGTAGAGAGACGAGGGGTGATAAAAGAATACAGCAGCAAATACTAGTCAGAAGTTTCCAGAAATCCTACAGCTGTTGTTTGGAGGTTCCTTTCTCAGTTGCTGAACTGCTCTGCCAGAGAAGGCGGGTCCAGCTCCCCAGCTTCCCTGGGGAGGACCCCTGCCCTCCTTCCTCTCTCTGTTCTCCTTCCCTGGGGCACTTTGGGTCTAGATGGTCAGGGCCATTCAAGGGATCCCTAATTTAAGAGGGCCATTGACACCTCAGGGGATTCCCAGGAGGTTATCTCCTCTCTCTGCAGCTACCAGTTAAATCATTTACTGATGGCAGAGTCATGTGCCTTGAGTGACACAGGGCCCTCCAGGTAGTGGCGATCCAACCACACAGGACCTGGACCCAGACTTCTGGGGGCAGGGTGGCAGCCTTAGTTGGTGGTTTACAGGGCTGCAGCCAGCCTTCTTCACCCTGTCTCTTGGTGGCCCTGTGACCTCTGCCACCTCTCAGCTTCTCCACCAGCAGCACCACCAGGGGGAATGAATAGGCAGCTTCTCAGCAAGCACAGGTTAAAGCAGTGGAATCTCTGCTCTTCAGAAGCCACGGGCCAGTAATACCTGTTTTTCTGAAACCCTGGAGAAGGAATTTGAAATTCTTTTAAAAAACAACAAAAAGCAGGCTGGGTAGGTGGCTTGGGCCTGTAGTATTAGCCCTCTGGGAGGCTGAGGTGGGAGGATCCCTTGAGCCCAGCAGTTTGAGGTTGCTGTGAACTAGGATGACACCCCTGCACTTCAGACAAGGCAACAGGGTGAGACTGTCTCAACAACAAACAACAAAAAGCAAAATTCTCAGGTCACATGTAATTTTGTTTGTTCAACTTCCCATATAGTTATGTACCCCAGATGCGTCCCTGAAGGGTTAAGGCAGGTTTTTCTGTGTGACTTCCCCCATTGTAAAGTCACACTGTGTGTCAGGCAAACACAAAGTTTCATGTCCTGCAGAATTCTCCAGGAAAGGGCTTTCATTCTGCAAGGAGGAGTATCACGAAGTCTGTTCCTTCACTTTGGACTGTTTACACTTTCTTCAAGGCTCTGGATTTGACAGAATCCAGCTTGCATTTGAGATGTGTGCCTGTGGGGTGATTCCAGAGCCTCCGGCCCACGCAGGATAGACTTTGATCCCAGCCAGACGGAGCATCTCTCTTTATACCCGGAGCGCTGCCCTTAGTGGAACAGAACCACGGTGCCAGGGCCCAGAAACCTCCCTTTTCTGTCCAGCGCTAACCCTCTGGTCTGCGGGCTGGGCCGGTGCTCGGGGCGATGCAGGTGCTTGCGGGTGCCTGCCGCATGGGGGAGCCCTTGCGCCGTCCCCGCAGCCTCCCCTGGCGGCAGTTTCCGGCGCCGTATTTCTTTGCATTTCCATGATCTGTCTCCCTGGGTGCCTGGCACAGCACTCCCCATCCGTTCTTAAGGAGCTGAGTGCTCTGTGGTTGCAACACCGGAGAGAAAGGGCCTTCACATGCCCGAATATCCCTCCAGGATCAAGGGTGAGCAGGCTCCTGATGTCACCCTTTCTGAATAATAGTGAGTCACAGCCAGGCCTGGGTCTAGAATGTCCTGTTCTTACCCAGAGGAATGACTAGTCTCCCAGTGTACCATTTATCTGTCTGTGCAGAGCGTGTGTATGGGAGAGGGGTTGGGGCTAGATGCCAAAGAGTCCCTTTCCAGGCTCATTTCCCTCTTAAGATGACTTTGGGGAAGTTGGAGCTGTGTTCCTCTGCTCCCACCTGCCCCCTTTCCCTGCACCCTCTAATAGGAGGGAGCCTCAGCAGAACCAGATGCCCCCAGGCTGGGGGTTCCCACACTTTTCAGATCATGATCCACAAGGAAATGTTTTCTGTCATGCCTCAGTCCCACTTGTACATAAATCTCTGTCTTGAGAAAGTTTTATAAAGAATTTCTTACCCAGAGGACCTGAGGTACCCTCTGCTTTCTAGTTTTCCTTTTTTAAAAATGCTGCTTGTAATTCACTGAAGTGATTTGATACAGAGTTTGCAAAATGCTGCTCTAATCCCACTTTCTACCCAGTTCTGAAGGGAGGATCTGTGCTCTGCTCCCACAGGGAAGGACTGGTCTCTGGACCCTCAGGGCACCACAGGCCTGTGCCCAGGCAGGCAGAGTGCGAGGGGCGTGCTCTTCACAGAGGGGCTGGGGCCAGACACTGTGCAGCAGGGTCTCATGTGATCTCCCACAGCCCTGCAAGGTGAGCAGTAGGGTCCTGATTAACTGATGAGTTTGAACCTGAACTCAGTTTAGGGGGACTGCAGTGTAGAGACGACAGGAGCTGCCCGCTTGGAACCCATGTCTTTGGTATCCCAGAGCTATGTTCCTAGACACCTGCCAGCGGCCTTCCCTAGAGTCCAGGTTCCTGTTGGGACGGCGATTCCAGTGTGAGGAGCCCACGTGTGTACTTGGGGGCCTATGGGAGACAGGCGTCGCATCTCTAGAGCAAGCCATCCCACCATTTGGGGCTGAGAAAGATGCAAGGGGCTCCCCAGGCTGTTGTAGGCTGGACTCTGTTTCCTCATCTGGGGGCACAGTTTTCTGCTGATTGCAAGTTGAAATAGTCTCATCTTGTTACTGTTCCCTGCTGCACGTTTCTCTCCTGACATGCTTTATTCCCACCGCTGGGCCCCCAAATTAGCAGCATAATCAACGCATCCTACCATTTGCCCTGATGCCCCAGAATACAATGTATTCTCTGGAGGGTTTTCTTTCCAAATAGGCAGCAGTCGTCTCTCTGGTGTGTGGGGGTCCCCGCTGCCTTGCCTGGTGCCATTCTTGTCCTGGTTCTCACAGAGCCCAGGAGGGGAGCAGGGAGCATGTGATGGAGCAGAAAGGCAGAAGGTTCCACCAGGGGCTGTTTCTGAGCATTTAGTTTTCAGGAACAAAAATTTTTTTCCCTGTAGGATATACATTGCCTCACGTAAGCGGTTTCACCCAGCTGTATTGTTATCTCCCGTGGATGGGGCTCCCCTAGACCTCAGTCCATGGGTACAAAGCTACTTGGCAGCACCCCAGCATCAGAGAATGGACAAAGCCCAGGAAGGCCAGTGGTGAGGGGGACCAGGTGGCTGTGGTAGCAGGCCACCATTCCCACCTGTCCACCCCGCAAATGAGCCCTGGCGGGGAGAGGGCCTCAGAAGTTCTGTTGCCTTCAAATGTCTGGGGCCAGATGACGCATGGGGGCCATTCACCCCTGTCATCCCCTCCGGGGAGATGGAGGAGCATCAGCCTCAGCGCATTCCCTACTCCACTCTGAGCACCACCAGCCACTCTGAGGCCCTCACACTTGGAGAGGTGCTAATCGCATTGTTCAAGTGACATTTCCATGGGGAGGAAGGCAGTTCCTCCACCTTGCCAGGCTGTGGCAGCTGCTCAGCACCCGAGGGAGCACAGTGACCGAGACCGTCTTGGCGGCACTGCTCTGCCCTCCACACTCTGAGCGTTTCAGTTGCAGTTGCTTGATGAGGGTTTACGCTGGACACTAGCATGTCCTTTGATTCTCTTTGCTGCGTACTGTGTAGCCTCCATATAAACTCCCCATCCTGCCCTTTCTGCCCTGCCCCCCATTTATATCAGTCTTCCCTGCAAACTATGTCTTCACCCAGGTCAAGAGAGCGGGAGCCCAGTCCGTGTGTGTTCCTGAGGATTCACGGTAGCAGAGTGAGCATGGAGCCTCTGCAGCTTGGAGTTGGGTGTGAGTGAGAAACTGAGGCTCCCTCAGCTTTTTGCTGAGCAAGGTGTAAACTCAGGCTATCACCAGCACAAGACAGGGTTCTTTCTGAAACTGCAGCCAGCCGTGGGAAAATGGGCCCTTGGATGAAACTTCCCCTCCAGCCAACTTGCAAGTCAGTGGAGATGTGTGTCTGTGTGTGACCCGCGTGCAGGGAGGGGAGATTAGGAGCATTGGATTAATTACATTTCTCCCTATCCTTTGATTTCCCAGGATGATCTCATTTCGAACTGTTGCCTTGCTTTCAGGTATCTTAAAGGCAGTCTCTGCATCTTTTGTGTCCCTTGCTAAGAGCTGTAGGGAATGTGTGTGAATGGCCAGTAGTTAGCTTTGACAGTGTAAAGTTTTTTGGTCCTTAGCTTTACCCAGTTTTAGGAGGTGCATGAGCACAGGAGAAGAGGATCCTGGATTAATTTGCCAGCAGTCAAGACCTTAGTTTGCCTCTATGTACAGCCTGCCCCCCCACTTCTGTCCACCCCGAAGAGCTGGCTAATAGCAGACCCCAGGGGCAGAGCCTCTTCTGGGTCCTGGGAGCCTGTTCCCGCCTGTGCCTGGGTGAAAGCCATGATTCCAGCCGGGAAGGTCAAGTTGGAACAGTGTGGAGAGGCTGTTGCCACAGCAGGACTGGACAGGGACGGGGCTTTGTGCATCTGGATCCGGGTCCTACGCTCCCTGCCCTGGCCTGCAAAGTTGGGGTCTGGGCTTCTGCCAGGTAGGGAGAAGAGGGACTGTTCCCTGTGGGTGAGGAGACAGGAGCATGAGCCATTCGCCACTGAGCAGCAAGAATGTGCCACCCTTTCATGCAGTGAGGGAACCGACCACTGGTTTGTATGGAAACACTGGAAACTTAGAGGTGCTTGAGATGATGAGACACATTCACAAGTGCCTTTTGGAAAGGTTTTTAAAATGCCTTTTTGTATGTGAAATGTAACGTTTATTTTCTAAACAATCAAATTGTTTTGCCAAAATCCATGCTGTGATTCTTTCTTTGGGGGATGGGTGTGCTACTTATGCTTGGAGGGAGGGGAAAGGTGGGCCCAGGCCTGAGGACAGCTGCAAGTGTGGGTCTTTCCGTGGGCCTGGTGGGAGAGACCAGGGTGGGTGAGGTGAGCAGGCCTGAGAAGAGTCCCCCCTTTCTCCCCCCTCCATGGGAAGGAGCTCCCCCCAGTGGAGTATGTCAGGTGTCTGGGCGGGGGGAGCCTGGGAAGCAGGAGTGCCCAGCACCATTGCTTGTCTTCTCTGTCCCTGCTTGAGTTCTCCTCCCCAATCTGTGTCATGTTCCCAGAACCTAAATGCTTCAGGAGATACGCTAGTTGTCACAAACAGCAGGCAGGACCCAAGCAGGTTGAGTGACATAGCAAGGTAGCAACAGGAGTAGCATGCCTACCCAGAAAAGGAGGGCTCTGGGCAGGGACCCCCACAGCAGAGGGGATGGAGACATGTGACACACACCAGGGCCTCCGAGGCACAAGGTCTAATGGAGGCTGGCAACCAGAGGCTGCAGCAACGTCCCTGGCTGTCCTGTCCCACGGGAAGCACTTCCTGGGGAAATAGCCCAGAACTGCTCCTCTGGTGACGGCTGTGGGTTCTGTGATCCTCACAGAACATGGCAGGTGGGCTCCCTGCCTCCCAGTGCTTGAGACTGTGGGTCCCAGTCGTGTCTGTGAGGGCAGCATTGGAGGGTTCCCTGGTGCTACTCTCTGGGGCTGTCCTGTCCATGTGTTTTGGGGGGTTCGGCTGGCATGGGCGTGGGACTCAGGGCTGGCAAGTCAGGATATCAGTGCCCATAGCTCAGGGTGGGATCAGAGAGGGCTCAGGCCTAAACTGGTCAGATCGGGGTGACCGACAGACTCAGGCTAACACCACTCTGTCTGTCTGGACTCAGGCCTGGGGGTGCGTAGCCCTGGAGCTGCCGGCAGCCCTCTGAAGAAAGCAGAGTCCCGGGCACCATGTCGGCCTGCAGTCTGCTCGCAGGACTTTCTTTTGTCTAAACTGGTTAAAATTGGGCTGCCCCTTATAACAGAAAAGCCTAATAGATAGCAGAACTACAGATTTCAGGAAGCCCAGTGGAAACCCCACACTGACCTAAAAGAAGGTGACTCCAGCCAATCGAGAGGGCATAACTCTGTTCTGGGGTCAGGGTCCTATCGCCCAGCAGGTAGGTCAGTGCTGGGCAACTTCAGTTGTTTTCATATTGCTTAATTGGAGCCATTTCCCTGATACGCCATCATTTTTGAAATGCAGGGAAGGATGGAAAGGCGGGGGTGGGGAAGAGTTGTGCAAATAACATGAAGAGTCATGGTGGAGATAAGCTCGGAAGCTGCTGGCCTGAGTCCTCCTTCTCCAGAGTGCCTTGTAAGCTCTTTGGACCTACAGACAGAGCCTTGGTGGGGCCAGCTGGCCTGCCCCCTGCCCAGCAGAAGGGGAGGGGGCTGCGTTTCCGCCAGCTGTCCCTGCTCTCCACACCACCTCCCCACTCACCTATCTGGCTGAGGGCCCACACTCTGCAGACTCCACACATACAGTCCGCCCTGCAGTGAGTGTGCGAGTCAATGAATGAATGAACAAATGGCAAGTCAATGAATGAATGAATGAATGGCAATAATAAAAGCAAAGCAAGAACTGTCAGATGCTACTGGGAGAGCTCTGGAATTGTCCAGGAGTCATCCACAGGTTTCCTGGACACCAAAACCCTGTGCCCGCTCCTTCTAAGGGAGGCACTGAGCAGGCTGTCTTCCAAGAGGCCAACAGCTGCCTGGCCATCTGAAGGAGAGTCCTGATCTGAGGGAGAGTCCCAGGAGAGGCTCAGGCGAGGTTTGCTAGTCGGACCCAGGGCAAGTGGCACAGAACCGCCCGGTGTCTGTGGATGAGGAGAGAAGAAGAGCTGATGGCTGAAGCATTAGGCTTCCACAAGGGTGTGGTCGACGGGAGAGGCTGGAAGGGTGGCAGATGGGACAGGTGTGTCCTCCAGAGGGGAACTGGTGTGTGGCATCATCTCTAGGGGAGGGAAGTTCTGAGAACACAAAGAGTGGACCAGGGGCCAGGGACACAGCGAATGGGGGTCCAGCCATGATGGGGCCATTACCCTTCTTGGCACCATGGGACAGGTCTAGCCCCACACCTGACGGTTTCCCACTGGCTGTAGGTGGAGAGGAAGGCTGGGGTCAGCCCCTGCAGCCGGATGCTGCAGTGGGCGTGGGCAGCCAGCGGCCACGCTGCCACCTGGAGGGGCGCTCGCCACAGCCACTTCCTCTTCCCCTGCTGGTAGAAACTCACCCTGACATCTGTTTGGAGGAGCATTGTTGGAAATAAAAATCACAAAGCGAATCTCATGAGTCGGGCCCTCCCTTTGGCTCCATAGCCTTTATTTTTTACTAAAAAAAAAACAAAAACAAAAACAAAACAGAAAAGCACCAAGATAGGAATTACGTCCACGCAGCATTAACTACTATAAGATCTTTTTATATTGATTATTTATGTGTTTATTGAGACTCTCACTCTGGTTAGAGTGCCGTGGTGTCATCCTAGGTCACAACAACCTCAAACTTCTGGGCTCAAGTGATCCTCCTGCCTTAGCCTCCCGAGTAGCTGAGACTACAGATGCCTGCCTCAGTGCCCAGCTATTTTTCTCTTTTTTTATTAGAGGTAGAGTCTTGCTGTTGCTTAGGCTGGTCTCAAACTCTTGACCTCAAGCAATCCTTCTACCTTTACCTCGCAGAGTGCTAGGATTACGGGATTGAGGCAACTCACCCAGCCTTATATTGCGTTTTTAAAGAAAGCAAAGTTACAAATATTTTTGTAAAAATCACGCATAATTTGCTGTAAATGAATGCCAACCGTGCAGAAAAGTATTCAAATGAATATTTTTAAAAACACACACAGTAGTCTAACCCCCTAGAAATTAACACAGTAGCATTAGCTGAACATCTTCTAAGATCCAGATATCGATAGAAGAAATTTAAAATATTTAAAAAATGAGATCCTTCTCTTGATGCTAATTTAAATATTAATAGTGCATTAGTAATTTTAAACTGTAGGAATTGCTGAGCTTCAAAGGAATATTTTGTCACCCTGTAACTACCACTTCCCAGAAGGTTTCTTTAAGGTTAGAAGCGTGTGAACAGCGTGGAGGGGTTTTAGCCTGATAGTCCTCAGTGGGTTTTAGCCTGATTTCTGACTTCCTGCCTCATTAGGGGCCTATTGACTTTGACAGGTAAGATTCCAATTCTCCATCAGCTTCCATCACCAGGCTCCCAATGCCCAGTCTGTGCGGGGGCACTGATCTCCCCTTGCTCTCGTCCAGGGTCCGACCTGCTCCTTCCTTGCTGTCTCTCTGCCTCACCTCCCTCCCCGGGGGCTCCTACTGGCTGCCTCCTGCTTCTCCTGAGGCCCAGACAGGAGATTCCTTCTCCCGCCCAGCAGGAAGGAGACATGCCTCTGTGACCCCTTTGCCTTCCTGCCTGAGAGTACCCTCCCTTTCTATGTCCTTCTCTTATGGGAGCTGGGGCTCCACCATGGGCAGGTCCCACACGTGTGGACAGGCAGGCCGAGCTCTGGCCCCGCACAGCCAGCTGCAGGTGCTTGGCCCTGACAACGGCTAGCTCAGGTCTGGGCCCTGTTCCAGGCCTAGGGGGCTACCGAGGGACCAAAGACCCTGTCCTCATTGTGCTTATGCGCTTTGCTCTTGAATCCTGCACTTCTCCCTTATTTGGGGTTCATCCGTCCATTGTCAAGGGAGCCTTCCTTCCCCTTTACTGCCTCTGCCAGCTCTTACCATTTCCACCCAAAAGCTGTTTTGCAGGAATGCCTCAATGACCTTCTGGCTACCTCTGTCTCACTGTCCTATTAGAAGACCTCTCTTGAAGGCCACTACTCACTCCCACTGGACCCATCCTCAGTTTGAAGGCTGATGCCACAATAAGGTAAGAGGTCACTACCCCACAGCGGCTAATCCTTACAGCTCAGGACAGAAACCCCTGTCTACGGAGAAGAAACCAGGGCATCAAGAGGTCACTTAACTAGCCCAGGCATCACAGCTACCAAGTAGCAACACCACTAGAGTCAGCCTGACCCCAGAGTCCACTTCCTTAACCACAGGGCATATCAGGAGCAGGTGCTGCAGGGAGAGAAAGTGCCGGCCAGACCAGTGACTCCTGGCCAGTGACTGACCCACTGCCAGGCTGTCTGCTGTGTCTCCAGCCTCTGTTGGGCCCCAGACTGGGGCTGCCACCAAGACTGGGGACCTACTTAGCCCAACTCACTTCCTCTTCCAGGAAGCTTGTTCCTGCACACAAGAGTAGCATTAAGCTGGGCTGGGAGTTGTCACCAAGAGCTGCTGTCTGCTACCAAATTTGGGAGACCAGAACAGTGTCCACCCATCCTGAGAGCAGGTCCAGAAGATGTCACTCGTTTCTATTGCTTGGGCTCCTGTGGCTTTCTCTTCTTTT
>NW_003852462.1:6292080-6338133 GCF_000181295.1 Otolemur garnettii
CTTAGGTGTACGTGGCTGGCGCCTTAGCCGGTTGAGCTATAGGCGCCGAGCCCTCTTTGTGAATTTAAAGAGCTACCTCGGCTACTGAACAGCTGAGGTTTGTCCCCTTTCTCCTTTCTACCTGAGAGGAAAGGCAATCCGTAAAAGGTGAATTTTCTCCCCTTGGAGTTTCTGTTTATGTATAAAAAGCACCATAAGAGGCTCGAAGGGAAATTACCCACTTGGCCTGTTGCTCTGCCCATGAATTGTCCTCAAGTTCAGTGATTCCTCTCCCTCCTGGGACGCGTGAAGTCTTTGTTGACCCACAGTCCCATATTCTGCTCTGTTTTATTTGTCTCCTGTGCCGAGTGTCCTCCATGCCGCCTGAGGGCCCTTGTGCTCCAGGGTCCAGTGTGTGTATAACACCCCAGCAGAGGAAAATCTCCCCATCAGCTTTCGCCAGGCTTCTGTAGCTACACATCTCTCAGTCTGAGTCTGAGTCTGCCGGAGCTAATGCTCCAACAAAGGGCACTTATAGTGCGAAAACCCTTTTTTAATCTCTTTATGTTTTGAGACAAAGTCTCACTCTGTTACCCCAGCTACAGTGCTATGGTGACTTAGCTCACGGCAACCCCAAACTCTTGGGCTTAAGCAATCCTCTGCTTTTGCCTCCCGAGTAGATGAGAGTACAGGTACCCATCATAGCAGTTAGTTTTTCTATTTGTAGTAGAGACAGGGTCCCACTCTCGCTCAGGCTGGTCTCAAACTCCTGAGCTCAAGGGCTCCACCTGCTTTGGACACCCAGAGTGCTAGGATTATAGGCATGAGCCACCTTGCTGGCCTTTTTATTGTTTTTTAAATGATGAAAGTGTGAGTTTTTAAATGACCTGGCCAATGCTAACTACTTTGTAGTGGAAAAAAACACTGATATCCTAGTGATTTTTACCACAACAATAACCAATGGCCTGGCTCGGCACCTGTAGCTCAAGTGGCTAGGGCACCAGCCACATGCACAGGAGCTGGCTGGTTCGAATCCAGCCCAGGCCCGCCAGATAACAATGACAAACTACAACCAAAAAATAGCCGGGTGTTGTGGTGAGTGCCTGTAGTCCCAGCTACTTGGGAGGCTGAGGCAAGAGAATCGCTTGAGCCCAAGAGTTTGAGGTTGTTATGAGCTTTGATGCCACGGCACTCTACCCAGGGCAACAGCTTGAGACTCTGTCTCAAAAAAAAAAAAAAAAAAAAAAAAAAACCAATGGCCTAGAAAGAAAGAAAGGGAGAGTTTAGAAGACGTGGTATATCCTGGCACAGGAGGAAGCCAGGAAAGTGCTGGTTCAGCTTCAGGACAAAGAGGAGTGAAGCATGTGGCCAATCCAGTCCCATACCGTGGAGGCAGCAGCGGGGGCAGAGGAGCCACGTTGGAACAGAAGGAAGAGGAGGCTTCCCGGGGATGGAGGCCACGGGAGTTCTGGACTGTAAACTTTGGGTGTCTGAGTACTGGATCTTCATGCTGTGTATTACATTTGGGCATCACTTGCTATGTTCACCAGGACTCCTTTGGTTGTAAGGGACAGAAACCCAATTCAAACTAGATTTAAAAAAAAAGAAAAAAGGAAAATAAAAAAAAGAAGAAGAAGAAGGAAGTGCCCTGGCTCATCTCCTTGGAAGGTCCTGGGGTGGAAACAGCTTCAGCGTGACTGGATCCAGGGAAGTCAGCAACAGAGCCAGGAAACTTTGAGTTCAGCTCCCTTTGCACTCGGGGTTGCCAGATTTAGCAAATACATCTTCAGGATGCCCAGTTAAATTTGGATTTCAGATAAAGAACAAATGAAATTTTAGTATAAGTATGTCTTGTGCAACGCTTGGGACCTACTTATCCTAAAAAGTCTCTGTTGTTTATTCGAAAGGCGGATTCACCCGGCTCCCCAGGTTTTCTTTGGCCCCCTTGTGTGTGTTGGCCTCACTGTTGGCTGTTCCTGTGAGGGAAGGTGGCTGCAAGCAGCCCCCAGCATCCTGATGACCCAGATGCCAGAGGAAGAGAGAGCATCGGGTTTCATGGCTCTGCCCATGACATCCTAGGGCCGTCTTTGTCGGGTCTAGAGTGGATCGCTGTGGTAGCAACACCAGGAAGCACCCAGGGAGCCTTCCCACCTCCCCCACCCTCAGCAGCCTCCCTGTCCCCTGCCACGTCTCAGATAGGAACGGTTGAGACTTCATCTCTGTTTCAGGCTGTACCAAGGCAGCTTCGAGGCAAGTACCACCCATCCTCTCCTAGGCCTCCCTCACAGCCTCTCTTTGTGAGGATCTCGGCGGGGCCTCTCTCTGAATCAGTCATTGGATGGAGATGGGGGCTGGTCATCCATCCCAGGAGTGTTGTACCCCCAAGTGGGGCGCTCCCAGAAAGAGAAGCTGTGGCCCAGGGCCGCACAGGCCCACCACACGGGCTGATGGGGAAGCGCATGGAAGGTCTTGGATCGTTTCGCCGAATGTCTACTTGTCCACAGAAGGCAGTTTAGTGGAAATAATAACTTTAGCAGTTGTTATTCCATGTTCCAGGGAAGGGAACATCCACCCAAAAGTTTTTCTAATCATGGAAGTTGTTTTAGAAGCAAGTTACCCCTCAAGAAAACCCATCTGAGGAGTGTGCTTACAACCAGAGTCTCGCATGCAGTCTGCACCGCCGCCCACCAGTGTTCAAGACCAAAGTCAGGAGGAGAGAGAGGTGGGGAGCCAGGAGGGGAAGAAGCCACCTCCTGCTCTTGAAAATCAACATGGCTGCAGCGTGTTACTTAGCTCCCCCACAGTAAACTGCTAAAATTACTCCGAGTGCCTCAAAAATTCCAGGGCCACCACAGCCTCTCTGCGCTCAGCCACGGTTTGATTCCTTGTAAATATTATGACTTCACGTGCTGCCGTGGAGGGTTTTCACAAAATCCTAAAATGCACCGCAGAGGGCCAGGGAAGAGGGTGTTGTGTCTTGGATGCAAGTGACATTCCAAGCCGACTTGGACGCAGATGGACCGGCCACAGGCTGCCACACATGCCAAGAGGTGGGTCACCTGAGGCGGGAAGCCCCCTGAGCTAGACCCCAGGTGACACAGAGGCTGACTGTGGACCAGAGTCCAGCTGCGGCAAGAGAAAGAGAGAGTAGGCCGGTGACTCTAAGGCCAGTCCTTAAGGTCAGCTCAGATGTTATCCTGGGTGAGCCTGGATTCTTCCACAGAGTTGGGGGGATCTAAAGCCATGGGGCAAGTGAGACACCACTTCCCAGAACACTGTACCCCAAGAGTTGAAAGAAAATATTATTTTTACAATAAAACAAACCTGAAGCAGAGCACAAAATTCCATTCCTTTCAAATATAAAACACAAGTGACTTGATAGCTACTCCCACTGTGATGGGTTGGGGTGGGTTGGGGCACTGGGGAGGGGCCATCCTTACCAGCCCACCAGAGAGTGGTTCACTCATGTATTCGTCAAGGAACTACTGAGTGTCAGGTACGGTGGTGAGTGGTGGGTGCCCACCAAGGCAAGCAGGGTCCCCCCTCCACACTTGCTGTAACGGCTCTGCAAACATCCTCCCCCAGCTGTGGGGCAAGGGCCAATGGCTCATCCCCACAGCCTTGCCGCGAGGTCACAGCCAATGCTCCCCGAGTGCCTGTTGACTGAGTCAACGGCTGAATCAGAAACGGTTTGTCAGGGCTGCACTGGCCTCAGTGAGAGGTGCTGCCTGTGGGCGTCTCCTCTTCATGTGTTTTCCGTCAGCAGCAACAGAGGCTGCAAGGTCCCCGCGCCCAGCAGCTGCCAGTTCCTCGCTCTGCTCAAGCGCTGCCCACACAGCCCGGCTCTGGCTCACACAGGGCTCCTGCCAAGAGCAATTTCCTTTCAGACCAAGGCCTGTCCAAAACACGCAGGGATGCTCAGCTCTGCCTGGGGCATATTTTCTGTCCTCTCTGTAGGATGAAAGGAGCAAGGACACAGGGTCCCTCTTGTCCTTGGCCTTTAGAGGACACCTGGGAGGAGACAGCACCTTGTAAGTTTGAGAGTTAGACTCTGAGTCAGAAAGGTCTGAGTTCTAATCTCAACCCTCCTGCTTAGCAGTGAGTAGCACAGGGTGATGCCACCTCTGTGAGCTCCACTGTCCTCCTTTGGGAACTGGAATAATAAACTCCGCTTTCCAGAAAGGAGGTTTCATCGTGTTGCCCACAGTGAGCCAGCCAGGTGGTCACACACACCCCCAGATCTCAGCGAGAGAGACCCAGGGGCCCCTGCAGTGGTGCAGGCAGAGGGCAGAGGGCCAGGCCTGCGTGTCCATGTGCCTGCAAGGCAGCCCCACCCACCCGCCTGGCACAGGGCTCTCTTGGGCCAGGGGCTTTGTGTTATATAAGGATGACCAAGACATGGCCTTGGCTTGGCACCTGTGGCTCAAGCAGCTAAGGCACCAGCCACATACACCTCAGGTGGCGGGTTCGAATCCCCAGCCCGGGCCCGCCAAACAACGACAGCTGCAACCAAAAAATGGCCAGGCATTGTGGCGGGCGCCTGTAGTCCCAGCTACTTGGGAGGCTGAGGCAGGAGACTCGCTGGAGCCCAGGAGTTGGAGGTTGCTGTGAGCGTGATGCCATGGCACTCTACCCAGGGGGATAGCATGAGGCTCCGTCTCAAAAAAAAAAAAAAAAAAAAAAAAAAAAGACATGGCCTTGCACTCAGGCGATGACAGACAAGGAGTGTTCTCCTTAGAGTTGCAGATATCATGGGAGAACTTGGGATGGGAACAGCAAGGCTGGGCAGAGACAGGTGGTTCTGCTGTACAGAGCATACGGGAGGCAGAGGAGATCACCGTCAAGTTGACGGCTGCAAGGTAAATGCCATGGACTGACTTCACATCACTCCTCAAGTATTTATTGCCCACCTACTGTGTGCCAGGCACTGCACTCAGTGATGGTGTATTTGGACCGTAGGGCAGAGGAAGATGCCGCTCCAGGGCCCCAGGTCTGGTGGGGAAACAGACAAGCACCCGGGCGATGGCAGCACCACGGGGCCAGGGCTGTGTTGGGTAGTGGTGCTGTGGGAGCACCTGGCAGGGGCAGCCGCCTGCCCTGGGGAGCAGCACAGAATGGGATTCCATCCTGGTAGAAGAGACGATTCTTCTGCAAGCGGACGGATGAGAAAAGCTGTGCAGTGTGACATGGAGCCAGCCACCTCCCCTCTTCGGGCCTCAGTCTTATGACCCCCCAACCAAAATGGAGCTGCTGCCCTTTCAGGTTCTGGAAACTCTGATGGGATGTAACTCCTAAGCCAGCCCCAGCGGCTGAGATTGACTCCTACTTAAAGACCTGGAAGCCTGTTGGAAGCTCAGAACTCTGTCAACTAGGAACTGTGACTTGTGGGGGTGGATTTCTCAGCAGGGGCGCATGTCTGGAGCCTCCGGCCTGCCCAAGGTCTGCTCAGTCGGCTTCCTCTGCACTTGCAATGCCCGTGTGCCCGGGTCTTGCCATACGGCATGCTAACCACCCCAGGCAGAGCCCCACAGCCCCCTCCCAGAGGAGCTTCTCTCTAGGCCTTTGCTGTCCTCTCCAGATGCCCCGGGAGCCAGATGTGACCCCTGAGTTGCACGATCACCTGTGCACCTCCTCAAAGTCAGCCCTGCTGGGCACAGAGGCCCCTGAGGCCTGGACTCAGGCACATAGGCTGACGGTCCTGGAGCCAGTTCTGGCTTTAGGCACCCCAGATGCAGCTTTCAGACAGGGTTCAGCCCACTCCTGGTAAGTTCCAGCTGCCTGGGTGGTCCGGTATCAGAATGAAATCCAGAGGCCAGACAGAGCTCGGGTTCAAATTGCCACCAATTTCCTGAAAGTTCCTCTGGAGCTCCAGGCAAACCCACCAGTTGAGTGTGGAAAACAACAGACCCCTCACTTAAAACCAGATGTCAATATCTGTCCTGAACCAGCCCAGGGAGACAGCGGAGCCCCCCCTCCCCCGCTCTCTCCCCTTCCTCCTCTACCTCCCCCTGTCCTTATTCCGCAGACTGGGTCGGCCACCACCCAGCCACACAGCAGACCCTCTGCAGAGGAAGCAACTTCTTAGCTGGCACCTAAAAATATTGACTTGTGTTTTTCCTTAAATAGAAAGGAAATTCAGTAGCTCACTCCACCCCAGCACCGCAACTTCTAGATTCTGAGTGGGCACCCTGGGGCCTCACCAAGACTCAGCTGCCCCCACCTGGAGTTACCGGCGGATGAGTAGTGTCAAGGTGGCAGACAGGGTGAAGCTCGCTGGCTCCTGAGAGGCTTCCTGGGAAGGGTGGCAGCAGGACTGAGCTGATAGCCCAAAGCACCGTCCATCCAGAGAGGGATGGTCTCTGGTCAGAGCACGGGGCTTCTCCGTATCACATATAACCACAAAATCAGGGGGTCAGGGGCTACCGGACCTCCCATCCAACAAGGAGGGGCTGGTGCTCAGCTACCAGGTCCTCACTCATCCTGGTGGAAGAGACGCTTTTGCCAACAGGGGACAGATGAGAAAAACTGTGCTGTGTGACATGGGGCCAGCCGCCTCCGCTCTCTGGGTGTCTTCCCCCTCTCCCCTACTGGGCTGGGAGGGACAGTGAGAGTCAGTGGACAGTGGCTGGTGCAGGAGCGTCTCCCTCTGGGTTGGGCACCAAAGCTCTGAGTTCAGCCTGTGAGGAGGGGCTGCCAGGCCCAGCAACTTCTCCAGAGACCCTCTTGATGACAAACCACAACTGTGTGATAGAAACCGGGGAGAGGCCCTGCACCCTGATGGGAGCTGTTTGTAAGGCAGATTCCTGGAGCAGAAGAGGCAAGAGGGACACCATGTATGGTGAGCAGCCCAGGTGAGGCTGGAAAGTCCTGCCTGCCAGGCAGCTGGCCAGAGTATAGCCTCATGGAAGCAGGGGGTGGGGTACTTTTGGAATGAATTACCCTTTCTTGATTTGATTTACATTTTATTTTTTTTATTTTCATCTTTTTTGTTTGTTTGTTTTGTTTAGCAGGCCTAGGCGGGGTTTGAACCCACCACCCCTCTGTGCTTGGGCTGGCGCTCTAACCACTGAGCACAGGCACCCAGCCTTGATTTACATTTTAACTAAAATAATGCATGCATGCATGCTGTTATGCTATGAATGTTTGTGTCCCTCAAGATGCATGTGTTGAAATCCTTACCCCTAAGGTGATGATCTAGGACGTGGGGTCTTTGGAAGGAGCATAGGTGGTGAGGTTGGGGCCCCCATGATCAGATTTCGTGCTCTTAGGAAAGTGGCTCCAGAGAGACCCCTCGCCCTCCCACCAGACACAGCAAAGCTGGCCTGCACCAGCTGGGGAATCTGCCAGCTTCTTCCTCTTGAGTTTCCCGGCCCCCAGAACGGTGAGGGACAAGTGTCTGTTGTGTGTAAGCCACCCAGTATATGGTATTTTGGTATAGCAGCCTGGCTGGACTACAATACATACAAATCATTTTTTTTAAATATCAGAGTTTAATAAGTAAACTCCCTACTTCCCTGCTTTGCCATCTTCCCATACCCAATTGTACCCCAGAGTTGACAACTTGCAATTCTGTTTAGCTGTTCTGATATTTACTGCCTGCTTATTCTTTTGTTTTATAGTTTGTTCATTTTTGACATTCATCCAGAGAGGGACAGTCTCTCATCAGAGCTTGGAATGTCTTTGTGGCTCATACAAACCAGAGGAGAGACCACAATGTAGGCAACTTAGAATAACGGTTAAGATGCTGACTTTTCAGACAGACTAACTGGGTACAGGTCCTGCCATTTACTAGCAGGACAGCCCTGATCAAGTCACTTTTCTCATCTGTGCCTCAGTTTTCTTATCTATAATATGGGATAGTAGTACCTGCACCATAGGGCTCATGTGGGCATTAAAGGAGTTGACACGTGTAAGTACATATACTGTGCCTGGAACATAATAAGCTCTCAGTTAAGTGTTGAGAGCTTGTTATTATCTTCCATGTATGAGAGGTGAGGAGTAACCTCTTCTCCCGCCATCTTCATGATACAGTTATATCACAATTTGGGGTTAAATCAATATTCATTGTGTCCATTATTATGATTACATAAATATCGTTCACAGCTGAGCCATGTAGTGTACTGTGACTCTATTTCCTTTCTGGTATTTCTGTCAATTCTGGTTATTCTGTTTCAGTAATCCATTCCATAGTAATGGATTATTCTCCCTTGAAGTAGGCAGTCACAGTTTTGCTCTTGTAGTATTAACCACCCAGTAGTTGTGAGTTGCCCACACATGGGTGCTAACAATGGTCCCCTCCTTCCTAAGCCTCAGTGCCAACAGGAAGGTAAGGGAAGCACCCAGGGATCATTGCAGGTCACGCTATGAGACCTATAGAGCCAGCTTGTTGTTGTCATGGTGATACCTGAGCCAGGAGATGGGAAAGGCCTACGAGGGGCTTACCACGGTGTTCTTCTGAGGCGTTCTCCATTCTCATCCCCATCTTTCAGTTGAGAGACCCAGGGCCAAGAACTAGAGGGCTCTCCTAACATCCTGGTTGACCTGGAATTCACGGCCAGCAGATGGAGACCTGAGCCTACTTGGCCATTCGGCCTTCCTGTGAATCACCAGTAGAGCAGAAATTATAATGGAAATAACAGACTCCTCTGGGGCCATGCTGAGAGCTCCCTCTGGGGCTGCCCTATGTGACTTCTGGGTTTGCTGGGGTGTCAGAGGCACCAAGGAAGACTTCAGACACATGTCCCTTTCTGGCCTTGGAGCGCAAATCCAAAGTACTAAGGATAATTTCTGGCTTTTGTCACCTGCTGGTTTTGAGCCCTTGATAATGTCTTCATGCCTCATTTCCTCACTTGCCCATCAGGGGTGTTTCAGAACCATCCCCTCTCCCCTCCGGTGTGCTGACATCATCAGAGGATTTGGTGATTTGAGGCTGCTCAGTTAAGGAAGGTTCAAGGCAGGTAAAGACAGTGTTAGCCCACCCCTGCCCACCTTTGGGGAGGGATCTTAAAGTAACTTTCAGACCATGGGGACATCTGGTTCTCTTGTCACAAGGAGCAGAGGAGACAGTAGTCACTACTAGTACAGGGCAGGCTGGAGAACACATCGCTCTTGGCTTTTGGCTCTCAGAGGCACGGCAGCCAGGGTGGACCGGCCATACCTGGGAAAGGCGTGATTAGGGCAGAGTGGGTGGGAGCTGTGAAGATGGTGAGCCAGAGGGAATTTTGTTTCAGAGTCCCCCTCTGTGGCCACTGGCAAGGCTAGCACCACTCACCTCACAGTGAAAGGGGCAGGAGCCCTAAGTCTTTCCATGGGAACTGAACACTGGTTTTTGCGGTGCGCCCTGCAGACACCTTTCTGAAGGTCGCCTTCCGAGGCCAGGTAACTGGGGTGCGTCCAATTTGTAACACATCCAGTTCCTCAGCTGCCCCCCGACCCACCCCGCCTGCTTCTGTTTGACTAAGTTTGCTCAAGCAAATGTCTCCATTTATTCAACAAATATTGATCGAGGACAGTGAGAGATTAGATTATTGTTAAGAAAATATTTACTCCCTCCCACCCGGCACTGGGACAGTATCCTTCTCAGCCACCGGGAAGTGAGCGCTGGAGACTCAGGCAGAGACTTAACATGCACTTGCTCTCCTGCGCTTTCCTTCCTGGCTCCCCTACCAGTACCAGGAGATGAACATCCCTATTGCCCCTTCATCCCCAGCCTCAAGACAGCAAGCCAGGCCCCTGCAGCTCTGTAGCCCAGAGCACAGTTGCCCAGGCAAGCCCAGGGGCACCAGCCGACCCCTGCCACCCTGCAGAAACGGGAGTGGGAATAGAGAACTGATTCGAAGCTGCTGACTTTGGGGTTGGTTTGGTTCTCAGCAATGGATAGCTGATACAATGGCCTCTATATGTATTAATATGTAACAAGGGCTAAGATAAGCTTTGGGGACTCAGTGAGAAGCAAACACAGATCCTCATGCAATGCACCGGCTGGTAAGATGCAGATTCGGCAGAGAAGTATAAAAATCACCCCGTGTCAAGTGCAGTGAGGGAGGGGTCCACAGGATCATGTGCAATAAGGGGCAATGGGCAATTCAGACCTCCTACAGCCCATGGACATGCTAAGATTTCTGGGCACTATTTTAATAGCAGAGAGTGGGGTCCATGTGAAATGTACATTTTGCAATGGTCACTTCTGCTGCTTGCTGAGTGGGAAGAGATTGGAGGGGCCATGAATGTAGGGAGGTGGGTGAGGAGGCCTGGCAGTCATCACCCCCTGGTGAGGGGTGATGGTGACCTGTGGCGGCCACGGTCAAGATCAAGGTGTGGGCAAGACCTTGCAGTCGCCCAAGGCTCTGGGAGTGGATCCTTCATTGCTACTTACAGTATCTGCTGGCCATCCATGGTATTGTGGCTTGGAGGTGCATCATTCCAGTCTCTGCCTCCTTCACCACATCTGTGGGTTCTCCTTGCTATCTCTGTGTTCTAGTCTCCCTCTTCTTATAAGGGTGCTTGTCATTGGATTAAGGCCCACCTAATCTTACTATATCTGGAAAGATGCTATTTCCAAATAAGGTCACATTCACAGGTTCCAGGTGGACATGAATTCTAGGGGCACACTATTTACCCCAGCACAGTGTGGCACAGGTGGAGGTAGATAAGGTGATGGGATTGATGGGTGAACACTGTTGGGAGTTGCTTAGGAGGTAAGAGGCATGGAACATAGATCTGGGCCCAGCTGTGATGCCTGCTCTTGACTCTCCAAAACCCCTTCACCTGACTACAGAGCCACTCCTTAGAGCTGATGTCTGCTCACTTCCTGTCACGTGGTCAGGCTTGTCTCCAACTTTCACAGGTATTCTGTTTGGTAATTGTTGCCCATGACCCCTTCCAGGGGCTGGGAAGGCAGTACTTACCTTTTTCTTTGCCACTTTGGTGCTCCAGATGCCTGGGTTTTTCAGGGTCATACTCAATGTGAACTTGGCCAACATTCATCTTGGGCTTTGAGTAGCTCTGGGTTCAAGTCCTGGCTCTACCACCTTACTGTCTTGGCAACTCTGGGAAATCTGCTTAACCCCTTTGTGTCTCAGCTTCCCCGTTGTAAAATAGAGACAGTCATAGTATCTACCTCACAGGAGGGTCACACAGGCTAGTACCTGTAAAGCACAGCATGGTGGTTGGCACGTAGCAAACACTTGATAAATGTTAGCTTTAAAACAATCTATTGTCATCATGTGGATTTGAGTGCCTTAATTATTTCTTCCAATCTGATACCCATGGAGAAAAGGATTCACTGAAGAAAAATCCCTGTGCAGATTCTGTGCAGAAGGGTAAGACTGATGCTTCAAATCTGGGAGCAGTGAGGCAGAATGAGAGTGGATTCATTCTCTCTCCAAATTGCCCCCTCGTGGGATCTACAATAACTTTGCAAGCTCACAGCACAGCACAGGGCTTTCTGCTCAAAATCAGTAAATGCTTACTGAATGAATGAGGCAGCTGGCCCACTAGCGGAGACTGGGGAATCCAAGACTGAGGATGGAGCAGAGAAGCTGGACCTGTAAGTTTGCACTCATTGCCAAACCAGCAAGCACTACAGTGGTGGACATGAGGGAGAACTGTGTCCCTGACTATTCAAGGTCTCTGATCTGTTATTTGGGATAGAAAGGTGACCTTTCTAGAATATTTTTATATGTGTAAGGACTTAAAGATAGAACTCAAGTCACTAATACAGGTCTTCTCTCCTCCCCACCCCCCATTCTAAGTTAAATAAAAATAGACCACAGAGCACTTTTATATAAAATGGCTCTGTGTTAACACTATTATTATCTGAAATTGTCTCATTTATAGCTTATTATCAGTCACTCTCACTTAAATGGAAATTCTTTTAAGGCCAGGACCTAGTCCCTTCTTTTTTTTTTTTTTTTTTTTTTTTCCACTCTCTCTCCAACATTCAGAACAGTACTGTTCAGTGTTTGTTCATTGAGGCTTAAAATTATGTAAGAATATATATAATACTCAAGACGTCCCATGGGAAAAAAATATACTGAGAGACTGTTAAAAACATTTGGGGAAGAATTAAGTACCAGGGGCAGTGCCTGTGGCTCAAAGGAGGGTACCAGCCCCATATGGTGGAGGTAGTGGGTTCAAACCCAGCCCCAGTCAAAAAAAAAAAAGAATTAAGTATCAAAAATCACAGCTTGCTATTACATGTATTTCACTGGAAGTGTTTTTGAAGAACATTGCAATACTGATTGTCACAAGACCAAAATAATATATTAATTTCTTATCAAAGTAATAGGACATTTCCCCAAACCTAGTTATCACTCAGCATCTCATTTAAAACTACTGTAACTTCACAGTAGTGAAGTTCTTCACAGCTCTTTTATTCATGTTCAGCAAAGTCTGATAGAGCTATACTGCAATCTCATAATCGTCCAGTAGGTGTCACTGTCTAACAATGGGTGATTTCATGTGCAAGCCAAAACAGTTTAAAGCCAAAGAATTTGAAATGAATCGAGGTACTAATTAGTGAATTCTGTAAGATCAAAATTCTTAACATAAAAACTGGTCTACTTCAGTTTAACTCTGGGAGATCAGTGTATCTTATTCTAGAGATGCATCATGGGTCTAAATTTTATTAAGATGCCTTAGTATCCTTTCTGTTCAGATGTATTTTGCTACAATTGTGTTATGGATCCCATGCTTTTCTAGGAAACTTCATTATTTTAGAACTCCCTAAACCCTTTGATTTCATTCTAACACAATGCCTTGCACATGTTGTGCTCAGTTAATGTTTCTTGAATGATTTCTCCCCGTTCCAAATCCAGAGAGAGTTCTGCAGTTTAGAAAACTGAATCTGAACAAGGTTAAGTAACGTGTTCAAGGTCACACAGCTAGTGAATGGCAGACCTGGAGTTTGCCTGAGGCTTGTCTAATTCCAAATCCTTTGCCCATTCACTCCACTCAGCAGAAGGGACTCAGAGAAGATGGGAGCCATGACACTTGTGAGGACAGCAGGATTCTGCTTTAAGGGCCCAAAGGGTGTCCAAGACATCTGTAGACAGACTCAGAACCACTATTAGAAAAGTAGCTGAGGCTAACTTGTTATCTAACAATTTCTCGTCATCATTTTTCTTGAGACAGATTAAAGAAGTGAGCAAGTTGTACTCATGCAAGTGATGCAATGTCTGAGGGAGGTGGGGATAGAGTTGGGGAGATTGGGGGTGGCGTCGCTGGGAGCCCAAAGCC
Source organism: Otolemur garnettii (assembly GCF_000181295.1). Taxonomy (NCBI): domain Eukaryota; kingdom Metazoa; phylum Chordata; class Mammalia; order Primates; family Galagidae; genus Otolemur; species Otolemur garnettii. The sequence continues at coordinate 6,305,299 of NW_003852462.1, forward strand.
ACCTCCTCCCTACACACTTTTGTACATACTGGCTTAAGACTCAAGTCAGTCTTCAAATTCCTGGATAGTGTTTATCAGTGAGCGTCAGGATGTTGCAAGATTATGTATCTTTTTCACAGACAATAGTATCAGCACTGATACAAAGAACCTGTGCCCTCCCCACACAGTCTGGCCTCTGGGATTGCTCAGCACCACTCCAGGCCTCTGTGGACATGCATGCCCAGCTTTCCATATCCGCCTACCTGCTGAGTGTCCTAGAGGAGCAGGAGGCTCACTCCCCAGGGGTTCTTCTGGGGAATTTAGGTCAGCAGGATCTAATTATCCAACTGGTTCAGAGCTGAGATTTCAAGATTAATGCTGAAGCGGGGTGAGGCAGGAGGGGGTGCTGAAGGCTTTTAATTGGAAGCTATCTCTTTCAGGGCACTCAGATCTAAGGTGAGGTCTTCAGCTCCAAAGTAACCCTTGCCACTGAATGCCAGGAAATGTGCCCCATTCTGCCCTGGGAGGCGATTCCTGGGGAGTTCCCCTTAGGAAATGTGATAGCACCATGGCCCCAGGTCCTGTGACTCAAGCCCCAGGAGAAGATGGCACTTGGTAAGGGACACACACCTCCTTAATAGCACACCAACAGGGCTGCTCTTCCAAGGGGGGGAGGGGATATAAGCCCATCAGAGGGACCTGTGATTTCATCATTAGGCTGCTCTGGAGTGTACCAGGAACAGGGAAAGACCTGTTACTGCTGTCCAGGAAGTCCCCACAGGTCTCCCAAGTGTCCTAACAGGAACGGCAGTTCTCAAACTGCAGAGTGGCTGGAGGTGCTTCTCAGAGTGGAAGCTCCCCTAGGTTGCTAACAGCGGCTGCTCATCTGACCAGCACGGGTTTGATGTTCCTACATCAAACTTGCACCAGGAACGTCAGAATGCCTGTGTCAGATTCCCCTGCTCAGAGCAGTCAGTGGAGCCTCATTTTATTCTGGGATCAAAACAAAGCTAAACTGATTATCAGCACGGTGAGATGAGAAGACATGAAACTTTGGAATCCAACAGTCCAGTTGGGTTCCAAGCTCTGCTAGGACAGGTGGCTGGCCAGTCACTGCTGTCTTGCTTTTACAGTAACACCAGCCCTGCCCTGGTAGGGTCTTGGTAAAGATTAAGTAACCAGGGAAGCCACATTAGTACAACTTCTGAAGTAATGCTAATTCCCCACCCCACCCCCCCTTTCGGTAGGCGCTACACACAGCAAGGAGCGTAAACACGTGAGATTTTACTCTTAAAAATCTTCCTTGTCCCAGTGGCGGTTCTGTTGGGAGCAGGGAGGGAAATTCCTTTGATGAGCTAAAGCCACAGGACACTATGACAGTCTGCAGGGGTTGAGGGGTCAGCCATCTCACAAGCCATCTCACAAGCCTTCCGGGAGGGGTGTCCTCGCACTGTGTATGTCCCGGGGATGCCTAGAAATCCAGAGACCCCCCCCCCCCAATCGTCGTGGGCACAGGAATGTGCCGCGGGCAGCCCACGTGTGTCACCCCCAAGACCCAGCATCTGCAGAACTCGAGGCGATTGAGCGTTTCAGATGAGGGAGGCGAGGCCTGAGGTTACAGAACAATCCTCTCTCCCCACCCCTACTCCAAGGCCCAGCACCGACGCAGCCCTCCTAGGTTGCAACCCAGGCCTCTCGCCCGCGTTTCCCAAACACGCCCCTGGAGAGACCAAAGCTTCAGGCTGCAACGCCAAGGCCGTCGGCGCTGGAGACCAGGGCTGGAGACAGATCCCGGCCTCGGGCGCCCCAGGCGGCCTCCGGGAGAGGGCGGCGCCGGGCCGGGAGGCGGACGGCGGGGGCGGCCAAGCAAGCGCCGGGCACGTGACGCGCCGCAGCCCCGCGCCCTGCCCGACCGCGCCCGCGCACCCCGCCGCGCTCCGCGCCGCGCGCCCGAGCCCGTGGGCGGGGCGGGGACGGGGCAGGGCAGGGGGCGGGACGGGTCGAGCGGCCCCGCCCACCGCGCTCCTTGCTCCTTTTTTTTTTTTTTTTTTTTTCCACTTTAAAGCCGTCGGTTGCTTTTTTCTTAGCACACAAGTCGCGCTCGGGCAGCCAGCGCGCTCGCAGCAGGAACCAGCTCCAGGCGCTGGCGCCGGGGCCGCGGGGAGGAGGCGACTTCGCTCCCTGCGGCGGGCGCGGCCCGGGCACCCGATCGTCCTGGGCCGGAGAGCGGCGGTGGCGGCGGCGGCCTCCCTGCGCGCGGTAGGCAGTGCCCGGCACCTGGGATCCGGTGGGTGCGGGTCTGGACGGGGTGGGCGCGGGGCCGGGGGCCGATGGAGCAGGACGCGGGCATTGCGGCGCTGGGGACTGAGTGGGTAGCGTGAGGACGGGCACTGGGGACCGAAGGGGCGTCCGAGCTAGGGACCCGGAGGTGGGGCGCGGGACGTGCAGCCCCTCCCGCGATGGCTCCTTCTTTCGCCTCCTGTCCCGGGAGAGGCTGCAGGGCGCCGCCCAGCGCTGCTGCCGCTGCAGGCGCAAGCGGGTCTTGGAGGCTCCCACCTGCGGGGGCGAGACGGGCCGGGGGTCTTGGCGGCTGCGGGGACCGTCGCGCCGGCAATTGAGCCTTGGCGGCTACTGACTCGCGGAGGGGGCCTAGGGCGCGTTGCGGCCCCAGCCGACTTTTGATGCCCTGGCCCTCTGGGGCGTTCCCGCGACTGTCCCCGCAGCCGAGGTAGCGTACCCGACTCAGCTAGTTAGTTTCGCTTTTCCCGCCGGTCGGGGTAGAGATTTGCAGCGCGGCCTGACTGGCCCCCTCCAACCTCCTCACCCAGCCTGCAGCGCCTCCCCCAGGGAGCCCGCCGGGCGACACCCGGGCGGCGCCGCCTTCCCCGCCGCCCCGGAGCCGCGGCGGCTTCTCCGGCAACCAAGGGAGAGCCCGAGTGTTATGTCAGAAAATCTATTAAAACAAAAACAAGAGCAGCCTGGCCAGTCCGTGGAACCGCGGGATGGGTAACCCCGCACCCAGGGTGTGCGCAGGGACTTGGTAACTGTCCGGTTCAAGTTCAAGTGATGGACCAAACGGCAAAATCTCCCAGTGATGACTCTGTGGGCCGCTGCTGGTTTCCCAAGTTGTGTGTGTGTGTGTGTGTGTGTGTGTGTGTGTGTGAATGTATCTTTGTGAATGTGTGCACAAGTGTGTTTCTGTGAGTGTGTTCGTGTGGTTGTGTGCAAGGGAACGTGTCTGTGTGTGTCAGTGTGAGTCAGTGTATGTGTGTGTCTGAGTGTATGTGTATACTGTAACTCAGCAGGGGCTGTTGTTTCCTGAGAACGGTTTAACTTGATTTCTTAGCTGGGTTCTCCAAACCTGGCTGTGCTGGACCAGGGGCATCCAGGAGCTGGCCTCTGTGGTGCCAGCTGACAGCAGGCTAGCTCTCTCTTCCTCTCTCCTTTTCTCTGAAAATGAACTATGCAGTTTGGGGGTGAGTTGGCAGGGGCTGCTTCCTGAGTGAGTAATATTTAATTAAACACTTCAGCCCGTAGCATCAGAAACTGGTCATGAGTTGAGTTTTAACAGGTGTTGGCGGTAAAAATGCCATCCCTGGTGACTAAGGTTTGGTGTCCTTGGAAGAATTTCCTCTCTGGGGGCAGGACAGTTAGGGGAGCATTGGGCCCACCACTCGCCTCCATCCCCAGTTGTTGGGTATGAGGAGAGCTCCAGGCTGGGAAGAGGGCAGGAGGGCTTCTCCTCTAAGCAATGTCTTCCCAAGGCTAGGTTGAGCATTAGTGGCACAGGTGGCCGTCTTTCCCCTATAGAACTGTGGGGTCAGGGAAGCCCTATCTTGCTCACAGGGCATCTTTCTAGGCCAACCCTTCCTTTCCCAGCAGAGGCTCAGAGAGTGTGGCTGACTTTCCCAGATTGCACAGCCAGGGCTGTGGATCAGCACTCCCGAGTCCTGGCTGTTGCTGTTGGTTACTGTACCGGCTCTGAGCTCATGGGCCAGGCACTTCATGTCTCCCCAGCTGTGAAGTGGTGGACCGGATTAGATCATTTTAACACGCCTCCTTCCCCTTATTGCCCTTTTCTTCTTGGGAGCACTTTACCCAATAAATGGAATGAGCGTGTGAGCCTGTGTGTGTGTGTGTGTGTATGGGTTTGCAGACCGGAGGTGTGGAGTTGCCTAATGCAATAACCTTACGAGTCTTCCTTTTCTTTCCCAGCCTGGCTACCATCCTAGCAGCAGAGAAGAAAAAAGGGGTAGCACACGGGGCCTAGGGACTCTGTGACCACCCGGGTAGGCAGGAGCCTGTTGTAGGCTTAAGGGCGGTTGAGCGATAAGGAGAATCAGTGGATTTCTGGGCTCTTAGGAAGGAGTGGTCCTGCCTGGGGCCCTGGGTGATGTCACTTTGGAGCTGGGTGAGGCTGTGTTTCTTAGGCTGCTCTGGGGAGGCTGGATCCACCCTTCAGTGGGTTTCTTGGGGCTGCTGCACAAAACTCACCCCCTTGGAATCAGCACAGACGTTTACTTTCTCCAGCAGAGTTGGGGCGTGGGGTGGGACCCAGCTAGTGGAGGCCAACACCCCCTCAGACGCACGCTGTGCTCTCTGGCTGTGCCTGTTCCTCTCTGGCACCTACCCCCTCCTCCTGGTGGATGGAAACTTGCCTGCAGATGCATTTTCGAATTTAGCAAAACCTCAGATTCTTATAGTGTTCATGACTTTAGTTTGGGTATCTGGCACCAGTTCTTCTCAAGAAATAGGTTATGGCTGGGGTGTGTGAATCAATTTATCTTTTTGTTCTGAAATGTTTTATCAGATAGAAGCATAAAGGCAGGTCAAGGTGTGACTCAGTCTGCCTAGGAGTGCACAATCCTTTCCTCTCCCCACAACCTAGATTGATGAAATCCAGACTTAAAGGGCTTTGATTTTGGACTTTCAATGTGGTGCTGTCGCCTCTCCTGGCTATCTGATAGCATCTTTCCCGGTCTAAAGTTCCATGTATAGCCAGGTGGCAGGCATTGTGCTGCTATGTGCTCTGCGGGTGTGACTTGTTTGAGTCCTAATCATAAGAATGGGGAATAGTTACATGGTGCACGCTAGTACCCGGCTCTGATCCGGGTCCTTGACACATTAACTTTTACTCGCTTCCTAAGAACCCTGGGAAGCAGATTCTCCCTCTAGCCACATTCCCGTGGCTTAGAACCAGCAAGTGACTTAGCCAGAGTCTTGCTGCTACCAAATCATGGTGCCAAAACTGGAATCTGGATTTGGCCCCTAACCCCTTAACCAGCACGCTTTGCCACCTCCCCTGCAGCAGCCTTTCCTTCAAGAAGCATGTGTTAATTTTTTAATGAGCATTTTTATTATTATGGAAAATGTCAAATATATACCAGAGTGGAAAGGAATATAATGAGCCTGAAGGTTTCCTCGCCAGTTTCAAGTGTCAGCACACGCATATACACGCGTCTACACACAGGCTCACATATGTACACATGCACACACAAATACGCACTACAAGATATTGGGTCATCTGGAGCTACTTCCTAAGAAGCAGTTAAGGGAAGAATCAAATGTCAGAGAGGTTGACTGTTACCCTGTGTGGGGATGAGAGTCCAGGTCACGAGTCTTTTCTGTCTCGGAGCTGCTCTGACTTAAAGGAGATGGCAAAACCCGATGGCTCATTGGGGGATCTGGCTTGTTTCCACCCTCCCCGTCCTTGAGACTTTGGGACGCCCCTTGTGTGTTTTGTGTTTTAAAGATTCTGTGTACAGGAGGCACCTGTGGCTCAAAGGATTAGGGTGCTGGCCCCATATACCGGAGGTGGCAGGTTCAAACCATACCCCAGCCAAAATTTGCAAAAAACCCCCAAAGATTCTGTTTATTGGCTAGATGGTCACTCACACCTGTGGAAGACCAGGGTGGGAGGATTGCTTGAGGTGAGGAGTTCAAGACCAGCCTGAGCAAGAGTGAGACCCCCCTCTTTACTAAAAATAGAAAAATTCGCCAGACGTGGTAGCACATGCCTGTAGTTTCAGCTACTTGGGAGGCTGAGGCAGGAGGATCGCTTGAGCCTAGGAGTTTGAGGTTGTAGTGAGTTATAATGATACCACTGCTCTCTACCCAGGATGACAGAGCAAGACTCTCTCTCAAAAAAAAAGAGTCCAATGATCATGAGATATACCACATTAACAACAGGCTTGGTCCCTCTGCACCTCCTTTGGAGATGGGGAAGAGAACCCTCCGAGGCGCAACCCAACTTGACCTGCCATCAAGGTCAGGGCCTTATGCAATGCGGGCTGTGATTTGTGGCAGAATTGAGCACTGGGGTGTGAGAGTAGTTTATCAACAAACATTAGCTCGGACCTAAACTCAAAACCAACCCTCTGGAATTCGCCATGCAGGTAATGGTGGAGGAGTCTGGGGCCTTTGCCACTCCCAGGTGCCTCTTGGAAGACAGGGAAAACGGTGGGTGATTTGGGCCTATGGTGAAAAGATTGGGATGTGAACCCCACACCCAGGAAAGGATTGCTGAGCGGGAATATGTGATGAGGTCTCCACAGGTGCCCCAGTTGTCAACATTCTTGCTAGATGGGCTGCATATAGCTCTGTTTGGGGGCCACTCTGTTAAAAACGCATGCCGGTATTGTGCACAGCTGGCTTTTTTCCCGCTTGTGGTTGCTCACCCCCTTTCCGAGGCGCCAGGGGTCTTTTCCTCAGTTCATGTCATCTTACAGGTGAGGCCTACAAAGTGTGACCCATGAGGCAGTGTGCTATGCTCCAAAAGAACTGCTTGAGTTTTCTGATTTGTACAAGCAGAAATCCAGGGAGCACATGTGGGAGTGGACACAAAGGGTGTGGGACGACGGCACATGGAGTGTGAAGCTGGGTCAGGCTGACTGTAGTGATGACGGTGTGAAGCTGGGTCAGGCTGACTGTAGTGATGACAGGCCACTATGCAGACTCTGAATTTCATGGGGCGGCTCAGGGACTTCAGAAGGGACCGGGCAGTTTGGTTGGTGGCTGCATCGCCTCTGGTTTAACGTGGAGGAGGGGATTCAAAGGCTTAGGGAGATGGGGACACTAGAGTAGATTTGTCACTCAGAACTGCTCACCCACACCGCAGGGGTAGAAGACATATTCCCACCAGCACTTTGAGAATTGGATTGGTGAGGGGAGCCTGGCATGGCTGAAGAGCTCAGACTGGACCTTAGAGTGGGAACTGCAGTCACTTAACTAGAAACCTTAAATGTAAAGGCAATAATTGGATGGGGGTGGCAGGGGCCAAGCGGCAGTGCTCAACCGTCAAAGGCAAGGAGGGTGTGGCCGCCATAACGGACAGCAGAGGAAAGGTGGCCGCAGAACCATCTGCCCTGTGGCTCCGTGGCGCTGCTCATCCACCACGCCGCTCCTGGAAGTGAAGTAGGTAGGAAACCTCTCAATGCTTACTCGGTCTGTGTGAGCAGAAAACTTGCAGGCCAAGTGAACAAAAGCCTAACCTGAATCATAAAAACAGAGAATCACAGCCCCTCACTCCCGTTCCCACACTTGAGCCAGTTATCACACCCTGAATGAAGGGGAGGCTGGGTCCCCTTGAAGAAGGACCTTGGGGCACTTCTGAAAATATATACTGTTCCTTTTCCCCTGGAGGGACCTATGGCCTGTCACCAGGGTAATCATGCACTCAGGAAACTCAGGAGAGGGAAACTGTCAGACCTTTTGGGGCCCGTTGGATGCTGGCTCCGAAGTGACATTGATTCTAGGAGGCTCAAAACATCACTGTGGGCTCCCCCAACAGTCAGAGCGGGGGCTCCTGGAGGACAGCTGATCAGTGGAGTTTTGTCTCAGGTCCCACTCACAGTGTGTCCAGTGGATCTCCAAGCCCACGCTGTGGTCATTTCTCTGGTTTCAGAACACGTGATTGGGACACTTAGTAGCTGCCCACACTGATTCCCTGACCATTATGGCAGGAAAGGCCGATGTAAATCATTTGAGCGGCCTCCACCCGGGAAATAGCCCATCAAAAACAGCATCATATTCCTGGAGGGACTGCAAAGATTAGCGCCTCCAGTCAAGGGCCTGAGCGATGCAGGGTGATCATCCTGCCACATCCCCTCTCTGCTGTCCTATCTGGCCTGTGTAGAAGACAGAGGACTATTGGAAGCTTAACCGAGTGGTGACTCCAGTTCCAGCTGCTGTACCAGATGTGGTTTCATTGTGTGGGCAAATTAGCACATCTCCTGGTCCCTGGTATGCAGTTGTAGATGTAGCAAAAACCATTTTCTCTATACCTGCCTATAAGGCCCACCGAAAGCCATTTGCTTTCAGCTGACAAGGCTACAAGTTCACCTTCACTGTCCTGCCGTGGGCGTGTAGCACTCTCCAGCCCGGTGTCCTGAGTGAGTCTGCAGGGACGCTGATCACCTTTCTCTCCCACAAGATACCACACTGGTCCATTCCACTGATGACATGATGCTGACGGGACCTAGTGAGCAAGAAGTAATAACCACTCTGGACTTACTGGTAAAACAATTTACCATGTCAAAGGGTAGGAAATAAATTCTACTGGAAATGCAGGGCCTTCTACTTCAGTGAAATTTCTAGGGGTCCAGCTGAGTGGGGCATGTCAAGATCTCCCCTCTAAGGTAAAGGTTAAGTTGTTGCGTGGGCCCCTCCTACAACCAAGAACAGGCCCCAGGGGCTTAATCAGAGCTTGGGGGCAACACCTTCCTTATATGGGTGGGTGACTCCAGCCCATTTACTGAGTGATCTGAAAAGCTGCTGGTTTGGGGTGGGGTCTCTGCAGCAGATCCAGGCTGCTATGCCTCTTGGGCTACATGACCCATCAGACCCAGTGGTGCTTGAGGTTTCAGTGGTAGACAGGGGTGTCATTTGGAACCTTTGGCTGTCCCCTGTAGGTGAATTGGAGTGTAGGCCTTAAGGATTTGCAAGCAAGGCCCTGCCATCATCTGCAGGTAACTCTTGTCCTTTTTTTTTTTTTAGAGACAGAGTCTCACTTTGTCCCTCTCCGTAGAGTACAGTGGTATCACAGCTCACAGCAATCTCCAGTTCTTGGGCTTAGGCAATTCTCTTGCCCCAGTTTCCTGAGTAGCTGGGACTAGAGGTATCCACCACAACGCCCGGCTACTTTTTTTGTTGCAGTTTGGCCAGGGCCGAGTTCAAACCTGCCACTCCCAGAATAAGGGGCTGGCACCCTACTCACTGAGCCACAGGTGCCACTCAACTCTTCTCCTTTTAAGAGAGAGCTCCTGACCTGCTACTGTACCTAGAAACTGAACGTTAGAATGGGCCACCAAGTTACTGTGTACCCCGAAGTGACCCTTCATGCTGTGAAGTGGGGCATCTGTGCAGCATTCCTTCATCAAGTGGCCTGGGCCTGAGCAGGTAGCCCAAATGTCCATGGTTCCCACTGCTGCTACACTGCCTTCTGTCCCCTAGCATGTGCCTGTGGCCTCCTGGGGACTGTTCCAGGGTCAGTTGGTGGAGGAAGAGATGACTTGGACCCACTTTATAGATGGCTCTGTACCAAATGCCCACACCACCCCAAAGCAGACAGCCACAGCACTACAGCCCCTTTCTGGTACATCCTGGAAGGATGGTGGTGAAGGGAGGTCCTCCTGGCACAGCTTTGGGATGTGCCCCTGGTCGAAATGGCCAGATGAGCAGTTCTCTACTGATTCATGGGCTGTACCCATCGTTTAGCTGTATGGTCAGGGACTTGGAAGGAACATGATTGGAAGACTGGGACAGATTTGGAGAAGTGGTATGTGGATCAGCCTCTCTGAGTGGGCAAAGAATGTGAAGATATTTGTATCCCACAAGAATACTCACCAAAGGGTGGCCTCAGCAGAGGAGTTCTAACAGTCAGGTGGATGGGGTGGCCTGTGGTGTGGACACTGGTCAGCCTCTTTCCCCTGCCATGCCTATCATTGCCCACTGATCTCCTGACCACACTGGCTGGGTGTCAAGGATGGAGATTGCGCATGGGCTCAGAGGCATGGGGTCCCACTCACCAAGGCTGACCTGGCTGGGGCCACCCCTGCTGCCCAGTCTGCCAGCAGCAGAGACCAACACTAATGGGGCACCAGTCTCTAGAGTGACCAGCTGGCTCCCTGGTGGTGGGTTGGTTACATTAGGCCACTTCCCTCCCGGAAGGGGTAGTATTTTGCCAGTACTAGAACAGACACTTTCTCTGGCAGTGGATTTGCCTCCTCTGCACTCAGTGCTTTTGCCAAAACTACCATCCGTGGACTGCCATCGTGGCATCCCACACAGCATTCCCCTGACCGAGGAACTCACTGCACAGCCAAAGACATGCAGCAGCGGGCTCACACTTGCGGGATTCCCTGATCCTCCCATGTTCCCTAGCACCCTGCAGAGCTGGCTTGATGAAGTTGCAGCTACAGTGCCATCCAGATGGCAATGTCCAGCAGGGCCGGGCAGAGTCCTTGGGAGGGCTATGTGTGCTTGGAATCTGCATCCGCAGTACAGCGCCATTTCCCCTATAGCAGGATTCCCCGGCCCAGGAATCAGGAGTGAAAGTGGGAATGGTACCATCACCATCACCTGCAGTGACCCACTAGTGACATCTTTGCTTTCTGTTCTCATGACTTTAGGTTCTGCTGGCCTGGAAGTCTTGCTTCTGCCAAGAGATACAACAATAATACCACTGAGCCAGATGTTAAGATGCTACCTGGCTGCACGGGGCTCCTCACGCCTCTAAGTCAGCAGGCCGCAAGGGGAGTAATGGTATTGGCCCGGGTGACCGATGGGGCCTGCCAAGGGGAAACTGGGCTACTGCTCTACAGCGGAGGTCTGGAATGCAGGAGATCCCTCCGGGCAGATCTCTCAGTATTACTGTGCCCCGCGATTAAGTCAGTGGGAAATGACAACAGTCCAATCCAGGCAGGACTAAGAATGACTCAGATTCTTCAGGAATGAGCATTTGTGTCACTCTGCCACATAAAGAACCACAGTTGGCTGAGGTGGCCGCTGCAGACAAAAGGAATCCAGAGTGGGCAGAGGAGAGGGCAGTTACAAACACCAGCCTTGACCACATGACCACATGACCAGTTCCAGAAACAAGGGCTGTACTTGCTATGACTATTTCCTCCCTATTTGGTAAGAACGTGATTGGTGTATATCAATATGTATTAAGCAAGTATCTTGGTTTTCCTTCCTCTCTTATTTCTTATTATATAACATAAGATGTATTGAGTTTCTCTCAGTATTTGAGTATGAATTTTACTGCAGAGTAAGTTTTTTATTGTATACCTGATAGTGCATGCCAGGCAGAACCGTGATGCTGTTATTATCTTTATTTAGAGATTAAGTATGGTTTAAAGAGATGCCCATGGGTGCCAGGTTGACAAGGGGAGGACTTGTGACAATTGATATCGGATGTCCACTTGATCGGGATGCCCTGATGGCTGGTGAAGCATTAATTATCGTCAGTACTTCAGCACGCCCTGACCCTGTCCCTCTTCTGCTGAATGGGGATCATTCTAGCAGATCTAATCTGCTAATGTAGATTAGAATTATTAGGCTTCCCAGGTGTGTCTGTGAGCATGTTGTAGGAGGAGATTGGCGTTTGGGTCAGTAGACCGAGTGGGGAAGATTCACCCTCTGTGTGTGTGGGCACCACCCAGTTGGCTGGCGGCCTGGGTAGAATAAAAAAGGCAGGGAAAAGGCAATTTCCTCTCTCTCTCCTGGAACTGGGACAACTTCTTCTCCTGCCTTTGGACATGAGAACTCCAGGCTCTGTGGCATTTCAGTTCCAAGTCTTACCCCAGCAACCCCCTGGGATGTCAGGCCCTCAGCCTCAGATTGAGAATTGCACCAGCCGCTTCCCTGGTTCTAAGGCTTTTGAACTCGACCTGAGCTGCTCTACCAGCCTCTCAGGGTCTCCAACTTGCAGACCACCTGTCACGGTACTTCTCAGCCTCCATAATCACATGAGCCAAAGCCCCTAATAAATCCCCTCTTGTTTATCTCACTGTAAGTTCTACCCACCATCTCTTCAGAGAACTCTGACTAAAATAGTTATGGATGCCTTAAGAAACTGGAGGGAAGGAGGCTGGAGCCTGAAGGCCTGGGAGGCAGCAGACCACCACCAACCTTCCAGTTGGGATGGATGCTGACGGCATTTCCAGGATAGAGTGAGAGTTGGGTGTGAGAGTATAAGGAGGGTGAGGAATTATAGACGTTTCCAAGGTTCCTAGCTCGTGTGGGGTCATAGTGGATGGTGACCCTACAGAGAGGTCAAGGGACTGGGTACTTAGAGGTGCTTTGAACCTGTCGCAAGTGGAAATGTTCCAAGTGAATGTGTCCAGATGGGAGCAAGGTGTGGGGCTCCAGAGAGAGGCTTGGGAGTTATTATGGATCACTTGCTAGTCATTCTTTCACTCAAACATTTATTGAGCACCTACTATATGCAGCCAGTCTGCTGGGGCCGAGGATACACTTGCTCTCAGAGACCTCTCTGTCTAGTGGGAGAGACAGGCCTGTCTCTGGCGGTGCTGTGCTCAGGGTGTCATGGGAGCACTCGTGCTGGGGGGTGGACAGTGGGCTGGGATGTGGCTGAAGTGGGCTGGAGAGGCAGGGGCACCCTGCAGGCCTACGATGGGAGAGGGCTTGGTGCTTCGGAGAGCTCCCTTTGGCATGTTGGGGGAGAGAGGAGCGGTTTGGGGAATCGGAAGGCCAGCTAGATCATGATGCTCCTGCAGAGGAGCCACGACACCAGGACCCTGGCGGGGAACTCCTCAAGGCAGGGGCCAGGGGCCTCTCAGGTGACTGCTTGTTCTTGGCCTTCCCTCTTCACAGCCCCAGGGTGGGACAGCCAAGTCCCTGGGTCTCCCTTGTGGTGATGGCACGCCCTGTAGTCAACTCACTTAGCACTTTTGCACACTACAGTTAGGTTTCTGGCATGGAGATCAGTACCCCAGATCAGCACTGGGGGATAACCCCTTACCTTCTTGGCCCTGCCTGGGAGGAGGAGGAAGCTGCGGGAGGGGCATGGCCTGGGGTCAGTCCACGGTGGGGACAGCAGATATAGCCACCAGCCCAAGGCTGGCATGTGCAGGCTTCCAGGGGTGTGTGTGCTAAATGTCACTCAGTCTTCACGATGTCAATGATTAGGACCGTCCCATTTTACAGATGAGAAAACACGGCCAGTTCAGAGCCTTCCAGCCAGAAAGGTGAAGAGCTGGGAGCTCCTGGGTCTTAGCCACCATTCTCTGCCACAGAGAAGGAAGGAGAAGGAAATGAGTGATCTGAGACAAGTCAGCAAAGCCATGTCCCCTGTGGCCTGATAAATTGTATGCAGTCGGCAGGGGAGAGTCAGGAGTGTCCCCCGGTGCGTGTGGCTCAGTAGCTGTCTGATGTCAGTGCAGAGTGAGCAGAGTTGGCCCTGGGGGATCCCCAAATGCACGGATGTGCTCTACCTGCACATTATTTTTTTTTTAATTGAGGTGAAAATCATATAATATGAAATGAGCCATTTTAAAGTTGACAATCCAGTGGCATTTAGTACATTCGTAGTCCTTTCTATCTAGTTGCAAAACATTTTCCTCTCCCCAAAAGGAAACCCCTCAGCCATCACGCCCAGCCCCTGGAAACCACCAATCTGTGTGCTGCCCGCACGGATTTGCTGTGAAAGTTTCATTTCATATAAGTGGAATCACACAATAGGTGGCCTCCTGGGCCTGGCTTCTGGCTAATTAAGTTTCACGTGGCAGATCGAGCGTTTCCTAAGTGGAAGCTGGGTTTCCCTTCTTGGCTTAGTTGTAGGCTGCTTGTAGGTGGGAAGAGTCAGATCAAACAGCTTGTTTGAAAGTTTGGCCTCTATGGCAGACACCTGCCTATTTTCCATGTCCGTTGCCACGGAGACCCAGCCACCATCCCCTTGCAGCCAGTGATCTTTGTACTTACTTTAATTTTTTCCATTGATCTTTCAAAAATGAACTCCTGATTATGTCACCTCCCTTCTGAAAGCCCACCAGCACTCTCAGGGTGAATTCCCAGACCTGCGTTGTAGCCTTCGGGTCCACAGGACCTCATGCCAGGCCTTGTGCCCCCCAGCCCATCTCAAGCAGTGATGTAGGAAATGTCCCCAGGGGACCAGCTCTGAGGCTGGGGGTCCGTGTCCCGAGCTTCTCCTCTCCAGGGGCAGGAGCCATTTCCAGGCTTGGTTGCAGACAGTATTGCAATTTGCTGCCACCTGCAAATTGACCCATCTGGACCCAGAACTTCAGCTTTAGCAAGTCCCTTTCTTTTCTCTTTTCATTCTGGTATTTTCTAAGACCTGACTGTCTCTGTCTCATTTGACCTGTGACCGAGAGCTTCCTACCAAGCCTTTGGGGGGACTGATGCAGTTGCCCTGACCCTTGTCAACTGGCAAATGTGCTGCTTGCCCTGCGCCTGGTCTTGGGTGCTCCAGCAGTGGGTCCTCCATGCCCAGAGTCCCCTGGAGCCATGGTGCCCTGACTGCGGCTGGTGAGGACAATTTGTAGAAAGGAGACTGGTGGGTTACTCCAGGCATGGTGGAAAACCCAAGCTGTCTTCACCTGAGGGATCATAGGCCCCTTCATCGTTGGAATTCTGATGTTTTCCTGTCTTCTCCCTCCCATGCTTGGGCCAGCATTTTGTTCCAGGTGTCTCAAATCCCCTCTCAAAACAGTCTTAACCTTTATCAACGAAGTGCCTGCCACGGGCCCGGCATTTAACCCTTTAAACCATCCTACAAGTTAGATCTCACCTCCTAGTTTACAGGTGAGAAGACGGAGCTTCAGAGAGGTTTTCTAAGTGGCAGGAGTTGGCCTGGTGGATGGCAGAAGGTGGCCCAGACTCCCCAACCTGTGTTCTTTCCCCGTGACTGTCCAGCACAGCCTGAGAGGTGTGCAGAGCAACCCAGGGCCCCCGGAGGTCTGTGGCCCTGCAGGTGTGTGCTAGGAGCGTCAGCTGACTGCCAGGGGGCTGGGCGGGCCCCAGACAAGAGTGGGCATGAAAGGCCTTGTAGGACTGGTCAGGAGGGTTTGTCCTAGTCCCAGATGTTCATGCTGGGGGTGCTGGGGAGGCCGCACAGCTGTAGAGCAGGAAGGGTGTCAGATGCCAGTCCCCGGGTCATCAGTGGGTACAGGGAGTCCTCGCGCCCTCTCCCACCCCATTCACCTCCAAAGTTGCTCCTGCAATGTGTGACTAAGCCAGAATTGTGTTCTCTTGGTTCCTTTCTGCTCCTTGCATTTAAATGTGGTAACTGAGCCCCAGCCAGTCTCCCCCAGGAGACCCAAGTTGACTCCCTGGTCCTTCTATCAGGCTGGCTGCCTTGGGGGATTTTCCCAGCCAGACCATCACGATCCTCTTCCCGATGTGGCTGTGGGTCTGACCGAGGCACTAGGGGCTCTTGTGAAGGTTGGGGGCTGCTGTGTTGCCCTGACTCTGTCCCCAGGTGGGATCTGGTGAGGAGGCCCTTGTACTTGCTGGGGGAGGGCCACAGAGGACAGGGCCGTGCTGGGGTTGACCCCAGGAAACCACACTCGAACTGGAGATTAAGTAGGCAATTCAGAGAACAGTGGTTTTGGTGAAGGGCGAGACACCATGTCAAGGTCTTCAGGCGCCTGCTGGGATTTCTAGGGGATTTGGAGTCAGAAGCTTGTCCCATAAATCCTCTGAAGATGGGTCCAGGAGACCTATGAGCATGTTTCCTTATCTGAGGGTTTTCTCTTCTCAGTTGGGAGGTTTTAAGAAAGCTCTAATGAAAAAAGTCGCCTTGCCTCTGTGAAGCTTAGAAGACTCATCCTAAGGGGACAATGCCAGTGTTCAATTCATTCTAATCCTCTATAAATTATATACATAAATAAATGTCAGGGCTCCTTTAAAAGGACTTCTTCATCTTTGGAGAAATACAATTTTTGAAACGATAAGCCCCCATCTTCCAGTTACGTCCTGCTGGGCCGAATTTGAGCTGTTCTGCTTGAACAGAGGCTTGTCTCCCCCCATGTCTTGCCCGGCAGGCTCCCTGGGAGCCAAGCGTTCCATACACCAGGCTGCGCTCAGGGGTGTCTAGACAGCTGGGGATAAAGGGTTTTTTTCTTCTTTTTAAAAGAGATTTCTTCATCCTTGGGCCAGTATTCCCTGAATGCCCGCTCTGTCCCGGCTGTCTCGGCCGAGTCCCGAATGATGACTGGGGTTTCTTTCTTCCTCCTAACGTGTCTCACCACGGCCGAGGCTTTGCTCTGCTGTCAGTGTTTATGTATATTTTTATAATGGAAAATGTCAAACACAGGCAAGAGCAGAGAGACTGATATCTGGAACCCCTCATCCCTGGCATCCACAATTATTACTCATTTCCTCATTTCTTTAATGTGCCCGGGACATCCTCTTTTCTGGAAAGATCGATCAGGCTTACGGATAACTTGGGAGTCCTAGAAGGGGCTCAAATGCGCTCTTGTGCTGCGGGTGGAAAACTGAGCTGACCCAGAATGCCTAATCCTCTGGACACCGCACTCCCCAGTCCCTCACTTCCTGCAGGGCTTCGGAAGTGGGGAACAGAGGCCATTTGGACCAGAGCAGTCCCACTCTTACCTGTTGGCTTTTTTCCCCCCAGAGACAGGGTCTTGCTGTGTTGCCCAGGCTGGACTTGAACTCCTGTTCTCAAGTGATCCTCCCATCTCAGCCTCCTGAGTTGCTGGGACTACAGATGTAAACCACCATGCCCTGCTTTTTGGCTTTTTATTAAAAGTGAGCGTGGGGTACAAGATTTAACTTTGGGGGGAAATGATATAAACTGTTGGGAATAAGTTTGGAGACCCCCTCCCCTAGAGGCTGACTGTGAGTGGTTGTCTCCCACTCTTCCCTGCCTCTGCCGTCTCCCCAGAGTGTTTCTGGGATGTGGGCGGGGATAGAGAAGGGTTACGTCCAGGGCCTAGCAGGTGGCATCTGAGTGTTAGGCAGGAAGTGCCATGTTTTAGGTATTTAGGATGTGACCTCTATTTTCTTCTGGAAAGGTGGGTTTGGAGCGTCCCTGGAGAATAAGCTTTTTCTCTGTGCTCCTGAGCCATGCTTCAGTCCTCAACAGGTGACAGAGCCATGCTTAGACAAAGTAGAGAGATGGCTGGCTTTCTCCCCATAAGCTGCAACTAAGTGTTGAGATAGGGGAGCGCTCAGAGGCCAAGGTTTTCATCTTGGTGTAACTGTTTCCCCTGCCTCTTTCTCACTGTTTTTAAAATTAAGATAGAGCAGGTAGTACCCTACCTTTCTGAATATTGCAGGCAGGGGGGTACCGTGACTTCTGGGCTCAGGGTGTATACAGTGGGAATCCTATAGCAGGATTCGCAGCCGTATCGAGGTATAACTTCACAGCTGCACAGTTCACCAGTTACAGACATGCGGGGAGCTGATATTTAGTGCACATGTGCCATCGGCAGCCCTCAACCCCCTCCTGGAACTCCTTCCTTCCTGTCACTTCCCACATGGGTGGCAGCTGTGAGGAGGGTTGTGGTTGTCCTGAGTTCTGCAAGCACTGATAACGGCGCAGACAGGTGCTACTGCGGAGGTTTCTTGGACAGCTCATGAGCTGAGTCTTGCGACAATCTCACGTTGACTTATCTCATTAAAGTGGCCCATGTTTGGAGAGCACCAGGGAGGCTGCCCAGGTGGGGCTTAGGAGTGTGTGGGGATCTGTGTGCATGGACCAGCTCAACCCCCATGTCCCCCCACTGGCTTTAGAAATGAGAGCAGTTCGCTCCGTGTTTACTGAGTGCTTGCTCAGCGCCCGTTCACTCTGGGCACTGACCGTGCCTTAACTTGTTTACTGCAGCCCAGAGCCCCATCAACTGGATTATTGTGCCCATTTTACAGATAGGAAAACCAAGTTTAAAAAAAAGTTAAATAACTTGCTGAGGGTCACATAGCCAACCAGTGAAGCTGGACACAGTCTCACTCAATCTGCAGTCTACACCACTGCCCACACGGCCTCTGACGGGACAGGCTCCTGATCTGTGAGATGGGCACAGGGTGGCAGGCAGCAAGCCCCACATGGTGTGAATTCTGGAATGGGGCGAGCCTGGGCTGCTGTGGGGGTAGGGCAGTTTTCTGATGGAGGGAAGCCCCAGTGTGGCAGAGGAGAGGGCCAGGAGGGTCCCCTGGGAGGAACGTGTCCAGCCTGCCCACTGCTGTTTTGGTGGCCAGCCCTTAGCAGGTGCTTGGTGAAGGCTGAAGACAGGAGATCCTGAACCCTGTGTTACCACTTGGTTCTGGGCCTTGTGGCTAAGATCAAGTAAGAGCGTGATCAAGATGACTGAAAAGGGATCCAAATGGTCTAGTAAATTACATGAAGAATTTCAGAAAATGACAGCCTCGTTCCTGGGTTTCTCTTGGCCAAACTCAGGCCTAAGTCTTTTTACATCATCTTATTTCTCCGAGAAAAATCAGCCTTAAGCATTAGACTTTAATTACCTTCCCAAGGGACATTTCCTGTGGATATTTCTAGTGGCAAGTGGCCAAGGTCATGCTCCTAAATAAAATTAGGGTTTTAAACTGGGTCACGAACTCAGATGCCCCCGGAGGCTAGGAAGGGGCCACAAATGAGGACCACGGTCAGAGGAAGCTATAGGGCAGGGGGAGGAGTATGGCGAAGCAGGACAGACGTGTCCTGTATAAAGGGGTTGGCCTCTCTGAGCTGGAGGAGAGAGCCCATCGGCACTATAATGTCCATTCCCCCTCCTCAAAAGAAGCCAAGAATTCAGACTTTAAATAGTTGGCAGATAATTTGAGGATAAGGCACTACTGGTTTAAAATAAAACGTTAGGTGGAACTGCCCTCCCTGTAGAGATGACAGGTGAGATGAGGAGGTGAGAGGCCCCGCCCACAGAGCCTGGACCCCAGGGGCCTGGCCTAGACCTGTACCTCCTGGTACCTGGCCCACCACCCACCTCACTGTGGGTGAAAGAACAGGGCTGGAAACCAGCTCAACAGATGCCAGTGCTGTAAGAGACCCCAGTGCTGGCTCTGAGAGGCGGAGCCCTACAGCAGTCTCTGCCCACCTGGACTGTCCGGCACACTGGCCATCATAAAGAGGTGGCCTTGGGTGCCAGGCACAAAAGTCCTAGGTAGATGGTCTCTTGTGACCCTAACAACACAATACACATATCTGGTGGGTTGTCCCCGTTTTACAGATGAGGAAACAGCTGGAGAGGCTCAAGCGACATGGTAGGGTGGGACTCAATGAGAGTCTCATTCCTGGACCCTCTCCCACCCATTGGACAGTTCCCACTTTGAGGCCCGCATCACCACCCTGACCCGGTGCCGGCCCACTTGCCCTTGGCGCGTGGCTTGCCCTTCTCCTTTTGACCCATTCCCGGGGCATCGCCTGCAACCCAAGGACAGCTGAGTGGAGAGCGATGGGGGCCGCGGGAGTACAGGCAGCCCCACCTACAGAGCGACTGCGCCGCTCACAAGGTTGCTGACTAATTCTCTTTGCAAACGGTTCAGTTTCACATGCTTGAGTTTCCAGTAACTACGTGGGTGGATTTGTTTCATTTAAGGGGAAAACAAAACAAAACAAAACATGGAGGGGGTTTTCTTTCCCAAGAAGAGGGCTCGCCAATTATGGGTTTAGCGCGTGTGGCTCCGGGCAGCCTGGTGCAGCTCTGCAGCCAGCAGGCTCTTGGCAGACGGGCTCTGAGGTAGAAATTGCTTAGTCATCTGCAAGCTGGGACCAGGTGCTGGAGGTCAGGGAGGTGGAGGGACTGCGCAGGCACAGGGGCCACCAGGTCCTGCCCAGGGAACCACAGCTGCCCTGTACTCTTTCTGGCTCAGCCCTGCCCCAGACTGTGCAGGGGGAGGGGAGCTGGGTGACAAGGAAGGTGCCAGGTGAGACAACTGGCCTCACCCACTGTGCGGCTCACAGGCACCCCCAGGAGACCTGGCCTGGCAAAGAGACACTTCCTGCTGGCTGAGCCACCTACTGCGGGTGAGTCGAGGACAAGGTATGCTGAGACATGCTAGACTCTGCTGGGGAAGGGGTGACAGACAGCTGCTGGGGGATGGGGCCAGGGTGTGCATGTCATCCCACAGGCTCACCCAGTGACATTAGCACACTGGTTTGGTTCAAATCCAGACAAATAGGGCAGGGTCTTGGAGGCTCTGAAGTGTCAGGCAGAGCCCCTCAGGGTGCTGGATGGTGAGGAGCTTGGGGAAGAGGCTGATCGATGGGGACAAGTAGGGGACTCAGGATGTTACCTGTTAGCAGCAGGAACGGGAGTATTTCTATATCGTAGAGTCCATCAGTTCCACTGCCCATAGTGCAGATTTAGACAGTCCATCCATGATGCCTCTGGATCTGCATGGAAAGGCATGGCTCTCCTTCAGGACAGCAGGTACTGCTCCAGACAAGGCTGCCTAGGAAGCATTTGGTCTGGGTTGTGGGGGCTCCAAGCCTGGCTTGGGAGGTGGCTGGGGTCCAGCTCTAGTATTTTCTGCCTCTGTGACCTGGCTATGCTGTGTAACCTCCTTGAGCCTCAGTTTTCCATCTCTGAAATGGGGGTGTAAGGGTACCCTGTGGGGCTGGGTGCAGTGGCTCACACCTATAATCCCAGTACTGTGGGAGGCTATGGTGGGAGGATTGCTGGAGGCCAAAAGTTCTTGACTAGCCTGGGCAACTCAGTAAGACCCCATCTCTAAAAAAAAAAAAATGAAGAAATTAGCCAAGTGTTATAGCAGGTACCTGTAGTTCCAGCTACTTGGAAGCTGAGGCAGAAGGAGTGCTTGAGCCCAGGAATTGGTGGTTGCAGTGAGCTATGATGACGTCACTGCACGCCAGCTGCTGTGTTCTCCTTCTGATCGCTGGGCCCCCAGGCCTGAGGCCGTGCATCACCCATGTACCTCCCTGCTCCAAGGTGGAAGCATACTATGGAATTTGCAATCTTGAATTCTGGCCGTTGAGGGTATGCTTCACATGCTGTCTGGAAGGGAAGAGATAACTCACAAATAATATATTAGGCAGAGGCCGTTAGATCCCGGAGGATTTTGATGGCGATCAGGGTTTACTCTCAGCAGGTGAATCTGAGAAGGCTTCCTGGAAGAGGTGACCACCCTGAAGCTGGGCCTTAGGATGGGTAAGAACTGGAGAGGGAGGAGGGGAGGAGGAGGCAAGGAAGTCAGTGGAGGAAGGTGGTATGTGCATTTAAGACCACCAGGAGCTTGGATGGTACCCGACATATAGTAAGTGCTTGATAAGTGCCATCACCAAAATCAGTGTGACTGCAGGATTTTCAGTTTGAGTGTCTGAGAGAAGCAGGTGTACAGGCATGGCAGAGATTTTCAGGTGAGAAAAGACAGCACCACAGCCATATGTAGGTGGTTTCCTGTGGCCGGGGGAACTGGTTTATTAGTTTTATTTATTTATATTTTTGAGCCTCTGTAGATCTATGGGTAGCTTAGGTGGGAGCTTTTTATTCTCCTTTGTCCGATCGACTTTCATTCATTCCATGTTTGCTAAGGGCCCTGCATGCCAGGCTCTGCCTGAGAGTTCCCCTGAGCCAGAGGAAGCTGGGTGGACAGCCACGGGCTTGGTGACAAGCCTGGTGGGGACAGGAAGCAGCTGCCCTCACTCCCCTTCCTGGACAGGTTGGGGAAACACAGCAGCTGTTCTGGGAAGCTGCGGTGTGGGGAGAGATGACATTTCCCGTGGCCCAGGAGGGTGGGGTTGTGGGGTCCTGGCACGGGGTGAAGGTGGGCGTGCACCCGGACAACCAAGGACAGAGTAGTGATAGGTCTTCCCCCAACTTGCGTCTCTGCCTGTCAGGGCGTCCCTGGCTGTTCCTTCCCTCTGGCCTCTGCCTCCTTGCCCCTTCTCCCCCAGCAGTGTGGACCCTGCCTGAGCCATAGTGTCTGTAGGCTGCCTTGGGAATGGGGACAGTGTCCTGTCCTATGGCCCACAAAGCACTCCTGCCATGTGCCTCTGTCCCCAACACCACCCTCCTGCCTCCACCCCAGGTGCCCAGTATCCAGGGAAGACCATGAGTTTTGGGGCTGCCTTCTGACCTGGATCCTGGGCAAATCACTCAGCCTCTTTGAGCCTCGGTTTGTATGTCTATGAAAAAGGGAGTGTGGCTTATCTTGCAGAATCTCACAAGTCTAGCCGAAGGCAGGCAGCGTGGTCCTGTGGGCAGCTGTTTCCATCATTCAGATGTGTGCTATTCCCACTCAACTGTTTGGGCATCTCACACAGATGAAGGCCTCCACCAGGCTCTGGACAATCTGCAGAATAAGGCGGGGTCCCTGTCCCCAAGTACTCACCACCCATGCCAGGCAACAGTCACTTCAGCTGCTGATCATAACACATCCTGGCAAAGGAGGGACCCTGCCCAGGAGCCCAGCCTGCACGTGTGTCCTGCAGCAAGTCCTAAGGAGGTGCAGAGCCTGGGCGTCCAATGGGGCGGTGCAGGGAGGGCACTGACACAGGCAACTTCTCAGGGGCTGCAGGCCAGTCAGTGTGTGGACACATGAGCCACCTCAGCCACAGCCTGTCCTTCACTGTGCCCATGGACCACACCGAGCCCCAGGGTTCTTCTTCCTCCATCTTGGACTAGATGGCCCCACCACTTGCACCCTTTCTCAGGGCTCCTGGCCGGCTGCTGCTCCCCTCTGAAGCTATGGAGGAGGCAGGGGGACCTGCTCAGGTCAGGCACTTGGCGAAGTTTCGCCTGCCTATTCCTGCATCTCACTATGGCTGGTGTGGAGTTACAGCTGACACAAAGGAAGCCACAGAGGGTCAAGCCAGCCTGCCGTAGCCAGGCCAGAGCTGTACTCTCAGGCCAGACGTAGAGCAGTCCCACCGGTCAGCTACAGTGAGGACAGGTAACCTCAGGGCTGGCTGGGAAATGGGTCGGGAGGCTGGCTGGAGTGGCAGCGGGGACTGGTCCTATGAGCCCTCCAGGGAGCTCCCACATCCCCATTTCTGTGGTTGTGGAGCTTCTTGACCGGACACCCGCCTCCACGGCTGGCTTGAGGTGGGGAGCTGCCTCCCTATCTTTCTTGTCCCCAGGCATCCAGGCCAGACCTCCTAGGAGGACCTTGGCTGGGCTCTGGCCCTGAGCTGGCCACCTACCTGCCTCATCCCTGGGGCCCTAGGGTCAGAGGCAAAAAGGGGGGAAGGGGAGCCCACACTTTCGAGTCCACTGAGTCAGGTGACCTCTGTGTGCAGCTAGACTCACCTGCTGTGGACAGGATGAGAGCCCCCACCCCCAGGGACTCCAGATAGCTCAGTGTCTGTTCCTCACTGTCTCTAAACACCCCCCCCCCTTTGTTTCTCTCTGCTTCCCTCCTAAATTTGCGCGTAGACATATCCTAGAAATGTTTGCAGGACACCCACTGTGTGCCAGGCATTGCTCTAGGCAGGGGGGAGCAGCTGGAGTAGGACAGACCAGAGGCGGGTAACCAGCCATCACGTCTCTTGGGCATCTCCTCTGGGTTGCCCCCGCCAGGTGTCTTTAACCTCCAAGGGACTTCACTGTGCTCACCTTTCCTCTCTACTGGAGGGAGCTGGTGACACAGAGCTGGGCCTGCCCTGGGGCCTTGTGAGAAGTCCCCACAGCACTGTGGGGCTCCCAGTGCCGGCCTAGCACAGTAGGTACTCAGGAGGAGTCTGGGAGGATGGGTGGGTGAATGAACAGGGGAGCCAGCCTCTCCCTGGAGAGTCTGCATCTCTGACCCAATCAGCTCACATTCCAGGGTGTCCAACTGACTGTCTCTTTCTCTCCTTGAGGGCAAGGGCTCTGTCCACCTGGCAGCCCCTGTGCCTTAGATAGAGTCTGGCATACAGTGTGCAGGTTGGGTCCGTTGACATAGAACAAAAGACTGAATCAGCTGATCATCTTCTAGCTGTGGCTGTGTCCCCACCATGGGGTCCTGAGTGCACCCCCAGCTTGCCACTGCCTTCTCAGGTCAACCACCACCTTCCTTTTGAAGGTGCTCTGGAGCGTAGGTTTTGTGTGTCTTGTGTCCTTATGGGGGGACTTTTCATTTATGTCACTTGTGGTTTTGAGGCCACTAGCTGGATTTGGTGGGATGGAGTTATAGTAAGGTGTGGTCACAGAAGGTTGATTGATGGGGGAGGGGCCAATCCCCAGGCTCGGGTGGAAGATCCCCCCACTCTTTTTTAAAATAAGCATCTACCTTGTCCTCTGCTCCCCCCATGTCACTGAACTCCCCAGTCTCTGACTCCCACTCTCCAGGCCCCGGCAGTGGCAGTGACTTTGCTGAGGATTCTGGCTGAAAAAGGCAGCCGTGTAATTACAGGTACTGGAAATAGTCCCGTTTCCCTTTTAACCTTCTCCTTCTATCCCCTTAGAAAACGAAAACAACAACAAAAATCCCCCAAAAAAACATTCAGCTGAAAAAAAGCTCTTAAACCATCTTAGTTTAGTCTGCAGAGGCGTCTGTGGGCCGTATGCATTTGCATTCCTTTGGAGTGTCGAGTTTCTGGGTTAGTGGTACATGGAGGGGGAAGCAAGAACTCTGCACAAAGCCATGTGTGTGCGCAGTGGAATTCCAAATATCTCGGATGGCGTGGGGAGGGTGCCCAGCACCGGGCCATTCCTAGGAGGCAGCAGATCTTGTGTGATTTTAGCTAAATGTGCCCTGACCTGCTAATTGTCACCGTGGCATCCGAGAGAGGCTCCCGTTTCAGCAGCCCAATACTTCAGACCTTTAGTGAACACTTACTATGTGCTGAGGATTCGGCCAAAATTAGGTAAGAAGGAGTCTGAGAAACTCACAAGTCAGTGAGGGAGGTGGACACTGGGCAGCTCTTTAATGCGGTGTTTCTTCACATCTGAGACTGTTGAAAGTAAGGTTCGCCGTTTTTACATGGGCTGGCGATCGTCTCTGTCACGTGTTGGTGATTCGAGGACCAGCCCAATGGCAGAGATGTTAAGATGTGAATTACGTGACCCTGAGTCAGTGAGAGACAGAGGATGGTGGACTGGCAGGAGTACTGCTGTGGTCATGGAAGAGGCCATCTAGTGGCAGCGGGTATCTGAGTGGCGTTTTATGGGCAGAGTGGGGTTGGGGGGAACTGCAGCAGCAATGTTGGTACCAGTAAGTGCTGCTGACACCTGGCCCCTCTGGGCTTTCAGTGCACCTCTAACCTCATGGGGGACAGCTGTGATGCTTTGTTTTATACATGGGCCAAGGCCGACCCAGGTGATGCATACCTGGAAATTGCACTGGGCAGGTGATTTAAATGCTTGTTCTCTCTGTGCTCCCATCCTGGAAGGGGCTTGGTTGGCTCTTTATTGATACCCCGTATCTGTATATCAATACAGACTCAGACTGAGTCCCCTGAGACTAAAGCTCACTCCTCCTTTGCCTTGGACCCATCTCTGTAGCTTCTCTTTAGCCAGCACTTAGTATATACCAGGCATCCTCAAATCATCCCAATGAGGTGGGGTTATTATCATCGGTTTTCAGACAGGGAAATCGAGTGTCACAGCTGGCAAAGGATCAGAGCTGGGATCGGAACCCAGAGTTGCCATCTCCAAGGCCTTGGGCCCATCTCTCAGGTTTGCAAGAGCTTTGCGGAGTCTCCTTTGTCATTCCTGTCTGGAAAACCACCTGCTCTCCTCTGATCTGTATTACCTCCTGAGCTCTTGGCAAGAGGGATTTAAAAGTCCTGATCTGATGGTTGATTATGGTGAGGTGTTTATTTATGATGAGGGCCCAGGGCTCACAGCCTGTGAGTTTTCTTTAAACCTATGAGAAACAGAGTCATGGCTGGGCAGAAGGTGGAGGTGGGCTGGGGAGAGTCTGCTTAAAGGGGGCCTGGGCCCAGTTCTGGGAAGGCCAAAACTACCTGCTGATTCTACTGTGGCTAAAAACTGGCAGACTATTCCAGAGGGTCCTGGGTCCCTGCCCACAGGTGGCAGGTGGCAGAGAAGGATGGTAGCATATGTGTTGGGCCTTGCTCTAACCACTCTGACAGTCAACGGGAGGGAGGCGCCCGTCATGGAGGGAAGCACCATATCAGGCCACCAGACACCTCCAGCCCCTCGCCTGCCCCACCCTTCCTGATGTGCTTCTCAGCCCCCTCCTTTTGTTGTCTGGCTGCGTCAGACGTCTGGGTTTGCAGGGAGGTTCCTGAATGGGCCTTAGAAATAGCTCACTCCCTTCCCGTGCCGCCAGCACTGACCTAGATGTGACCTTCCCCGTGGTGACAGTGTCTGGCTGTCACTCTTTGATGCTGGCAGTGGACGGGCTGGGCGGCCAACTCTCCCCAGCTCTGGCCTTCGAGGACTTTGCTGCTTCAGCAGTCGCCTGCCGGACTCCTCTTCCCTCTGCCATGTTGGAAAGGGGAACCCGGGACCTTCTGTCTGAGCATTCAGCCTTCCCCGCTCCCAGGAAGCGCCCTGGCTGAGCTGGCAGCTCTGAACGTCAGGATGGAACAGGCCAGTTTCTGCTGGGCCAAAGCCAGGTGGGCTGGAGGGTAGATCCGTTGGTCCCTCTCAGCCCCTCTCGGCCCCCAGTCACTTCACAGGGCACTCAGACTCCATACAATCCTGAGAATCACTGGGGCCTGTTGACAGAGATCTCAGAAGATGCTCTGTGGAGCCCAGGCACCAAGCTGACCCAAAGGCCAGAGGTCAGTGGTGGACCATGTATCCGCAAAAGGTGGCTTAATCGCACGTAATTTTTAGACTTCACGGAATTCAGATGTGAACAAAGTAGAAAATGAGAAACACCAGACCGGGTGCAGAGGCTCACACCTGTAATCCCAGCCCTCTGGTAGGCCGAGACGGATGGATTGACCTGGCGGCTCACATCCATAAACCCAGCACTCTGGGAAGCTGGGCGCAATGGCTCATGCCTGTAATCCCAGCACTCTGGGAGGCCAAGGCGGGTGGATTGATTGAGCTCAGGAGTTCTAAGCCAGCCTGAGCATCATGGAACAGAAAGACTGAGACCTTGTGTCTACTAAAAGTAGAAAAATTAGCCAGATGTTGTGGTGGGCACCTGTAGTCCCAGCTGCACGGGAGGCTGAGGCAAGAGAATCGCTTGAGCTCAAGAGTTTGAGGTTGCTGTGAGCTATGACGCCATGGCACTCTCCCCAGGGCATCAGAGTGAGACTCTGTCTCATTAAAAAAAAATAATAAAAGACAAACACCAGACCCATCTCCCTCCAAGGAGATGGTCCCTCTCACATATGGCTGCCCTTGTGTCTCTGGGCCCTGAGAGCCAAGTTGGGCAGGTTCTGGGGAGATGGCCTTTGCTGGTCCTCCAGGGGACTGGTCTCCAAGGCCTCAGTGAAGCAATGTCACATCCACACCATTGAAAATTGCTGCTAAGTTTCTACTGCCATTGTCTATGATGGCAGGGGCTGTGCCACACGGGACCCTGGAACCAGGGCCCTTCCCCTCCCACCTTCCTCTCAGATCCTTCTCTGTCCTCCAGCAAAGAGAAGCAGAGCCCAGACCCCAAGGAGAGAGGTCCCAGTGATGCACACATGCCCTTGGCCACCCGAAATCCAGTTGCAGAATCCCTCCTCGATATCTGGGTTGCTCAATCGTGGTCACAATTCCTGGGTGTCTTAGACGGTGCCAAAGGTAGGAAGCTAATTTCTGGCAGATGATGCAGCTGGAATGGACTTCAGGTGAGCAGGACCCTGTCCTTATCACCCTGGGGACCCACTGCAACATAGACCTGGCACGTAGGAAGACTCACAACCACTTGTGTCATTGATAAATTGCACCTCAATTAGTGTTGAGGTCATCCCATCTGTGGCTCTGCTCTGTGGTGTGTTCCACCAAGCTCCTAGTGCTCAATGCATGGAGGTCCTGAGGCTTTGATGAGGGTGGAGGTGTCTAGTGCCGGGGTGCACATCCTTTGCCATTCTATATGGTGTCTCTCTGTGCCCAGCTTCGGAAGAGTCAGCTTGGAGGACTGTAGGTCCTGGACTTGGTGTACCCAATGAGGAGGCCAGCTCGGGTAGGGATGGGCCAGAGTCAAGACAAAAGCCTGGTTGTGCCCTCGGAGAAAACCCAAACCTGGGTTTCCCTGAGGCTGAAACTGCCAGTGCCCAGCCTGTCTTACTCCCATAAAGGGGACTTTTGTGTGTGGCTCCTGGTGGAGGAGGCGGCCAGCCAGCATCTCCTGGCGCCCAGACTCTCTGGGAATGGGCGTGACTGCCCCAGAGCCGCAACTCCCTGCGACGGTAACTCTCATGACCCCTGACTTCTGAGAGCCGACGCCAGGCCAGACGGTCGTGCTTAGGACAAGTCTGTTCTCCATGCCACGGGGTGGCGTGGTCTTGTCAGATCCAGACCAGACACATTCTTTCTTGGAAGAGCGAGTGGGGTGGGGGAGCGGGATGCCTGGGCAGGCTGGCGGACGGGAGGTGCCTGGCTAGGGGTCTGTGCTGGGAAGCTCAGCCGTCCTGCTGCCTGCCGCCCCCTGAATGGACAGCCTTTGTGTGTGGACACGGTGTGGCAGCCCAGAATTCCAGGGCTCGGCACAGAGGCACTCATGGAGCCTCCTCTGTTCTCGTGCACACTTGAGTTTCTCCCTGCTGGGGCACTGGGCTTCCGGGGGTTGGGAGTGTCTGTGCTGTGTCACCCAGCTTGAGCTAATGGCCCTACTTTGGCTAGTGCAGGTGGAGGGGCCAACAGTGTTCCTTGCTTTCTGGGGGACAGCTGGCCCTGAGCATTTGGGATTGTTGGGCTGTGTAGAGTTCAGCTCTGGCCACATTGAGGACTGAGTTCTCAAAGACTGAGAGGCATGGAGGCCAGGCGTGTGTCGAGAGAGCTTTGGATCCACTGGGGGAGGTTCTGCAGCAGGTCAGGGACAGACAAATGGATGGCCAACTGCCCCTTCAGGAAGAAGGCATGGTTGGAGAGCTCTAGGCCCTGCTCCATGGGAAGGCTGTTTCTGTGGAGCATGGTGGTGTGGGCAGGTAGCATCGTGGAACAGAGAGAGTTGCTCACTGATTCAACAAGTGTTTACTGAGCCCTTACTATGTGCCAGGTACTGTGCCAGGCTGTCAGAGGCACAGCGTGAACAAGACTAAGCCCCTGCCCCGATGGAGCAGGTCTTCTTACAGGGGGACGAGTCTTAAGCAGATAACTAATTGAACATCATTGCAAAGTGCCATGGAAATGTGCAGAGCAGAGCACAAGGGCAGGAGAGCTGGGGGCAGGGGACATTTGCTGTCTTAAGTAGGATGGCTGGGAAAGGCCACAGTGGTGTAGTGACCTCTGCACAGAGCCCTGAGGAAAGTGAGAGAAAAGCCTCCTGGGCACTCAGGCCCAGTGTACCCAGAGCCAGGCAGAGGCCTTGGGAAATTCAAAGCCCCTGGGGCAGGAGCTGAGCTATGCCAGGGACAGCCAGAGGCTTCAGGGAAGAAGGGAGGGCAGTGGAAAGGAGAGGAGGTGACAGCGGCAGGTCTGGGGGTCACCACCACTGGCTCTTCATCAAGTGGGACCCCAGGGAAGGCTGGACAGAGGAGGGATGAGAGTCCACTGGGGATTCAGACTGGGGAAGGAAGGAGGCTGCCCCTGTCACAAGGTGCCAGGGGCTGGTGCCGGACCCCGGAAGAAGCAGTGAGGTGATGAGGGTGGCCTGATCCTGGATAGATTAAAGGCAGGACCTACAAGGTGTGCTCCTGGATAGGCTTGGGTTTCTGCCCCATAACTTGCACCTTGAATGAGGGGGTTTCCCTCTGGGCATTTATCTGGCACCTACTGTGTGCTGGGCTCTTGGCCTTCTTCCAGCAGGAAGACAGGTACAAAAATCAATGGTCATAGCATATCTCCTGCTGGACCGAGCCCACTCAGGGACGGGGACTCTGGGGCTCAGCACACATTTGAGGGCAAATAATAGAAAGAATGCACAGGCACAGAGCAGCTCATCTGAATGAGGCTGGGCATAGGTCAGAAGACTTTCCAGAGGGAACCGGAGCCCTGTTTCAAAGGCTCCGTGGGACACATCTTGATAAGGGAGCAAGGACATTCCAGGGAAGACGCTGAACAAAGAAGCGGTGTCTTTAGAAAGCTTGACTTGCTGGTTGGTTAGGACTCTTCCAGTTGCAAGGGCCAAAAAATCTAGTCCAAACATGCTTGAGCAAAAAAGAGACTGGTTTGCTGAACTGCAAATAGCTGAAAAATCAAGGGGTTTCAGGCATAGCTGAATCCAGGGGCTCAAACCCTTGGCATCAGCAATCCTGTGTCTTTCTCTGTTTCAGCTTGTGGGTTTTTTTTTTTTTTCTTTTTGGCTCCTTTCTCAGGATGTCATTTAAGTGAAAGTCCCAGGACTTGGCTGTTACTGGTCCTATCTACTCACTATCTAGGCAGGTATGTGACACTCCAACATAGCAGACTGAGGTCATGCCTTCCCCCTAGGGAAGAGGGAGACCCTCAAAATCAGAATTGAGGTGCATCACCAGAATGAGACGATCCAGGTGCTGGGGTAAAGGAGCCCTGCGACTCATGAAGGGACACTGTATTTTCATAGGGTGGTTGTGTGTCTTGTTCGGGGAGGGCAGTAGCAGGGACGGGGTGGGGAATGAGGCTGGAAAGGCAGAACCAGGCCATAAAACGCCTTTTTATGCGAGAGTCCACGGTGGTTCTGCAGGTGGCCAGTGCTGGTGGTAGGTAAGCAGGGTGTATTTCTAGAAGCAGTCAGTTGCCCAGTAAGGCTGCCTTTCCCTTGGGTGGCCCTGCCTCCTGGGCTGGCACTAAGCTCCCTGTGGTTAAATTTTTTCTCCATAAAAACTTGAGGGGAAGCTGTAGCCAGGTCCCTATATCTGCCCTGACTCTTCCTCAGGAGCAGAGAAGAAGCTGGTTCCAGCACCCTCAGGTTCTGTCAGGATCAAATGTCATCGTGGCAAGGAGGGGTGGCCATCCCAGTGTCCTGGATCCCAAGGCTGAGACAGAATGTCCTGGGTCCTGGCCAGAAGGAGTATGGGGTCCGTGCGGTCAGAGTGACCTGGCCCCCTCCACCTCCCTAATGCTGTCTGTCCCTAGAGTGTGGCTGGTACAATGTTCTCGGTGGGGCTGAGTTTACCCTTCTCTGCCTTTGGTGCTCATGAGAACACTTCTTGAGTAAAAGAGTCACCCTGTGGGACCTTTGGAAAGATCTGAGTTTATTCTCAACATCACCCAAGGGCTCGACATGTCACTTCCCTAGCCCTAGGCCCTCTGTGGGGTGGACACTTTTGTGGGTCACTGCCGCTGTGGAAGCCCTTGGAGCCACCTGGAGTGACCACAGAAAAGTTGATAGGTGGTATCCCAGCAGTCGTTCCAAACTGCCCCTGGCACAGGGGCCAAAGCCATGACCAGAAGGGATATAGTGGTGGAGGGTGGACCCCCGGTTGCTGTCTGCAGGAGGCTGAATGTTCTCCCTGATGGGTGGGCTGGCCCAGGAGGGCTGGATAGCCCAGAGCTGGGAGCTGGGTCCACAAACCTGAGAAGCTGGGATTCCCACAGGCTCTGTGGCAGCCGCCAGGCCCAGCTTCCCAAGGGAGCCGCTGGGGCAGAGTCCTCTTTGCTCAGCCGCCCCTGGAGCTAAATCCCAGCTCCATCACCAGCGGGGCAGAAATGGTAAGCCCGACCGTTTCCAAGGGGCTTTCCTTGTTCCTGTAGTTTAGTCTACACTGGTTTAGTTTGAGAGACTTATTGCCTCTGAGTCAAAACACAAAAATCCCCCTGGACGCACCATGGTGTTTGCTGCCAGAGGAGCAGCTGGTGCCTTCCCTGGGGTGGCGGGGGTGGGGGTCCCTAATCCATCCTTTCCCGGGTGCAGCCTTCATCCAGTCCTCCAGGTCAGGGAGGCACCTGGGCCTCAAGACCCCAGTCGGCCCACCTCAGGACCTTGGCTTTGTCACGGGCACTCTGCCATGGCTTCTCGGGGACGAGATGAGCACACCGCCTGCCATGCCTGTGTGCAGTGCAGTTGAGCCTCCCACGGTGATCCTTTAAGCCAGCAGCCTCCAGAGTAGCCACTTGTGGGACAGCCCACTGGGGTGTGGGGAGAAATTACTAGTTTTATTTTTCTCTCATCTGATTTCATTTCTATTTGGGGGGAGTATTTGTTTCATAATGTCCTTCTTCCGTTGATTTGGACACGTGTGAATATCATATGCACATCTTTTGCGGGATCTGTGCCTCCAAGGTGATTGCCAGGCAGTTGGATAACCAGGAAAGGATGGCAACTGCTAGACGTGAGGTTTGTAAAGGGAGGGGGGTGCCACTGGGGGTCCAGGGAAGGCTGAGTGGGGAGTGTACCTTACAAGGCAGGGCGGGGCACGGGGCAGGCAGACAGCGGGTGTCAGCGCTGCTCTGTGATCTGGGCACAACTTATCTTCCCACTGTGTACAGAGGCGGCGGAGCCTGCTGGACTGGACTCTTGGCAGAGTTTGGGAGAGAGGTTTGGCCCCTGTTTCTCCAGTGATAGACACCATTTCCTAAGGTCTCAACCAAGGGTCAGCCAACTTTAGGGGCCAGATAGTAAATATTTAGGCTTTGTGGACCATACAGTGTCTGCTTTAGCTACTCAGTTCTGCCCTTATGGCACGAAAGCAGCCACACACAATTTGTAAGTAATGAGCCTGGCTATGTGCCAATAAAACTTTATTTACAACAACAGGAGGCCTCATTTGGCCCATGGGCTATAATTTACCTAACCCTGGCCTAGAATGGTGTTCAGAACCAGTTTCCTACCAAAGTGAAAGCCCCTGATCTTGGATTCATGAATGGGGTGCTCGGGAGGCGCCTGTGGCTCAGTGAGTAAGGTGCCGGCCCCATATACCGAGGGTGGCGGGTTCAAACCCAGCCCCGGCCAAACTGCAACAAAAAA
>NW_003852462.1:6338276-6353983 GCF_000181295.1 Otolemur garnettii
AAAAAAAAAAAAAAAAATGAATGGGGTGCTCTAGTCAGACTTTACCTTGGGAGACTTGGGGGGCAGAGTGTGGACCCCACAAAGGATTTGTATAGCTGGAGCAGGTAGGCAAACAGCCCTTTACGCCATATGGGGAAACACTCTCAGCTCTGCAGCACTCTGCACACCCCCCCTTTAGTGCCATATAAACACGGCTGTGGGGGAGGATTCTGTACTGGAGCCGAGGGAGGAGGCAGGCGCAACTTGTCATAGCAGCTGAGCCAAAAAATGTTCAGAGAACCTCCAAACTAGTGTCCCTGAGCACAATGTGAAAGGCTGTGCTTCGGGAAGAATGTCTCCTTCTCTTCAAGTTTGGGAACATTCTAAAATTAAACAGAACCCACAAGCTTCTGTCCTGCAGGACTTCTCAGGGCCTTTAAGGTGGGCTTCCTGACTCTCTAAGAGGCGATATAATATTTCCTCAAACTGAGAAATAAGTTTCAGGTGCTTAAGAATCTGTTGCACTCGCTTTGGGGGAGAACGGATCTCCACTGCCTCTTCTTGTGGCTGAGGGGTTCATGGGGGGGAGGAAGCTGGAGAGGGGGCACAGGTGATATTCTGAGTGGGTGGACAGTGTGGGGCCTCAGTCACTCATCTCTGGAAGGCAGTGATGGAGAGCTCAGGGGAGGTGATGCAGGCGGCAGGTCGGAGGACCTGAGGAAGGCAGGAGAGAAGAACCTGACCTCAGTCAGAAGTTAGTGCTGGAGTCCAGGATCTTGGCCTTGGATGAACAACAGGTGGGACCACCATCAGGCTGGGCAGGCAGTAGGCTCTGCTCTGGTGTGGACGTGTTAGGGGGCAGCTGGAGACAATATTCCGTGGGTAGTGTAACTCTAGAACATTTTATACCCCAAACTTTAATGCTGTGAAGCTCTTGGAATCTTTTCTGGGACTGAGTCCTGGAGTCCGGGGAGGAAAATTGCCATGGATGGTGGGACAGCTGGCTCAGAGTGGCCCAGGAGGGGTGGCCACATGTTTTGCACAGAGGAAAAGGGAAACCTGACCCTCTGAGTGGGTCTCAGAATGCAATTCCAGGAACACAAGGAGTCTCTTCTCATGGACGTTTGTTGCACGTTGGCAGCTTAAATAATTGCTAGGTGCGTGATGTGGGGAGAAATCAGAATGATGTGCGATGTGTAAACACCAGGAGTACAAACTGCCTGGCTCCCGCCACCCGGGGAGACGCACTGACATTCTGACAGCCAGCCTCATCCTGCCGGCGCACATGCGTGTTCCGCAGTTTACACAGACATTTTGTCTGCCACCTCCCTTCTCTCTCTCCCTCCATCCCAAACCCATGCTAACCTGGAGTATGTTCTTCTGAACTTGTTTTAAAAATTGTGGTGAAATCCACAGACACATAAAATTCACCATTGACCCTTGTAAATATATAGGTCATAATGTTAAGTACAGTGCTGGATCATATGATAATTCTATTTTGGATGGTTTCACCATAACGTTTTCCATAGTGACTACACCATTTTGCATTCCTACCAACAATACATAAAGGTTCCAGTTTCTCCACGTCCTTGTCAACACTTGTAATTTTCTTTTCTTTTTTTTGAGTCAGTGCCTCAAGCTATCCCCCTGGGTAGAGTGCCATGGCATCACAGCTCATAGCAACCTCCAACTCCTGGGCTCAAACGAGTCTCCTGCCTCAGTCTCCCAAGTAGCTGGGACCACAGGTGCCTGCCACAATGCCCAGCTATTTTTTGGTTGCAGCCGTCATTGTTTTGGCAGGCTGGGCTGGATTCGAACCCGCCACCATAGGTGTATGTGGCTGGCGCCTTAGCTACTTGAGCCATAGGCGCCGAGCCTTCTTTTTTTTTTTTTTATTGCAGACTTTTATAAAAGAAAACATAAACCTTTTATTGAAGGACAATACTCCCCAAATAGTTCCAACCTCCCTGCCTTGCCCTGGCATATATGTAGTATCTGTGGGGATGCCATTATTTTATTATTATTATTCTACCCTGCTCTGTTCACTGAATCCCCTGGAAGTGTCTCCAGGCTCACTGATGTGCTTCTTTTAATTTCTGGCTAATGGTACAGAGGTATCAGAGCCATCCACCTGTGTGACCTTCCACCAATGACAATATACTTCATTTGGAGTTGCAGAAAACGGGCACTTCTCTGTGATCAACACCCTTTTATGGACATCCTTCTGTGACCTGGTGCTTAGTCTTTGGGGCTCAAATGCCAGGAGTGGAATTGCTGGGTCAGTTGCCTGATTTTTCTTTCCCCTGGAGATACGTGATTTAGAGTCCCCCAGCCACGTGGGCGCTCACTCCTCCCCCACCCCCAGCAGGAGATGTCATCTCTGTATCAACCCACCAGCAGAAATCTGGGCGGGTGCAAACTAATGTGTGGTTTTTATTCCTCTAATTTTATGTCCCTCTGTCTGCTTGGGAGGTTGAGCATCTTTGCATATGTGCTTGTTTGCTATTTGCATTTACTATTTGACTCTCGTGCAATAAAAGGACCCAAAACCTACGCAACAGACTGTTGACAGTTTGTTCATTTTGAGTGTCGAAAATATGCAAATCTTTTGTACGTGTTTGAACTACAAATTTTCAAGATTAAAAAAAATCTCAACGTAAGTGTTTTAGGAAGATAGGTTTGAGTGGGCTGGGGTCACAGAGGGAGACCAGTTTGGAGACTCTCACAGCAGCCTTGCAAGCGATAATGACTTGAGCAGGAAGAGTGATGGTGGCTTTGAGCAATGATGGGGGCAGGGTGGGAATTTAGGACATTCTGCACGAAGGTGCAGACAAGAGGTTTGAATCTGGAAGGCTGGGAACTTTTGAGTCTCTGCAGGGTGGAAGAGTGAGTTGCTGCCAGGGAGATTCTGTGTGGTAGACAGGTCAAGTTCAAGAGAAGACGCTTTCTGCCACAGCACAGGAGCCCAGGAGGGGGCATGTGGAGGAAGGGACCCTAGAGATTAGGTGTGAGGGGCAAGAAGAAGAATGGGCAGAGGAGGGGAGAGGTGCCTCCTAGTACAGTCACTGAGACTAAGGAGCCTTCCAAGTCAAGGACATGCTTGGTATTTTCAGACATGGCTGAGAGGTAAAGAGGATGCTTTTTTTAGGCCTGTTCAATTTATCGATTAGGAGGCCATGACTTTGGAAGAGCAGTTTCCCTACAGGGGCTGGTTCTGCAGCCCGAGTGCAGGGAGGGCGACAGGGGCCACAGGAAGTGTGGTGGTAGCAGCAGGAGAGGGTATTGGCCATGGGCCACATTGGTACCCTAGGCTCTGTCCTGGGCTCTCGGACTCATTCTTGGGTTCAACACTCTTCACTAGCAAGTGCAGGCTGTGCCAGGCGCCACCAATCCCCAGGCGTCTGAGAATCAGCCTCCCAGGTTCACAGTCCATGGGGGAAATGGCCAGAAGCTCGGAAAGCACCTTCCTCCGAGAACCTCTGTCTACCCTGTTCAGCGTCTGCTCCTAGAGCAGACCCCAGGGAGCGGCAGAGACATGAGTCATTTCCTGGACAGCAACCTGTCCCCACGTCTTAGCCGTTTTAGGCTCGGTCTTTTCTACATTTATCTTCTTTTTCAAGTCCACTTCTGTTTCCTGCCCGTTCTGTCTCCGTGTCAGCTCTGTGAAGCACCCACGGAGAGTGGTCGCTTGTGAGTGTGCCACACCACGTCGCCGGCCCTGGGAGCCGCCTGGGAAGAGGTGAAGAGAAAGGAGTTTGCAAAGAGGCCCAAGGAGCCCATTAGCCAGACCAACGGTGACAGTCTCCTTTACACAGCAGCCCTTCCCTTCAGCTCGGCTCCTGGGAGAGAGCTCGGTCAAGGGACAGACAGCCTCAGAGGTGGCTTAAAGAGGCAGACAGGGCAAGGCCAGGGAGAGCAGCTGCTGCTCTTAGCTTTTGTTAGCATTTGTTCCCGTAGCCTCCGGTTAGAAAGACTTCTCTCCTCTTTCATCACTTAATTTTTCTATGCCTCAGGTTTTTCTTCCTTTATTTTCATATAAAACAAAGCATTTTTTTTTAATGGGGCAAAGATACATGGTTTACCATCTTAGAACCTTTTTTTTTTGGTTGAGACAGAGTCTCACTTTATCGCCCTCGGCAGGTGCAGTGGCGTCACAGCTCACAGCAGCCTCCAACTCCTGGGCTTAGGCAATTCTCCTGCCTCAGCCCCCCGAGTAGCTGGACCAAAGACACCCACCACAATGCCCGGCTGTTTTTTGTTGCAGTTTGGCCGGGGCCAGGTTCGAACCCGCCACCCTTGGTATGTGGGGCCAGCGCCCTGCCCACTGAGCCACAGGCGCTGCCCTTAGAACCATTTTTAAGAGTTGGGTTTACTCACACTAAGTACACTGATAACATTGCACAGCCGTCACTGATATCCATCTCCAGAGACTTTTCATCTTCCCCAGCAGAATCTATCCCTGTTAACTACTAACTCTCTGTTCTTCCTTGCCCCTGGCAACCACCATTCTACTTTCTGTCTCTGAATCCGACTCCTCTGGGAACCTCATATGAATGGAATCGTACACTATTTATCTTTTTGTGATTAGCTTATTGCATTTTGCATAATGTCCTCGGGGTTCCCTGTGTTGTGGCACGTGTCAGAATCCCTTCCTGTTTAAGGCTGAGTAATATTCCAGTGCATCTGCAGACCACATTCTGTTTATCCATTCTTCTGCCTGTAGACATTGGGTTGCTTCCATCTTTTGGCTGTTATGAATAGTGCTGCTGTGAATGCGGGTGTACAAATGTCTGTTCAAGACCCTGCTTTCCCCACATCACCAAGTCCCAAAACTGCAGATGGCGTGGGTGCAGAGAAAAGAGAACATTTTTACACTCTGGGTGGGATTGCAAACTAATACATCCCTTTTGAAAAGAAGTATGGAGAATCCTTAAAGAGCTAAAAGTAGACCTTCCATTGGATCCAGAATCTTGCTACCAGGTATCTACCCCAAAGGAGAAACAATCATTCATCATAAGGACGTTTGCACTTGAATGTTTACAGAGGCTCAATTCACAACTGGAAGGATCTGAAAACAACCCAAGTGCCCGTCAACCCATGAATGGATTAATAAACTGTGGTATATGTATACCATGAAATACTATTCAGACATAAAAAAGATGGAGTCTCGGCTTGGCGCCTGCAGCTTAACAGCTAAGGCCCTGGCTGCATATACCAGGGCTGGTGGGTTTGAATCTGGTCAGGGCCCACCAAACAACGGCAACCACAACAAGAAAACAGCCAGGGGTTGTGGTGGGCGCCCATAGTCCCAGCTACTTGGGAGGCTGAAGCAAGAGAATCACTAAAACCCAAGAGTTTGAGGTTGCTGTGAACTGTGACGCCACAGCACTCTACCCAGGGAGACATAGTGAGACTCTGTCTCAAAAAAATAAAGATAGAGTCTTTACATCTTTTGTATTTACCTGGATGGAGTTGGAGAACTCCTCCTGAGTATCTCAAGGATGGAAGAACAAGCACCCCAGATACTCAGTACTTATGTGAAACCAGTGGATGAACAACTACACCCCCACACAAGAAGAAAAACACAAATTCAAGAAGAAGGGAAGGAGCTCAGTAAGCCCCACCTAACGGGTACAATGTAGGGGAACATGATACGCCTTCTGGCTGAAGGACCCAACTACAACTCAGGACTTTTCCTAACAAACCACAAACAACAATGTAACCTAATCTTAGGTACCCTTAAATTACTCTGACATAAAAAATATATAAATAAAGACCCTGCCTTCAATTCACTGGGGGGTGTACCCGAGAGATAGAATTGCTGGATCTTATAGTAATTTCGGCTTTGCTTATTTGAGGAACCATTAATACCGTTGTCCACAGTAGCTATACCATTTTACAGAATGAAGCATTTTGATTGGGTGATTTTTTTTAAGTGTTTTATTTATTTTATTTTTTTTTTTGAGACAGAGCCTCAAGCTGTTGCCCTGGGTAGAGTGCTGTGACATCACAGCTCACAGCAAACTCCAACTCCTCCGCTTAAGCAATTCTCTTGCCTCAGCCTCCCAAGTAACTGGGACTACAGGCGCCCACCACAACACCCAGATATTTTTGGTTGTAGTTGTTATTGTTGTTTGATAGGCCCGGGCTGGATTCGAACCCACCAGCTCTGGTGTATGTGGCTGGCGTATATTTTCTGCTTTGAAAGAATGTTGTGGTTCTGGCTTGGCGCCCATACCTCAGTGGTTAGGGCACTGGCCACATATACTGAGGCAGGCGGGTACAAACCCAGCCCAGGCCTGCTAACCAACGACAACTGCAACAAAAAAATAGCCGGGCATTGTGGCAGGCACCTGTAGTCCAGCTTCTTGGGAGGCTGAGGCAAGAGAATTGCTTAAGCCCGAGAGTTTGAGGTTGCTGTGAGCTGCAATGCCCCGGCCCTTTACCCAGGGCAACATAGTGAGACTGTGTCTCCAAAAAAAAAAAAAAAAAGAATGTTGTGGTTCTTTGGTCAGTGGCTGGAAGATAATGTTTAAAGTTAAGATTTGAACATTTGATGTCCTGTGAACAGTAACAGTGACAGCCACCACCTGACGCATTAATGTATGCCAAATACAATGTGCTCGGTGGTGCCCCCCTCAAAGGTGCCCCCCTGCGAGTGTCCTTTGAGGACCTATCATGTGCAGGGAGCTGTTAGAATCTTCCTGAATATTCATAACCTCTTAGATTCCCTCTGCATTCCTCCAGAACAAGCATGTTTTGCTCTTCTCTTTCTGCAGATGGGAAATGAACAGTGCTCTCTGCGGTTAGTTCGAAGTGTTATTTCTTGGGCTGTTAGCTCACTTCATGTTTTCTGTACACCTAAAAAACCATTTCTAATTCTCCTTTCCCTACCTCCCCAAAGCAAAAGAAAGAGGAGTGGAGGATTATCAGCCCCAGGACTCAGAGAAGTGTCCGGGAGCAGGAGGCCGCACCTCTGAGTGCTGGTTAGTGAGGACGGGACTAGAGGCTGACTCCAGCAGGCCACTCACTTTGGGACTAGTAAAAAGGCATCGGTTGCTGTGTTCGTGAAACACTGCCCTTTTCATGAGGTAGTGAAGCTGTCATTACTCTGTGCAAGAAAGGGGACATTAGCTTGCCATCTCCATTTCACGTTCTTCCTGCTCTCCAGCACCAGGTCCTATCTCGCTGTTGTGGCATTCAAGGCCCTGGACCTCTGGCTGCAGACCATGTTTCTAGCGCGCTCTCTCTATTATGGCCCTGAATGCTCCAGCCAACCTCTCCATCAGTTCTGCTTGTCCTGGCATGGGAAGAGATGGTGAGAAGGCTTTATGGGGGCTGAGGGGCTTTTTGGTAGTTTCTGGCTGGTTGTCCTAGAAATGTTCCATTTACATTCCCAGCACATCAAGGTCTGAGACTAACTCATAGTATTAACTCCAGCCACTTGACCCTCCCTGTCCCCCATGACTGGGTCAGGGGGAAGGCAGGCTTGGGGCCCACAGTCCCTCTAAAAACAAACAAGGACTGCAGCCAAGGCAGGAGGGTGGCAGTGGGCTCCTTCACCACCCAGAGCAGTCCCCTCCCTGCCCCTCACCTCCTAGGAGGACAGTGGCCCTCTGGCCTGTGCCTTGTGGAGCGGCCACTGCTGCTATGGCACCACTGCTGCCTCCCACCTGCTGCAGAGCAGGACCCAGGCAGGCCCCTTGCCCTGGGCCAGCAGCCAGTCTGCCTGGGCAGTGAGGTTGTTGGCTTGTTTGAACTCCAAGAGCTCCCTGGTTTAGGAATAGGAAACCCCCTTTAGGGAGATTGAAGACCTGTACCCCAAACCTTCGTCCCCACCCTGGCCCTGTACCCAGCCCTCTGGCAGCTCTGCTCCCCTCCACTTGTGAGCACAGCGCCCCTGGCCTTGCTCTGGGTCGGGCCCCAGCTCTGCCTCCAGCAGCAGTTTCGGCTGTGGAGTCCCTGGTAGGGACGGGCCTCCACCCTCCCTGCCTCCCGTTCACTTGCCTCCTTTCCTTTCTCCTTTTATCACTCTGCGTCTCTGTTCTGGGAGGTCTGTGAGGCCAAGGCAGCGTCTTCCTAGCCAAGAGCAGTATGGCTCCATTAAGGCTGAGGAGAAACTGGCCCAAGTGTGCCTTTAGGGGTGGGGCTGAGTTACGAGGGTGGACAGATGTCCTAGGGGTTCTTCCTGTGTGTAGGTGAGGGGACAGATGGGGATGCTCCCACCTTTCCAATCAGGTACAGGGAAGAGCCCGCTGTGGCTTGAATCAGGGCCTGGAAGACCAGAGAGCTCAGAAGGGGTGGGGCCAATACCTATCCCAGCTGGGGCAAACTGGGAGGGGGTGGGGTGGGGTGGGGCATGTCAGTCAGCCCCTCCCCAGCCCCATCCCACTCAGTATTGTCCCCAGCATCTGCTCCTTGGGATCTAGGACACAGGCAAGGCACTGGGAGCTCTCTGTGGGGTGCCCCTGCACCAGCAGACCCTATCCCCAGGGAGGAGGTGCGTGACTCTCTGGGGGTTCCAGGTATGCTCTGATGGGCTGTGCCCCACAGCACAGCACTTGGATGGCACAGTTGGGTGCTGTCCTGGCCTCTCTCCAGCCAGAGCCTGAGGGAGAGAGTTTTCTCCTTTGTTGGAGAGTTTCTGTTCCTCTCAGGACAAGTTGCTTGGGGACCAGAAAGTTGGTCACAGCTGGAAGAGGGCTTGGGAAAGGGCTGCGGGGCAGTGCTATTGTGGAGTCTGCCACCATGGAGCCCACCCTTTTGAGGTCTGATGTAGGTGCCACCTCTGCACAGCCTGGGCCCCCTTGTGGTTCTCAGAACTTGACTTCATGCCTGTGAAACGTGGATGGTGCCTCTGGCTCAGCTTCCCCCAGGTCCCGGGGTTCCCGCATGGCTTTGCTCTGCTTCCCTGAATGGGATGAGGGAGGGTCTCTGGGTCTCAGGAGGGGCGCAGCAGAAGGAAGTGGACCAGTTAGGGGACAGGCCTCCCCGTAGGCTCACAGCCTCCACTCTGGAGGGCTTTTAAAAAGCGCTGATTACCTCGTAATTGTTCCCAGCAGTGAGGCGGGAGTCTGGACCCGGGAGCCGCCTCCAGTGTTTGTTTTGCCTTCTGTGTTCTCCCGGCCAGTGGTAACCAAGGGCCGCTTCCCCTTGGTGACGGCGGCGCTCGCGCGGGCCAGGG
Source organism: Otolemur garnettii (assembly GCF_000181295.1). Classification (NCBI taxonomy): domain Eukaryota; kingdom Metazoa; phylum Chordata; class Mammalia; order Primates; family Galagidae; genus Otolemur; species Otolemur garnettii. The sequence goes on from NW_003852462.1 coordinate 6,347,440, forward strand.
CCAATCCAGCCCGGGCAGGGCAGGCCTGGGGGACTCTGCGGGGAAGGCGCCCTGCTGCCAGGCACCACGGTGCTGCCTTCCATCTTCTTCAGTTCTCCCCCCAGTGGTGAGGACCCGCAAGCTGGCTCTTTCCCTAGGCACTTGCCTGGAACATTCCAGAACTCTGGATCCTCTGGTAGGTGTCTGGGAGATTGTGAGGACACTGGCCGGCCGGCTGCATGTGGGCAGGTCTCAGGCAGGGGTGTAGACTTCAGCTGGGACTTGGCAGTGGCTGACTGCTGGTCTAGGTTCTGGCAGGACCCAGGGTCCCGAGGTAACTCTGGGGGCCAGTTTGGAGCAGAAGGAGATGTGTTCGGAGACAGTGGCAGCCGTAGAAACCAACCAGGGACGGCTCTGTGGCAGAGGGGGCCAGGGCAGACAGGCTACTGGTCAGGAGGGGTTGATTGAAGTGAAAAGAACGTCAGTTGTAACAGGTGTGGCTCCTGGGGACTGGCAGTGCGGGAGTGGAAACTGTGTCTGTGGGATACTTGTGGAAGTCACAGAAGCCCAGAGGGCTGGCCTGTCGGGGGCTTAGAGGGTGGACAGTGGGGGACCCACAAGGAGGGTCCTCAGAGTGGGAGGGCATGCCCTTTGGCTTCCCAGACCCCGAAAGTCCTAGGGTTTATAGAAGGTCTGCACGGGAATCAACAACCTTGTTCATGTGTTCTCCTGCGGCAAGAGAGGGGCCTGTCCTGCCACAGGGGACACTGCCCACTACTCTGTTAACCAGTGAGCCTCTAGACTTGGTTGGCTGAAATCAATGATTCGGGACTGGCCTCCTGGAGAGAGAAGGAAGCCCTTCTCTTTGCCTTCTTGCTGACGCATGTTTTCCTCTAAGCCTCTCACCTCAGGGCAGACCCCTCTGAAGCCCCCACCCACGTGGGTGCTTGGGTCACCTGAGGATCTGGTACCAATGCCCTCGCAGGCAGTAGGCTGGGTGGGGCCTGAGACTCTGCATTTCCAGCCAGTTCCCAGGTAATGTAGCCGCTCTGCAGGCTGCCCTGGGTGTCCCCGGGTGTAGGGCCCGTTGGGGCAGATTGTTCCCTCATCTTTTGAGGGACTGTTCTTGAGAAAGGAGACAGACTGCCCCACGTGCAGGACCTCAGTCCTGTCTGGCTTTCCATCTAGGGGCCTGGAGCAGGGTAGCTGTCCATCAGGAGAGGTGAGGTATGGGGGGGCTGGGGCTGCTGGTGGAATCCACAGATTCCTGCCACCAGCCCAGCTGCCGATACTATTAGAGCTCAGTGATTCATTGTTGTGCGTTCAAGGCGAGGCGTTGTGTTACAGAAACGCGGGTCCCAGGGGCTTGTTTTGCTGGCAGGTCTTGCTGCCTCAGCAGAAAAGAAGAGTGTTTGATATGGGAACAGAGATCGGGACAGCCTTGGAAACACTCAGCATGCTGGGCGGAGAGGGCCCAGAGAGGGCCGTGGCCCTCCTGCAGCTGCGGAAACGGGCGCCTGGCGGGGGCTGCAGCAGTGGGGGCTGTGGGCTGAGCCACCAGCTTGCACTGTGATGTGGCAGGCCCTTCCCCGCCACTGAGGGGCATAGGACGTGCCCATCCTCTGTTAGCCTTCTCATCCAAGAAGGTAACAAGCCACTGTTTTCATTTTATGAAAAGTCAACGTGCAGGGCAGAGGAAACACCTTTCTGGATGTTGCCTGTCCCATGCTGCAGAGCAGAGTGCACTGGCCACCCTCACGTGTCGGGGCGCTGCGGGAGCCAGCCTTGGCCATGCTTTTCTTTCCGAGGCTGGGCTGGCTTTGCCAGGACAAGCAAATGGCTTCGCTCTTGTTCCTTCCTCCCTCAGCCCTGATTGCTATCCTGGACTGGCCCATTAAATGGATATTGAGCCAATTTCCCTTTTTTTCACTTCCCCCTTTTCCCTTTTGTGTTCTCAAAATGCGATAAAGGGAACAGAGTCACCCCAGATCCAAGTTGCTTTCCTGAGAAACTACGCTCTGCGCTCCCGTCCCAGCCACCTGGCCTCAGAGAAAGCCGACGGGCGGACACACCCACCTCCCCCCATCCCGACACTGCAGACCCCTGCCACAGCTGCCACCCCCTTCTCTGGGCCATAGTTGCTGGGAGAAGCACCAAAGGGGGGTCCAAAGAGTCAGGGAAAGGCAGCCTTGGCTTCACAGCACCTGAGAGCTTCCGGAAAAGCTTGAGATGTGGCCACAGATCTAAGTGACAGGTACCCCAAAGCACATGTTCTTTGCTGAGCCTACTGAGTTTGGAGCAGAAGTGGGTTTCAGGATTTGCAAGGCGGCTGCATTCCACCACTGGGAGACAATGAGATACCCCTTCTCAGAAAACCGACCCTGCCTTCCCTCCACCTTTCCTTCCTCCTTTCCCCTCACACCACTAAATTACAAATACGTTGCCAGTGGTGGCTGTTTATCATACGCTGCGCTTTGCTGGGAGTCCTCATTTAATCTCTAAGTAAGCCAGCAAGGCCGAACGATCATCACCCCCATTTCTATGGGTGAAGAACCTGAGGCTCAGAGAGGTTAGGAAACTTGCTCAAGGTCACCCAGCTTGTAAAGCTGAAGTTTAAAGTTTAGGACCAGGTGTCCCAACCCCAGCCTGCATATGTCATTTCTGCCTTTGTAGGTGCTTGCTAAATGGGTCCCTTCATTGATCCTGTTTCAGTTCTAAGAAGTCTTAAATAGAGACAGTTGACCTACCCATAAGAGGATCCTAAAGGGATCCCCAGTAGATCCCCAGGCTGGGTCCTTGGGGTCACTATGGCCCACCCATGCATGTTTTGCAGGTTTGGAAACTGGACCCTCCCCCACCCCAATGTATTCAATGCTGATGCTGGGTATCTACCAAACTCACGAGAGACTGATGTATAAACCTGAGGGACTCTGTTCACACACAGTAAGAAGAGTGACCTGTGATAGAGATTTGCATTCACTCTAAAGGTGGCAAATGGGAGGTGCAGAGCCAAGGCCCAAATCAACAAGGGGCCCTGAGGACTCATGCCTCAAGTATGTCTGTTGTCACCATAGGGGATCCTTGGGTCGATGGGTTAGGCTGCCATCTACCTGAGCTGCCATCTTCCTGGGTCCTTACTAAGTCTGCACCACACCTTTCTGAAGCAGCACTTTCCTTTAAGCGAGTGATACAGATCACAGTTGGGTGATAGCTACTTCTGGCTACATTCTGGGTCCTGCTGCTTCAGCCTCTCCTAGTCCCCAGCTGGTCTCCCTGCCTCCACTCTGGGTGCAGACAGTTTGTTCTTAGCACTGCAGGGGGAGAGACACTGTTAGAAAGGAAGTCGGACCTGGTCCTCTGCCTGCTCAAAGCCCTCCGCTGGTTTCTCATCACACTGAACATAAAATCCAAAGTCCTCACTGTTGTCCACAGGGCTTGGCATGTCCTACCCTCTGCCTGTCACTCACTTGATCTTCTCCCACGGCCTCTCCTGCTCCTGTCACAGGACCTCTCTGTTGTTCTCCTGCCTCAGGACCTTTGCACATCCTGCCTTGAATATTAACACTCCTTTCTCTCCCTTCACCCAGGTCTCTGTCCATCCGGGAAGCCTGCCCTCACCCCCCTCTTATGTCACTGCCCTGTCCTCACTGATTTATTTTCCTTTGACACGTTAGATATTCATTCATTCATCACTTGTTTATTAGGCAGCTACTGTGTACCACACACTGTTCTAGGCACTAGGGCAACCACAGTGCACACACAGCAGTTGCATCCACTTTTCAAATGACTGTGTGTTCTCTGCCTACCCCACTGGACTACAAACTCTATGAGGGCAGCAGGTTCTTCCTGTTCTGTGTATACAGTAGGTGCCCAGTAGGTACTTTTGAAATCAGTTCCAAACCTGAGGCATGTCATTTAGACTTGAGTATTTGCCACGTGTTCATCAGCTAAGCATTTATAGGCAATCCCTCGGGGTCGGTCACTTCTGCCAGCGACACCTCATCTGTTTGGTTCGTTCTTACCAGTTCCACTTAGGGACAATGTTTTCTGGCAGTTTAGGGGGAGCCCTAGTCTCCTTTACTGAACATGGACGTGGATAGTCTGTGTTTTTGACCTGTCAACCTCACTGCATCACTCAGGGACTAAGATGCAAAGGAAGGATTGAGAAGCCGTGCTAGCCCGTCTCAGGGCTTAGCAGATTCTCGTGGGATGGGTGAGTAAGCCACTCGGAACACAGCCCTGGAGCACAGTCCTGCTGGCCAACTTGCCATGTTTCACGTGAGCATAGCTGGCCAGAAAAGGATCTATGGATAATGGTGGTACCTGGCACGTGATGGGTGGATCGCACCAGGTCTGTGCGTGGTGATCCTCAGGATAATGGAGAAACTCAACGCCTTCCAAGAGGTTTTCTTGTGGCAACAAGTCCAGTTCAACTGTGCAACCCGGGACCTCCTGGCCATGGGCAGAAGCTCCGTGGTGTGGCATCATAGTGGCAGTCAGGCCCTGACGGCAGCAGGATCACAGTGTCTGGGACAGTTTCCTGATATCAGGAAGTAGGGCCTTTGCCATTTGGAGCTGCTGCGGCATGTCGACCTGCTCTGCGAGAAAGTGGTGACCCGGGAATCCAAGCCCATCTCTCCCTCCTCGTCCTGACTCCTTCCCAAAGTGGGGAGCGTTTTGATGAGTGACCACCGGACATCGGTTCTCCTACATCCTGCCGCCAGCAGGGCTTGAGCGTGTGCTGGTCACCCCTCCCCAGACCACAGTGGGGGCACAAGCACAGAGACACAGGCACACATTCCAGATTCCTCTAGAGAAACTTGATCTACAGGTGCTGTCTCAAGGCAGCGAGGGCTGCCAAACCACAGCTCTGTGCTTTTTCCTTTGGAGAAAAGAAAGGGGAGGGGGGTGGAGATCTGGATTGCAGCAATTCTGCTCTCGAAGGCTCTCCACTCCCCACATCTGAACGTCGTTAGCCGTGTCCTTGTGCGTAACCCTGGCTAACAAGCCCAGCCCAGTCGGCCAGGTCTCCCTAAGCTGCTTGCCTCTCTGCGCTATCCCCCCCCACCCATCTCCTGTCCACGTGGACTTTGGAGGGGTGGATATTTTTCATCCATTTCTGTTTATTTATGGAGGTAAAATACACATTCACCTTTTTCTTTTTGAGACAGAGCCTCAAGCTGTCACCCTGGGTAGAGTGCCATGGCATCTCAGCTCACAGCAAACTCCAACTCCTGGACTTACGCAATTCTCTTGCCTCAGCCTCCCAAGTAGCTGGGACGACAGGCGCCCGTCATAACGCCCAGCTATTTTTTTTTTTTTTGAGTTGTAGTTGCCATTGTTGTTTGGCAGGCCTGGGCTGGATTCAAACCTGCCAGCTCAGGTGTAGTGTATGTGGCTGGTGCCTTAGCCACTTGAGCTACAGGCGCTGAGCCCACATTCACCTTTTTAAGAGCACAGTCCAGTAGCATTGACAATGTTGTAGAACCACCACCTTGGTCTTGTCAAAAAATATTTTCGTTACCCCCCAAAGGAGGCTCAATCCCAAAGCATTTTCATCACCCCCAAGAGACCCCAGTTGTTTCCCATCCTCCTCCCTCCCCGCCCCCCAGTAACCACCAGTCTGCCGCCTCTATGGATTTGCCTGCCTGGCTGTTTCACCGCAGTGGAACCATACAGTATATTTCTACCTGGCTTCTGTCAGTTATCGTGGTCTTTGAGGTTCGTCCACATTGGAGCATGCACCGGTGCTTTCTTCGTTTTTATGGTATTCCATTGTGTGTGTGGGGGCCATAGCTTGTTTATTCATTCATCCATCGACAGACATTTGGGTTTATCTGTTGGCGTTTTTTGTAACAATAACAAAACATCAGGGGAGAAATTTAAAAAGGAGAACTCAAAAGCTCATCGACCTAAAGCCAGCAACATTTTCATTTTTCTGGGTTCCTCTCTACTTCTATCCCCCTGTGTGCTGGTTTAATATTTCCGAGGGCTTAGTCTCAGGGCAGATACAGTTGCGTCCTTGTAGCAAACCTTCTTCGTTGACTCTTGTACAGCGATCTCTTCCCCTAACGTTTTTGACAGCTGAGTAATAAGAGGTCTGAAAAGTTCACAAATTCATCCTAGAAAAAGGTCTGTGTATCTCATTGCTGAATAGCACTATGGTCATTTTCAAAGTACTCCCCCCAGGAGGCTAGGCACTGAACCCAGCACTTAGTTCTCCATTCGAAGCAATTTTTCGAGGATGAGTTCATGAACTTAATTGTCATACCTCATGTGACGACAGCTCTGGTGGCCAATCCAGTAAAAAAGTAAGAGTCCCATTGTCCTCAGCCTAGCTCACTACAGTCTCAGACCTCTGGGCTCAAGCGATCCTTCTGCTTCAGCCTCCCAAGTAGCTGGGACTACAGATGCCCACCACCATGCCCAGCTCATTTTTCTATTTTTAGTAGAGACAGGGTCTCACTCTTGCTCAGGCTGGTCTCAAACTCCTGAGCTCAAGCGATCCACCTGCCTCAGCCTCCCAGAGTGCTAGGATTACAGGTGTGAGCCACCACGTCCCACT
>NW_003852462.1:6354340-6364515 GCF_000181295.1 Otolemur garnettii
AAAAAAAAAAAAATGGGGTAAGTATAATCCTTGCGGTTTTCATTTAAGATAGATTTGAGATTCTAAAATGTCGAGATAATTTCTTTAAACCATGGGTTCTGAAACTTTAGCATCATCCGAATCCCCTGGAGGGCTCATTAGAACACAGACTGCCGGGCCCCACCCTGAGTTTCTGATTCAGAAGGTCTGGTGGGGCCAAGAGTTTGCATTTTAGCAGTTCCCAGGTGGTGCTGCTGTTGCTGGTCTGGGACCCCACTTTGAGAACCACTCCTGTAAACCTGATTACAGGAGAATATCCCTACAGGCCCTTCCCCTTTTGGGAAATTTACAAGCCACCTGCCCCTGCTTCTGCCCTAAGGCGCCTTCCTGTCTCTGTCTCTACCCTCTGCGGACAGGTCCTTGACAGGCCCAGCAACTGGGGAGGACCCAAGTCTGCCTTACCATTCCCTGGCTAAACACTCTCCTGCACTTGGCATTCAAGATTCCCATGCTCTCGGGTGTCCTCTTGTGTTGAGGAGTGGCAGGAAGAGGGCAGGGGGCATCATGTATTAAGCTCCTACTGTGTACCTGTGTACCTGCTATGCACCAGCTGCCTTAGCCAGCTGATTCTACGTTGAATTCTTGAGTGCCACCCTCTTCCTCTTCTTACACCCCTGGTAGTATGAGAGCATCGACCTGGGTCTGCAGGGTGGGAAAAGAGACCCCAGACCCCTCTAACCCCCTGCACAGGTAAGGGGGTAGCTGCTCAAACCTGTCTGAGAGTTGATGTTTCCTGGGGCCTTAGATTCTCTCCTGGTCACTGTCCTGCTCATTGTCCCTGGAGGGGCATGGGGGTGAGCAAAGGGTCCGCTCCCAGAGGTGACTTTTGCCAGTTGCTATATCCCACAGAAAGAGGTCTAAGTGTCACCTGCTCCCATTTGGGCCACGTTGATGGAAGGAAATGCCTTCTGTGGGAACAGCCTCCCTTCAGAGTCTCCTGGGGGAGTGAAATCACAGCCAGGGCCACCGGCCTCACCCTGTCTTCTGCCTTCCTGGGCAGCTGGGGGACAAGGAATAGCCACAGTCTCTGAGCCTTTCTCCGGGGTGCACTAGAGGTGGCCACAGGGTTGCTCTCAGGCCACCTTCTGCTCTTTGGGGTACCCCAGCTCCCTTGTGGACCAGGCAGCCCGGTTTGTGACAGACACCCACGCCCCAGGCTGGGTGTTACATGTGATCCACAGACTTTGTTCCCACTGCCACTTGAAGGTGCACCTGCCACTATTTGGGTAACCTTTTGGGAAGGTCACCGTCACCAAGGTCCCTCCAAGAACGGGCTTCTCTTCTGAGCGAGGCAAGGCCCATCGATCTCCCCAGCCTGCCAAGGTCCCAGCCGAGGTTGACTTCATTTTCAGTCTCTGTATGAATGTGACACCAGTTTCCCAGGGGCAGGGCTCAACTGCTTTGAGCCCTTTCCGAAAGTGCTGTGAGTAATCTGGGTCCTTCCGTAGGTGTTTAGCAGGTACGTTTTTGGTCTTTTGAGGTCAGAGGCTAGAGCTCTGGACCATGTGGGATTTTCTCTCCAAAATCGTTTGTCAGAATTTTCCAGAAGAGTCCAAATCCCTTTTGTTGCTTCTAGGGGCTCAGACCTATTTTTATATCCCTGTTTAAGGTATTCCTCTTCAAGTGGGCATTTGGGGTGGGGAGTGGTAGCCACATGTCACAAGTGCTGCTGATGGTGGCACCTTTGCCAGGGCACGATGGCCTGGCTTGGTGTTCCCACCAGTGAGCCTGGCCGAGGAGGCTGTGGGGAGCACAGAGCCCTAACATGCAGGCAGAGCCCAGGTGGCTGCTCTGCCAGGCTGCAGAGGCTACATTCTGATATCAGGACAGATTGCTCGGGGCACATTTCTCTTGCAAAATCCTGGGCTGCAACCACCTGTGTGTGAGGCTGGGAGGCGGAGGGAGGGGACGGAGGGAGGGGACGGATGTGATCTTCAGGTGAAAGGAGGCTTTATAAATAGGTCACCTTGTTCCACATCCTGAATTTCATTCTTTCCCCACATTGGGTCAAAACAATGGTGTTACTGTTCTGGGGTCAGTCGGACACACCGTGGGGGAGCTGAGCTTAAGGGGGTGGGGGTGCATCTGCCACCCTGGTGACCCCCCTTCTGTGCGTCACCTACCTGCCCCCACCATCCATTTGTACTTTGGACATGTCTCCTTCAACGCACCTTTTCTTATTAACACAAAAGGGTCCTTTTTAGTGGAAGTGGGCTCCAGGGCCAGTTGATCGGGAAGCACTTTAGGGGAAGATGGGGTCTACAGGGTTGTGGCTTTAACTGAAGGGACATCATTGGGTTTCAAGTAGGTGCCATGCAGGGCCTGCTTCCTGGGCCCTCCTTCCTCACTCCCACCTCTTCCCCAGAGGGGGTCTACCAGGGCCCTCAGTCTTCCTGATGGGGCAGCCTCACCTGGCCTTTGCCAAGGGCAGAGCCAATGTACAGCCACCTCCTGGGTGGGTTTGGGGATGGAATAGCTGTTCTCTTCTTGTGTTTTGGACCAGCAGAGACAGACAGTAGCCCTGTTTGCACTGAGCAACTTAAAATTTATAATTTTGAAGCAGTGTAATTGAGAGTCTTAGGAGCAATCAATCATTATAGAAATAACATCCCTCTTCGAGATGGCCCCAAAGTTTTCCCAAGCACTGTTGTCCTTTATTTAAAATATCCTTCTGTCCGTTATGAACCCTTAGCCTGTATCTTCATGGGCAAAGCATTCAGGACAATCTGGCTTAACCTTTATCCTGCTCCTGCTTTATTAAGAGTAAAGGTGGAGAACAGCAGCAGCTGCTTTGGGGACAACTTGTTCTTGAGAATGTAGTGTGTTAAATCAGGTCTCTAAGCTTTGGATTCCCTTTTTTATGTGCTTAAAAATTTGTTTAGTTCCAAATGTAGCATACAGTTTTTTTTTTTTATCCCCCTGGGTAGAGTGCCATGGCATCATGCTCACAGCAACCTCCAACTCCTGGGCTCAAGCGAGTCTCCTGCCTCAGCCTCCCAAGTAGCTGGGGCTACAGGCGCCGGCCACAACGCCTGGCTATTTTTTGGTTGCAGCCATCATTGTTGTTTGGCGGGCCCGGGCTGGGGATTCAAACCCGCCACCTTAGGTGTATGTGGCTGGCGCCTTAGCCGCTTGAGCCACAGGCGCCGAGCCAGCATACAGTTTTTAAAAAGAAATTTTTTTTTCGTAGTTGTCGTTGTTGCTTAGTAGGCCCAGGCCAGGTTCAAACCTGCCAACCCAGGTGTATATGGCTGGCGCCCTAACCACTGAACTACAGGCACCAAGCCTTTAACAAGTTTCAGTTCTAAAGGTGTTTAGAATGAGCACAAGTTTCCTCCCATCCCACTCTCCAGGATCAACCGTGGTGACAGTTTTGGTGTTTATTCTTTTAGACCAGTGTTTTTCAACCTTTTTAATCTCACAGCACACTTGAAGCTGTAAACTCCCGCAGCACACTTAAATTATGTTGATTAAAAAAGAAAGAAAGAAAGAAAGAATACACTTACATGTGCTTTGAACATCTTCTGAAAATGATTGAATCAATGCTCTTTTAAAAATTTTCACGGGACACCACTTGAAAGTCGCCGTTCTATACCTTTCTGTGCACCTGCAAACAGAGCACGCACAGAGAGACTCTTCAAATCCTGTCCTTTCAGCAACAGGATATCGTTCTGCAATTTGCTTTTTTAAACGTAGCAGCATCGTGCTGCAATTTGTGTTGTGTCAGCACATCCAGGGGCTGCATATTCCCCTGAGTCGCCGAGGTGACACTAATGCCACCTGAGCTTCTTCATCCACATGTCCCATGCAGGACTGTAGGGTTTCGTAGACAAGACCCAGGACAGGCAATTGCTGGTTGACTGCTGGGCATTTTGCACCTGTGTGGTGATGTTGCACCTGCATGCCAGGAAGGTTGTCCCAGTTCCGGGTCTGTCTGTCTCACTCTACAAGCACCCGCTCCTGTGCAGAGTAGCCTTTCCTCGCAGCCTTGCCAGGCCCTGAGCCTTTTTTTAAGCCCGTGCATCCCACAGGGCTGTCTGGTCCCTCTCTCACAGACAGTGCTCGGCCCAGCTTCACTTTTCCCCGTGGCCGCATCCAGCAGGTGTCCTCCAGACACGAGCCCATGCTGTTTCTCCTGCCTCTTCGGGGAGAAGGCTGTCTTAGATCATGAAATGCTTTGGGTTGACAGGTGCCCTTCAGCTGTCTCAGGTGTAGGACCCCACACAGTGCATTTTGGGGTGCTTTTACGTCTCCCCAGCCTCTGGGCTCCCTCCGTCTGTACCTGCCGATTCATATTCTGGCTGCTCCCTCCCCCCACCTGGAGGGGCCCCTGAAACTGTAAGGAAGTTGGTTTGTGGGGTTCTTTTCTTCCTTCCTGGGGAGCTCTGTGGCCCCTGGCAAATCCTGTCCGAAGCAGGCCATCCTCTTACGAAAGCAATACTGGTCCCTGGACCCTGCGCAAAGATCCCTTTCAGTGGCCATCTGAGGCCAGCCATGGGAGGAGGCGGCCCTGGGGGTTCTCTTCTGCACAGAGCCCAGGCTGTCACCTGGCTTCCATTATGACATGTGGCCCTGGTGTGTATTTGGAGCCCTCAAGACACCCCAACCCTGTGGGTACTATTGGGGATGCTAGATTTCGAAGGCTTTTGCCCCTTACAGAGCCTGAGAGACATCCCCTTTCACCCTGGTGAGGGTTCTGTGTGTGTAGCAGGAGTCAGGGACAGGGTTAAATGAAGCTTAACCACAGAGCTCAGTGTCATCTGGAGTGACAGCAGACATCCCCCACCTGAGAGCTTTTGATCTGATCTACTCTGTTGTTAGTAAATACAGAATCCAGAAGGCCTTGCCAAGCTTTGTGTGTTTATGGTGTGTGTGTGTGCGTCCAGGCGCTATTCGTAGAGCCCGTGTCCGAAACAGATGTCCTGCTATCTGGCCCTGGGGTCCTGGCTGTGGCTCTTTCTTCTGTCCCATTTCATGCTCCTCTCTGCTTCCTCTACCCCAGCCCCTCCCCCCATCTTGTGTGTGAGATATGAAGCTCCCGCCATGGGCCTGACTTTGACCCTGGGTACGGATCCTCCTCTCTCTATCCCTACCCAAGCATGGCTAGCTGCAGGCAGAGCTGTGCCAGGCCAGGGCAGGGTGAGGTGAGTGGGAGGAGGGGCCACTGAGCTGGACCGTAGGAGCAGAGGATGTGGAGCAGGAATGGGCTGAGGCCTGGGTGCCTCCACCATAAACGCTCATCAGCACCGGCAAATTTGATGACCAACAGTGAGGTGGCAGCTTGCCTGCCATCCCTGGGGAGGAAGCTTCCCCAGGCATGGCCTGCGTGCCCCCCCACCCATGGCCTGTGATCCTGCCATCAGCATTGCCTCTTAGGCCCCAAGCAAGGTGCAGCTCTATTTCCTGACCATCAGACAGTCCTGTCAAGAAGGTCCTTCCCCTCATAAGCTCCCAGCCCAGCCTTCTGTGGTGACTTTTCTACTTGTCCCTTCTTGATTTTTATTTTAATCTTATTTTACCTGTAGAAAAATGTTGCTGGAGGTTCCCAGCTCAGAATGACTGGCCGTCTCCCCACAGTTCCTGTGGGAATGATGGTCCTGTGGTTACACACGCACACACATGCACATGCATGCGTGCTTGGACACACATGTACACACACCCTTGTACATATATGCATAAACACATCGACACACACATACACACGTATGTTCTTTCTCCTGGTTGAAATATTCACCCTGCTGCCCCCCAGGCTGTGATATGGGTAACTGCCCACCTGCCAAGCACTTGAATCCCCTGCCACTTGCCAGAGTCTTGCTTGTGTAAACCTCGGCCCTTTTCCAGGGGTATCCTTGGTCTTTGCAAAAGACCAGGCACTGTGACAACTGGCCTATACAGCTCTGAGGACTAAGGACAGTGGGAACTGTTCATTGTTTGAGGCAACCAGACTTTGGCGGGGCAAGAGTGGTACAAACCAGGAATTTGCCTCGAGGTTGGCTTGAGAGACGTGAGGAGGAATGGGCAGATGCAATCTTGGGGACCCGGTGGCTAATGTGGGAATGTGCTTTCTGTAAAGCAGGTGTCCTCAAACTAAAGCCTGCAGGCCACATGCAGCCCGCCTAGGATTTATCTGGCCCACCGGGTGTTTTTGCCGCCGCTGCCTGTCCTGCTTAGCAGCCGACTCGTCCCGGGGCCCGCAGTCCAGCCCTCCAGCGGTCTGAGGGACAGTGAACTGGCCCCCTGTTTAAAAAGTTTGAGGACCCCTGCTGTAAAGGGAAACTTCCAATAAGGGAGGAAGAGCAGGTGCCACTGGCCGGGGCACTGCCTGGACTGTCACGCCTCTGTCCTGCTCGTTAGCCATGGCCGTGCATGTGGGGATGTGTTTGCATGGGACTGGTGGGTGGGGGCAGTGGTCCAGGGTCACCCCTGTCCTCTGCTGTCCAGTTCCATCCTCTCACCCATGTCCTTCACACCCTTGGTGGCTTTGCTTTTCCTGAGCAGGGACAGGGTTGATTACTCCTACCTCTTGGAGACTCACCAACCACTTGCTCAGCAGTCCCAAGCCTTGAGGCTCACATGGCCCCTCAAGGCCCCACAAGACCTGGGAATTTGCATCTGCCTCTCAGACTATAAGAAAAGAGGGTGGTCCCAAGGCCAAGGCCTGTCCTGTTCTCTCACCTCTTGCCTGTAGTTTGGGCCCAGTGATATTTGTCTTAGTCTAGTGCCTGTCACTCAGCACCTGAAGGAGTGCACCCTCCTCCATCCTGAGCACCATATCCAGGCATTTTGGTGATAAATGTTAGCAGCTTTGCATGGGTTAGAATAGATTTCAGCAAACTATGGCTCCTGAGCCAAATCTGTTTTTATAAATAAAGTTTTATTGAAACATACCCATGCCTGTTCATTTATGTATATTCCAGACTAGTTACTATCTGGTGCTTTACAGAACAAGTTTGCTGATGCCTCACTTAGAGAAAGGGCCTTAAACTTCTTCTGCTGTAGCCCAGCTTTCTAAGCACTTGAGTCTTGGCCCAAAGATAGAATCCATCTTTAGGGCCAGGTGGTGACCTGGAAGACTAGAGGATGGAGATCTTTGTTTCAGTGAATAGAGCACAGTCTAGAAATTAGAGACAAAAGTAAAAATGCCAGTTGTGCCAGACCCTCTGTGGAACGTTGTCTCCACTGAGTGTTAAGCCTGGGACACACAGGTGGCACCACCTTACAGATGAGCAAACAGAAGCTTAAGAGAGCTAAGGGTATGTCTTGGTCAGTGGCCCAAGCCACTGTTGTGGTGTGTGAACTTGAGAGTCCCGGGAAAAGGTTGAGGAGCCCCCACCACCATCCTGTAGCCCCAGGGAAGGGGGTAAGTGGAGGAGTGCCTGGGGGACCTGCAGGAAGGGTGGATCTGTGCAGCCACATTCAAAAATAGAAGGCAGAGGGCATCTGGATGGCCTTGGTGTCTGTGCACAGCAAGGAGGTGGCTAGGTGTGGACAACAGGAAGCTGAGGAGAAGGAACTGTCATCTTTAGCCATAGCCAGGATACAGGGTGGGTGACGGATGAGTCAGAGTGTCCCTGGGGTCACCACAGACACCAGGAGGTGACTCAGATGGCAAAAAGGCCCAGAAATGGCCAAGTGGGTGGCCCACATCCCCTGGCTAGGCCTTGGGGTGCCCTTGTGAGGGAGTCACCCCACAATGCTGTAGGCACCTTTACTTGCCTGCCCTGCCTTCTCCCTAGCCTCTCTCCTCCCAGGTCCTCCCTCCCACCGTGGGAGTTGGCTGCCACCATGCCCAGCCACACGGTCCAGGCTGGGAGGGGCCAGGAGGGGCCTCTTTCTCTGACATATCCCCACACAGGGGTTGGGGGTGTAGGAAGGGGAGACGCACCATGCAGGGTTGATGTCGGTACACCTGCTGGGCCTCCATGAGCTGCCCAGACAGTGGACACTCCACGTTGAGGTGATGCCATCTTTTCTGCTGGCTCTTTCCGAGGCTGGGCCAACCTTGCTTCCATGAGATTCCTCCCAACACCAATCTTATGCCTGCTGCAGCCTTCACAGGACTGTCTTCAGTGGAGTCAACATGCAGGGCACTTACCTAGCTCGGAGGGGTGGGGGAGTAGACTACAGACCAGCCTGTTCTTATGAATAAAGTTTTATTGGGACATGGCCATGCCCATGTATTTCTGTACCACTGTGGCTGCTTTCATGCTGCAACAGCAGAGCTGGAGAGTTGCATAGAGACCCTCTGGCCCTCAGAGCTCAAGATATTTGCTATCTAGCCCTTTACAGAGAAAGTCTGCTGATCTCTGGTCTAGCTGAAAGAGGAGCTCTCTGTACATCAAGGCCAGTTTATTGGTGTGAGAGCTCCCTCCCTGTCTCATACCTCATCGCCCCTTCCCCTGACCCCACTCTCCCTGTTAAGTCCTCCCTGTTATCTCCTTTCCTTTGTGGCAGTGTAGCCACGAGGACAGAGGGGCATTTCCTGCTGTGCCGAGGCTCCTGCCTACCCAGATCAGGTGTGGCGGGAGCTCGGGCACAGGCCTCTGAGGTGTGTGGTGCGGTCAGCCTTGCCCTCCTGGGTCACCTCCTGCTTTATCCTGCAGCCTGCTCACCGGCCTCCTGTTTCTCTTTCCATCCGTTAGGCCGTACTGGACGCTCCGCAGTGTGCAGAGGTCTCCTAGCAACCTCCCTTAGGAGTTCTCTCTGGCCCCAACTAGGAAGCTGGAGACGAAGCCCGGAGATTGATGAGTTTGTCTTGGGAGCCGCTGAGAAGCTGAAACCAGGGGCGAACATGGGTCAGAAGGTCACTGGAGGGATCAAGACTGTGGACATGCGAGACCCCACGTACCGGCCCCTGAAACAGGAGCTCCAGGGCCTGGATTACTGCAAGCCCACCCGGCTGGACCTGCTGCTGGACATGCCCCCCGTGTCCTACGACGTGCAGCTGCGGCATTCGTGGAACAATGATGACCGCTCGCTCAACGTCTTTGTGAAGGAGGATGACAAGCTCATCTTCCACCGGCACCCAGTGGCCCAGAGCACAGACGCAATCAGGGGCAAAGTCGGGTACACGCGCGGGCTGCATGTGTGGCAGATCACGTGGGCCATGAGGCAGCGGGGCACACACGCTGTGGTGGGGGTGGCAACGGCCGATGCCCCCCTGCACTCCGTTGGGTACACGACCCTCGTGGGGAATAACCACGAGTCCTGGGGCTGGGACTTGGGGCGTAACCGCCTCTACCACGACGGCAAGAACCAGCCAAGTAAAACATACCCGGCCTTTCTGGAGCCGGACGAGACATTCATCGTCCCCGACTCCTTCCTGGTGGCCTTGGACATGGATGATGGGACCCTGAGCTTCATTGTGGATGGACAGTACATGGGAGTAGCTTTTCGGGGACTCAAGGGCAAAAAACTGTATCCTGTAGTGAGTGCTGTCTGGGGCCACTGTGAGATCCGCATGCGCTACTTGAACGGACTGGATCGTAAGTGCCCCCTGTACTATCTGAGGTGGTGCCAAGAGTTTATATAGTTGTTGGAATTAAAGTGTATTTAAGTAGATATCCCAGTGTATTCCAACCCCCAGAGGCAACTTTTGCCCACATCTGATTAAATG
This sequence comes from Otolemur garnettii, assembly GCF_000181295.1. NCBI lineage: Eukaryota > Metazoa > Chordata > Mammalia > Primates > Galagidae > Otolemur > Otolemur garnettii. Next base: position 6,363,996 of record NW_003852462.1, read on the forward strand.
AGGGATTCTAGCCAGTCTGGTAGATGACCTGGCTATGACTCCTGAGGGCATAGAGGGTGAGTGAGGAATGGACAGATGGATGAATGAGTGTTTGGGTGGCTGGATGGATAGATGGATGGATGGACAGATGAATGGAATGGATGGATGGATAAATGAGTAGATAGATGAGTGGGTGGATAGATGAGTGGATGGATGAATGAGTATATGAATGAGTAGATAGATGAGTGGGTGGATAGATGAATGGATGGATGGATAGATGGATGGATGGAATGGATGGATGGATAAATGAGTAGATAGATGAGTGGGTGGATAGATGAGTGGATGGATGAATGAGTATATGAATAAGTGGATGGATGGATAGATGGATGGATGGAATGGATGGATGGATAAATGAGTAGATAGATGAATGGGTGGATGAATGAGTTGTTTGGATGGATGCATGGTGGATGGATGAATGAGTGTTTGGGTGGCTGGATGGATAGATGGATGGATGGATGGATAAATGAGTAGATAGATGAGT
>NW_003852462.1:6364738-6367862 GCF_000181295.1 Otolemur garnettii
ATGGATGGATGGATAAATGAGTAGATAGATGAGTGGGTGGATGGATTGATGGATGGATGAGTGTGTGAATGAGTGGATGGATGGATGGATGGATGGAATGGATGGATGGATAAATGAGTAGATAGATGAGTGGGTGGATGGATGAGTGGATGGATGAATGAGTGGATGGATGGATGGATGGATGGATGAGTGTATGAATGGATGAATGAGTGTATGAATGGATGAATGGATGAATGAGTGTGTGAATGCATGGATGGATGGATGAATGAGTGTATGTATGGATGGATGGATGGTCTTTTTCTCTGGTTGACCTGCCTCCAGGTGTGATCTGTAGTTGATCAAATTCTAGCACAGCACCCAGCCTATGATTGAGCCAGGTTTGCAGCCTTGGGGATACTTGGGCTTCTCAGATAAATGAAAGCCAGTGACCTCTCACTCATTAGATAGGATTAGGATCTTTTCTCTCCTGCTGTTGGAGGCTTCTGAGTGGGCTTGTTTGGGCCACGGTCCGGAGAGGGGCTGTTCAGTCACGTTCCCAGGAGACTGTTTGGGAGGAGCACGTGTATTAGAAACAGGCTTAGTCAGCATCTATTTCTGCCTGTCCCTTTGAAAGGGGAGTGGCCTTTCTCAGACCATGTGTGGCACTGTGCTGGCATGGGAGTGGACCAGCTGTCCGGGTGGGAGCCTGTGGTAGCAGGAGGTCCTGGTGCTGCAGAACTGTCCACCTCTTGTTCACCCTCCTTCCCGTTGCTTCCTGCCTCTCCACTTCCCCTTCTTCTCCCCGCTTCAGCCTTCAAAAGATATGGAGAAACGTTCAGGGCATCAGCATGAGTGAACACTTAAGTGTTTCTCTTCAGAAGCTTCTATGTCCCTCTTTCTCTGCTCTGGCTGTCATTGCCTAATGACAGGAACTGACAGCTGCACAAGGCATCTGATGCAGGTTCCAGGGCTGCTTGGTCCTCACCTGTGCAGCCCAGCACCCCTAGGTCATGGGGCTCCTGCCTGTGTCTCTCTGTGCCCTCCCCTCTTCCTAGAGGGACACCAGCCATTGGATTTAGCCCACCCACCCCCAGTCCAGTATGACCTAACTAGAGCTGAGCACATTTGCAAAGATCCTTTTTTTTCTTTTCTTTTCCCTCCCCTCCCCTCCCCTTTCTTCCTCTCCCATCTCCTTCCCTTCCCTTCCCTTTTTCTTTCCAAGACTGAGTCTTGCTCTGTCACCCCAGGTAGAGTGCAGTGGTGTCATCATAGCTTACAGCAATCTCAAACTCCTGGGTTCAAGTGATCCTCCTGCCTCAGCCTTCCAAGTAGCTGGGACTACAGGTGCCTGCCATATTGCCCAGCTAGTTTTTCTATTTTTCGTAGAGATAGATAGAGTCTTGCTCTTGCTCAGGCTGGTCTTGAACTTCTGACTTCAAACAGTCCTCCTACCTTGGCCTCCCAAGGTGCTAGGATTGCAGGTGTGAGCCACTGTGCATGACCTAAAGACCCTATTTCCACATGAGGCTGCAGGTGAACATGTAAGAGGGGTAGCACCACCCAACCCGCTGCAGATGTGGAGACAGCAAGTGAAGACCACACACACAAGGCTGTCCTCTCCCCTCACTAGCGCTCCCCCATGTCACCCCTGCGGATGGTGGGGTGCCCACTGGGTGAGGTCAAAGGCTGCCTAATCCTCCATCCCAGGAGCCCTTGCTTTGCCTTCAAGGCAGGCAAGCAAGGGGAATGGTAAGGTGAGACCAAGTCCCAGCATCTACCCAGAGAACAGGGCATGGTAGGCAGAGGCTCACCAGGCCTGGCTAGATTCATTTAATTGGTGTCAGGCCTGTCAGGCTTTGCTGTCGCTATTTGTGATGTGGTTTTGCTGCCTGAGATATCTGGAAAGTCATTGGGGCCCCCCATACCCAGGTCTGACCTCAGCAGAAAGCAGCTATTGTAGAGAGTCAGCTCAAGTTGCCCAGCACATGTGGCTCTTCCTGGCATCTCCAGAGAGCCCAAGCTGTCCTGTGAGCCCATTTTTCTGGAGACTCTCCCCAGCAGCGTCCCTGCTAGTATGCTGGGCCGTGGTCTGGGCATGCCGGGCCAGAAGCAAAGGCAGTGACTTTTCAGCCATCTCTGACCACAGCCCATTTGCTCTGATTCCTCCTGAGACCCTGGGCTGAAGCTACAACCAGGGGTGCTGCTGTGTCTTTTCCTGGGGGAAGGGTGGAGATGGCCATTGCTGAGTGGGGAGACAGGGCCAAGTATGGCCCCTGGGGCTGCCCACTCCCCTCCCTAGTGATGTAGAAGGAAAAGGCCATTTGCAAGCAGGAGGCTGGCCATCACTCCAGGGGGACCCCTGACTTCGTGGGTCCTCCTGCCCCGCCCCCATGCTTCTCATGGAGTCTCCCACCAAAGATGTATCTTCCCTGTGTTCACCATTTAGAAAGTCCTCCTCTGACAGCTCCGGCGTGAGCTTGGTGTGGTTGGTCAGGGTTCAGGGCTCTGGGACGGCTCAGCTCTTTCCCTCAGGAGGGAAGTAGCCTCCGCCTGGGGTGCCCCACCCTGGTGGGAGCTCCTTCTGCATTCTGGCTGGGCTGTGGGGGGAGCCCCTCATCAAGGACACTGACCACCCTGCCCTGCCAGCAGCTTCCTTCTGCAGTGGGAGGCCGTGGGAGGAAGGGGTGTTGTTCTAGACCTTTCCCCCAGGAAGCCTGGTCCTATGAGGACAGCGGGTTCTCAGATTAAGGGAAGCAGGAGACAACAGGTGTCTGCACCACCTGGGAGGACCTCAAGCCTCCTCCCTGCCTGACAAGGATAAGGGGTTGATGTTTTGTTTGGCTTTTTTCTTTTCTTTCTTTCTTTCTTTCTTTTTTTTTTTTTGTAAAAACTGCTTGAGGGAAAGGGAAAAGACACACACATCCCTCGATGATCACCCCCCACCCCCTGACATTCTAGAATCTATTTCATGGAGCATTTTTGCTGCAAGCTGCTCACAGGAGTGAGCACAGGCCAGCATGGCATCCGCACAGGTGATCAGCATGCACATGGCTGAATCCGGGGCACTTCCTGACCCCTCAGACCTGCCACTTGCTCATTTGGCCTCTGATGTGAGCACAGAGCCATATTCTTTTTTTTTTTTTTT
>NW_003852462.1:6367992-6412288 GCF_000181295.1 Otolemur garnettii
GGGACCACAGGCGCCCGCCACAACGCCCGGCTATTTTTTGGTTGCAGCCGTCATTGTTGTTTGGCAGGCCTGGGCTGGATTCGAACCCGCCACCTTGGGTGTATGTGGCTGGTGCCTTAGCCACTTGAGCCACAGGCGCCGAGCCCAGAGCCGCATTCTTGAGGCCTGCATTGGGTTGAAATCTCTCTCAGAACTGCAGGAGTCATGGGCTGGGGCTTTAGGCCAGTACCCGTTCAATTAGGGCCACCAGGTAGCTGTTTCTCATGGAAATGCAGAAGTCTGCAAGGACTGTTCCAGTTCCTCAACCTTCTGCTCCCAGAAATACCACCTGATTTACTTCCTGATTTCTTAGTGCACGTTCAGCATCACCCCCTCTCTTGTTCATATGAATCATTTAAATGAATGAGTGCCTCAGCTTCCCAGGGCCAGGCACAGTGGTCAGCGGTCCTGGACAACACAACTGGCATTCACTAGCTCGGTGGCATTTTATTGGGCACCTGGGTTTGTTATGGAACTGGATGCAAAGACCACAACCCCCAGTCTGAAGTACTGAGGTGGGGGAGACCTTCATGGGGGTCCTAGTAGTAACCAACCAAAATTAATGGGATGGACATTTTTCCATGGCACAGTGCCCTGTCTATTTCTGTGGCCAGTGCTTTCCCCAGCCTCTGGAAAGCAATCAGAATATGGCCCTGTGCACCACATTTTCCTCCTATCAGGGTGGTGTGACCCGTTTATATACGAAGGTCCAGAGAATAGACCTGTCCACGGGCTGCTAGGGTGACTCTGGTTCTATTTTCAGTCATAATGTATCACCGCAGCCATTAGAGGCCACCTGTGTAACCAGTCGTAGAAGATGCCAGCAGCAGGCAGTAGAAAGGCCTCCTCTGAGGACTGCTGTCAGCAGGGGTGGGATGAGGTCATGGTCAGGCCTCAGCCCTTTGGAGGCCTTGGCCCTCAGACCTTAGACCCTTGACTTTCACCTCCCTGAGCCTATGTTCCCATCAGTAGGTCAGGGCCACCATCTCTGCCAGGCACACGGTGGGCACCGCATGGACCATGGCTGACCTGGGTGCTATGGTGTCAGGCCCCTGAAGCGAGGGGCTAGGTGACATGGGGCTTGCCCAGGCCTCTGTGGGTTGGCAAGATTTCTTCATGAGGACATCAGAACTAGACCTGCAACCAACACATAAGGCCAAGAGGGTGGTGATGAGAGCTCCCTCGCAGCCCCCTCTATGACAGCCTGGCTCATGGGCCACATTCTGTGGCTCTTGGTGCTTTCTCAAGTGCTGTCCAGCCCACAGGGGAGTCCTCTCCACCTCCCAGACATGGGCTGAGCCTTGTCCTCCAGGGAGGGAGCTGGGGCAGTGCAGGCCCTTTGGCCCGGAAGAACACAGATGCCAGAGAGCTCCTGAGCAGAGACAAAGAAACGCAGCCCAGGGTCCCCACCCTATCAGGCAGAAGGGCCACTTGCCCACAGCCAAGTTGTTTCTGGCTGTCAGGATCTTAGCTGGACAGAACCTCAGGGGGGAATCTGATCCAGATTCCTCACCTTACAGATGGGAAAATTGAGGCTCAGACAGGGGGAGTGATCTGCTCTAGGTCAGGCTGTAGTGCAGGTGGACATGTAGAGCCAGGCCTGGAGTCCAGCGGGCAGCCCTGCCCTGTCCCCTAGGGGTCTGTGGGATCCTTGACCCGACAGGACCGGGGTCATGCAGTTCCTCCTCCTGCCTCCAAGCCAGCTTCCTCTTAACCAGCCTAAGCTGTCCCTGAAAGGCCCCGTTTCAAAACTTCCCATTAAAAATATTTACCTTTTTAGGCCAAGCACAGTGGCTCACGCCTGTAACCTAGCAGAAGAATTGCTTGAACTCAGGAGTTCAAAACCAGTCTGAGCAAAGGCGAGACCCTGTCTCTACTAAAAAATAGAAAAATGAGCTGGGCATTGTGGTGGGCGCCTATAGTCCCAGCTACTGGGGAGGCTGAGGTAAGAGGATCGCTTAAGCCCAGGAGTTTGAGGTTGCTGGGAGCTATGATGACACCATTCTAGCCTGGGCAACAGAATGAGGATCTGTCTCCATAAAAAAAAAAAAATGTCTACTCTCCTTTCGGTCACTTCTTCACCACCTGTGGCTGTAACTGTCCCTGGGGGATGATGGCACTGGTCCCTCTTTTAAGGCCTGGAATTTAGTGAGTGTATAATCCATCCCAAGGTTCATTCTTATTTTAATAGCAGGTTTATTGAGCTATAATTCACATTCCATACAACCATACAATTCACCCTTTAAAGTGTTCGATGCAGTGGCCTCTTCCAGTAGTGAGAATTACACAACCGTCACTACAATCAAGGTTAGAATATTTTTATTAGCCCCCAAGAAACCCTGTGCCCATCAGTAGTTATTCCCCATTTATCCCCAATCCCCACCCCAACAGCTATGGAATATGATTTTCAGTAATTGAGTTTTTTAAATGCTATTTTTAATATTTTTGAGACACACTGATGAATTTTAAAGAACTTTAATCCACTTTTTACCAGTGAAATGGGGCTTGGGGTTTTTGTGTGTGTGTGACCTTTTTTTTGCTTACAAAGGGTCTCAAAGTCTAGGGAGACCAGGGGTGGAGCCACAAATCGTTCATTTTAGCCCTTCCCATCTTCAAACACTGTGGGGTAGTCCCAGAAGTTCCAGGTGTGCCCACCTGTAAGTGGCTTCTGGGAAGAGGGCAGAGAGAGGTCAGGGCTGCGGAGGCAGCGTGGGTAGCCCCCAGGGCACTTAGAAGCCTAGAAAGGTGTGATTTTCGGAGTCTTGAAATCTGGAGCTGAGAGTTCATCTGAGTCGCAGGCTGAATGAACAGAGCCTCCTTTGTAGGAAGGCAGGGCCCAGGCCCTCTGGGGACACAGGACCGAGGTGCCCTGCAGGCTGCAGCTAGAAGCCACTCTCTAGTGCAGGGCCTGAGGCCACCCTGTGGTGAGCCCCCTGGCCCAGATGCCCCATGGTTCCCGGGGCAGCAGTGGGCAGTCGGGGATGGGGGGAGGCTGGGCTAGCATTTCCATCTGCCCAGCCCAGGCTCTCAGCTTAGCTGTCCAGCAGACAGAAGCACTGGGCTTTCCCCAGGTTGGTATGGCACAGACATGGCACTGCCAAGTTGTCCAGCCATCCAGGCCTGTAACATGTGACTCTGGGCCAGCGTTTGTTACATTTCACTGGCAGCGTGTTTGGTGGGCAGGGACATGGACACTGGGCCCAAGTAGCTGGATTCCCCACTGTTAGCCTGGCAATTAGGTGCCCCCTCTGTGCCTCAGTGCCCTCAGCTGTAAAAGAGATGAGACCGCTCCCTGAGAGAAGTTAGTAACCCAGAATAATTCCCTTCCTTAAGCCCATGTGGAGTCCATTGCTGTGGGTGTGCCCTGGAGAGCTTCGCCCACATTCCTGGTCCAGATGGGCAAAAAGGCCCTGGGGAAGAGCGGGACATCCGGGTGCAAATCCTAGCTCTGGCTTCTGCCAGTGGCACACCCTGGGCAAGTGATTTAGACTCTGTCTCCAGTGTCCTTACCTGTAAACTGGGATGTGGTAATGGCACACCTCTGTGACTACTAAACCCTCCTAAGAAGGCTGCAGAGGGCTTACCACGGTACCCGGTCCAGAGCGGGGCTGTCTGTGTTAGCTCTTCATATGAATTCAGAATGAAAAATCAAACCGTTGGATTTTTAGTTGCCTCTTCATTTATCAGAATGAATATCTCCCGGTGGTGGTGATGGCCCTGTGGTGAGTGTGCTTTGCTGCAAAGCTGCCTGCACTGTGCTGACCTGCAGTTCTCTCTCTCCTCCCTTTCCCTCAGCCGAGCCGCTGCCGCTCATGGATCTCTGCCGCCGCTCCGTGCGCCTGGCCCTGGGGAAGGAGCGACTGGGGGAGATCCACACGCTGCCGCTGCCTGCTTCCCTCAAGGCCTACCTCCTCTACCAGTGACGCACTCCCGGGGACCACCAGCGCGACAGCCACCTGGTGCCAACTCACTGAGCCGCCGGCCACTGGGGCCACCACACCCTGCGCCTTGGACCAGCGTCCGCAGGCAGCTGTGGGCAGAAGTCCTTGCTCTTCCTCTCTGCCCCGCCTGGCTGCCTCTGCCACACCAGGACCTATGGCGACACAGGCTCCTCTTCCCATTCCTGACACTGGCAGAAGGCAGTGTCCCTGCATGCCGTCAACAACACTCCTTGACAAGATACACCGAGAATAAACGCCTACGCTGAGCTCCCATCTGCTCTCGGAGTGGAATGTGAACTCCCCACACCTCCAGGAGAAGGCGGGGGCCACCTGGGGGTCCCAAGGTAGTGCCACCACTCTGAGAGCAGGTACCAGGAGTGCTAACAGGTGCTTAGACAAGGCCATGGGTGCCCAGCCCAGTGGGGCCGTGCCACGGCAGATGAAGCTCAGGACATCAGAAACTCACCACGGACACCAAGGCAGAAACTAACAAGCACCGTGCATCAATCCCAGCTGCCGGTGCCCCTGTACCCTGTATTTATTCTTTTAACAATAACAAAAGCCATTTATTTATTCCATTTAGAAAGGAAACGTTTCAGTCACTCCTCTCTCTGGCTGTGTTCCGTTGCTTCCCTCCCTTCTGTACCCTCCTTGGGACGTGTGTGACTCACCTGTCCTCCCTGGGCCTTGCCTGTGGCACAGTGCACATGGGCACAGGCACAAGGGTGTCTTTGTTTGGGTCCCCTGACCTGCAGTTTTCCAGAGGGCTCTGCTCCGAGTTCCCGAGTGGGCCCCTCGGGGAGAATTAGCCTCACGTGCAATAGGGTGTCTTAGGGAGCCCCCGGAAAGGGCGGTGGCAGTCCCCCCTTGTCTGTGGGTGGCCACCTACCTCTCATACATCTTTGCACATGGTAGCATTTTTTTTTTTTTGTCTTCTACGGGATTTTTTGTGTGGGTTTCATTTTGCTTTTGCTTTTCTGCCTGAGATTTCCCAAGTGCATCCTTAGAAACTCTGGGTGTGCCTCAAGACCCCCAGAACTAAGAAGGGATGGGGAGTGGATCTCTGTCCCCCAAAAAGCCATTGGCAGGGCTGGACAGGGGTGATCAGGGACACAGAATCTAGGGTCACTGAAGCCAGGGTGGATCTTTTCTTGGCACCCTGAAGGGGAGCAGCCCCAGGTCTTCATGACTCCCACAGAGCCTCGAGAAGGGTGGCGTGGGCCACCAGCAGGAGAGCGACACCCTGTCCCCAGCACCTCCCCCAGTAGCATCCCCCAGCCCCTGCTCCCACCTTCACCATTTTCTTTGATCTTGAAGTCAGCTCTGAGTCTGACTCATCTCTGCACAGGTACAATAAATGACTTTATTTGCTTAAAATGTTTAATATATATACATATATATATATTTGTCCGTAAGAATTATGTTTTAAACAGCTGCTATAAGGTACCTTTTGAAAAAAAAGAAAAAAAAAAGATCTCTTCCAGTGGAGTATATTTTTTAAAGCACAAAATTGGTGCCAAGACTGGATGAGAAATGTAAATGACCTTGTTATTCTGAGGGGTTTTTTTCCCCTTTCGGGCAGGGGACCTTACCTGTAAGACTTCAGGGATGTCCCTTGCCCCTGCTTCAGGGTGGGTCACATTTTGATGAGGGAGAGAGCTTAGCGCCCTGACCCAGCTGGCCCCAGGGATGCCGCAGAATGAATCACGAGCTCTCTCCCCGTCTACCACCCTGACTCTCTAGGGCCCAAGACCCCACCTTTCTTTCCTGTTATCCCAGAGCCTTGTGACTTGTACAGTTTTGAAACTCCCGTTCTATTTTATGATGGTTGATAATAGTCAGTAATCCAATAAATAAAGGAAAGTTTTTAAAATATAAAACCACTTTTGAGTTCCTCCTTTGTGCCGACCCCTCCTGGGTCCCTCCAGCTCCACAGCCCGGTTTTCAGCAGATGATGGGCTGACAACCTGCCACCCCATGCAGAGGGTGGCATGCCAGGTGAAGGAGGGGTCCCGGAAGGATGACATGAGAATATTGCCATCCCCTTGTCAGAGGGTAAACCTGACAGCCCGTCTAAGGGACCTTGCTGAGCCTAGGAGAAGTGACCATGTTTTTTAGTGACTGCCTCTGGTGCCTCTGCACAGTTAGAAAGCTCGAGTCGACCAAGGGCTCTCTAGGAGCAGACTGAGCCACTGTGAGTGTCCTTGGAGTCCAGGCTGGGCACTTGGGGAAAGGTTCAGCCCTTTGTGTCTCTGGTCCCAAGTGCGCAGTGATGCTTGAAGAGCCTTGAATGAGTGAACCCCTTCTTCCAGCTGCTGTGGGAGGGCCCCCAGCAGAAAGGACAGGAAATCCTGGCTTATTCAGAGGATCAATGTGTGATAAAATGAACAGTCAAGAAATTTACTAGACGTGACCCTATGCCATGACAAGTTTCCAAAGCATCAGCAAGAGCATATTCAGCTTGTGGTAGGAATGTTTCCTTCTAAAGGCAGGATCTGGTGGTGCTGTGGAAAGTGCCTGGTTTGGCATGGCGCCTGTAGCTCAGCGGTTAGGGCTCTAGCCATGTACAATGGAGCTGCAGGATTCGAACCCAGCCCCAGCCTACCAAACAACAATGACAACTACAACCAAAAAATAGTGGGGTGTTGTGGTGGGCGCCTGTAGTCCCAGCTACTTGGGGGGGAGGGGCCTGAGGCAAGAGAATCACTTAAGCACAAGAGTTTGAGGTTGTTATGAGCTGTGACACCACTACACTCTATACTGAGGGCAACATAATGAGACTCTCAAAAAAAAAGAGTGCCCGGTTTGAGGGCCCAAAGTCCCACCCCCCTTTTTTAAGAGCATCCTAGCCAGCTGTCCTCAGTCCACCTCTCTCAGCAGCACCTGAGAGGGGTTGTTAAAATACAGATTCCAGGGTCCCACCTGAGTAGGACCAAGACAACATTTCTGGGGCCAGGCCCAAGAATCTGCATATTCCCAAACTCCCCAGGTGACTTTGCCTAAGAGAATTTGAACACCAGTGATGGTGGCTGTGTCAGCTCCTTCTCTTACAATGTTGCTGGGTAAAGGGAAACCATTGCCATGTATTGATGGGTTGGCCCAGGGAGGAACACACAGACTCCTGAGTCAGGCCTGGTTCAAATACAGGCTTTGTGGCCTTGGGCATAGGGACAGACCTCCATAAAATGACAGTTGTCATGATGCCTATCTCCCAAGAGGGGAGCCAGGATCAGAGGAGGCTCCCAGAACAGGACCTGGTATCTTTGCAAGCATGCAAATGAATGCACTTCTGAAAAATGGCAGTTGCTGGATTGGGACTGAGTGTTTGAGGAGGGACCTAATATCTCTAAACTAGCCTCCTGATAAATGTCCTTTCTGCCCAGGTGAAGTCTCCAAAGGTCAAAGTAGGTACTAGGAAGAGAGTCCCCTGGGTGTTTTTCCCAGACACAGTGGAGGGGGATCTGAAATTATTTTTAGGTTGGGGTTCATGTCTGGGTTGAAGTTGCAACTCCGGCTTCCTTTGAAGGGGGGCAGCAGGGGATTGGTGGGGTCAGGTTTTGGGGTGGAGGGGCACAGGGAAAATCAGGGCCTTTGTGCTGCCAGGAGACTTCTGGGGGAGCAGGGTTTTGTGCTGAAGGGAGCGGTATTAATAAAACCATCTGTGCAGACTTGGCCCATGTGGTTGTAATTAATCCCCTGCCTTTAAGCAGGTAGCAGACTCTCAGGGCCTGGCCATAGATGGGAAGAGCCGTCCCGCCCCACCCTGCTGCACACAGCCTCCCTCCTGCCTTCCCCTGCTCCTCGGCGGGATGAGGAATGTGGACTTTACTGAACCATAAACTATGCTGGGGGAGCTGGGGAGGGGGCCGAAGACAGAGCAATTAGTTCATGCTCCAGTCCAGACACCCAAACATGGTTGGATTCCAGCTGCAAGGAATATTTGAAATAAATGAGCTGCCCAGGGCCAGGAGTTTGCTGTGTTTTCTGTATGGGGCCATGGCAACCAGGGAGGAAATCGTGAGCTAGGGATTGGGCTCTAGAATCAACAAATGATGTCCTGGCCGAGCAAATCCAGAGGAAGCCACTCATGGCTCTCCTAGGGTTTCTCAGGACTCGGCTGCTGGAGAGCAGGACGCGCCCAACCATCCTCCTGGCGCACTTAGACCTTCCCTGTCCTCTTCTGCGCTCTGATTTCTTCTCTCTCTCTCTCTCTCTCTCTTTTTTTTTTGGTAAGAAAATAGAAAACTAACTCTTCTCTAGAACCTTTCTTCTTGGGCCAGAGAACAGCTGCTGCTGTTGCTGCCAGTCTGATAATGATTTTCCTGGGCAGAGGAATATTGTCAGTGGAAAAGCCCGGCCTGAGGGCAACTGGCCACGCAGAAGGTGCCCCTGACCTTGTGCTGGGTCTGTCTTCCCGCTCAGAACAGCTTACAGCCTCCTCTGGGTCTGCTTTCTGGGGAGAAAAGGCAAAGATCTCCCCCAGCTCCCTGATGGCATTCGAGCTGTCCCCAAAGATGCATCCTATGAACACAGATGGGTAACAGAACCTCGCTTGGGGTTTGCAGCTGGGGTTCACAGATGCACCCCCTGCATCTGAATCATCAGGATACCTGGGGATGGGAGGAGAAGCAAAGAAAGACCCTCCCGCAGGGCCATCCCCTCTGGAGCTCTCATGGAGTTCCCCAGGACCTCAGCACAGCATCAGGACAAGGGCATCCACCCAGGACCGTGCTTCTCCTCAGACCGTGCCTCCCTGTCTCCCCACAGCCTAAGAAACATTCCATTTCCCCTCCCACCTACGCCCCTGGGCCCCACCTTTGAAAGATTCTTTTCAGCCTTGCCAATCCCAGGGTTTCTGAAATCCACAGGTGGAGTAAACTCCAGCGGAGGAGTAAGGGACATTCAGCTTCCAGTCTGGTCCACGTGCTGGGGCCTCGTGGCTGAGGAGAAGGGGCCTGGGCTTGGGGCCAGCCTCCCTGCCTTACTGCTCAGGGGCCCTGCGGTCTCCATCTGTGAAATGGGGACAGCACCTTCCTCCCTGGGTGCCATTGGTCTCAGTCCAGCGAGTTCCCACCCTTCCCTTAATGCAAACATCAAACTCACAGTTATAAAGTGTGCACTTCAGCGGGGTGTTGTACATTCCTAGTGCCATGCAGCCATCCCTTCTATCTAGTTACAAAACATCCAGAGGGACCCCACACCCAGTGAGGGACCACTCCCTTCTCCCCATCCCCCAGCCCCTGGCAACCACCCATCTACTTTCAGTCCCGCTGGATCTGCCTAATCTGGACACTTCACAGTCAGTGGCACAGAACGAGTCTCAGTCTGGCTGCTTTCACTTTCAGTTGGCTCTTTAAGGAGAGGTGTCCTGAACGCCCTCCCCCATTACTTCCCTGTGTCTTCATTTCCTCAACTATCAAGTGCAAAGAATATTTCCTCTTGCCAGGGCTGTTGTGAGGATCGAGTGAGCCATGTCTAGAGGTAGAAAGTGACTAATGAAAACAACTGGTGCAATGACTCTCCCCCTCCCTGGGCACCCAGGACCCTCGTTTATGCTCCTAAGAAGCCGTCTTTGTGAACCACCTTTCCCAAGAGGGCATCTTTCAGGGACATTGACTGGGCCAAGGAGCCTTAGTCTCTCTTGATAGACCTGGGTTTGGTAGCAGACAGCAGGGGATGGGAGCTTGCTCAGCCTCTCTAATCTTGTTTCCACATTGTGTTAGTGTCCCCAGGGCTGCCACAACCAAATATCATCAACTGGGTGACCTAAAACAACACACAGTTACTGACTCACTGCTCTGGAGGACAGAAGTCCAAACTCAAGGTGTGGGCCGGACTGTGCTCCCTCTGGAGGCTTGGGCCGTTTTCTGCCTCCTCCAGCTTCTGGTGGCTCTGAGTGTTCCTTGGCTTATGGCCACATCACTCCAGTCTCTGCCTGTCTTCATGTAGCCTCCTCCCCTCTGTGTCTCAGTGTCCTATGAGAACACAAGTCATTGGATTTAGGGCCCACCCAGATCATCCAGGATTATTTCAACCTGAGATCCAACCATTATTATTTCAACCTGAGATCCCTAGTGGTATCTGCTAAGACCCTTTTTCCAAATAAGAGCACATTCCAGGATGAGGCCATGGACATATTTCATCGGGCCACCATGCAATACACCACGCACACTTTACTCCGGGAGGGAGGGGGCAAAGCCCAGGAAATGATGCAGGTGGGAAACAGAGCCCAGCTCCAGGCCTGTGGTCGGTGGGTACTGCCAGGCAGGCCAGGCTTCCCATTGTCAGTAATGATGCACCATCTTCCTCCTGCCCTGGCCCCTTACGAGCAGTCTCACAAGACCAATTTGCTCCAGAATTGATCAATGTTCTGCAAGGGGAGTGCCCCAGGTTTGCTTGGAAGCCACGGGGCCAAGCCTAGGCCAAACCTGTTAATGAACAGAGGAGTTGGACTGTCTCTCTTGATCACCACTCCCACCCTGCCTGCCTGCAGTAAGTAGGTTCCAGGCCTGGGAAAAGTGGGCACTGCTCAGGGGGCACTGGAAAGGGAGCTGAGCCTCAGATGTCGCTCCCAGGGTGCCAACCTCCCCACGGAGGCTCAGTGTCTCCCTGCCACTTTTGCAGCAAGGGCTGCTCTGAGTTGATCGTACAAGGAAATGGAATGTGAACCCCGGGCTATTTAAAGAGCAAGAGAGATGGGAGCCCTGGCAGGGGCCTGGCCAAGCAGGGGTGCCTCGGGTAGGCACAGGGCTCCTCTGTGCACATGGTTTGATTTACAGGAGGGCCGCGAGCAACTCCAACTTCAGACAGAGAACTATTTGAAGCAGCTGCCAGATGTTGTGTCTGAGTTGGGTTTTTACAACTTGCTTACTGGTTAGCAGCCTGCCTCCCGCCAGAGTTCAGCTTGCCCCAGCGGGTTCAGGGCCCTGGCGCTGGCCCACAGGCCTCTGCTGAGCAGCCTCACTGCTCCCTCCGCTCAACCCAAGCCTGTTCTCCCTCCAGTGGAGCCAGGGTGGGACTCTGATTTCCAAAGCTTCCACCTTCCAGAATAGCAAGCCCTGATTTGGGGATGTCTTTCAGGGACCCTAAAAATGTTCTGGAATGTTCTGTCTGAGCTCACTGCTGGACCCTCTGAGAAGGGCAGAGACTTCACAGCTTTGCAATGAGGCACCCCTCAGAGCAGAACCCACATGCCAGGCTACTCCCAAGCCCTTGGATGTGGCATGGGAGGTGAGCTAGAGACTGTAGATCCTGTTGTTCTGTCCTGGTCACTCCTGCTCACGTTGCTTTGGCCACCTGACGCCAGCCAGCCTTTTTGAATGGACCCCAGTAGGCCACAGGAGACCAGGGCTGGGACTACATCTCAGCCAGGAGCTTCTGAAAGGTTCCCAGCCCTCTGGAAATCCCGGTTAATCAGGGAAGTCCCGGGGAGGCACCGGTGGGACCATCCTGTGGATTGAGGCCACTGTGTCAAACCAGGCCAACCCTGTCACAGTAGGCAGGACTGCTCTAGCACGAGATTGTTGGGGTTCACTTAGAGTTGGGGGGTGTTTCTCAGCCCCTTCCCCCACCGCCAGGAGGGCCACATGGCAAGAGACACATGACTCAGCTCACTTCCTGAAGCCACTTGGAATGGACTTCTCAGAAGGTTGCTCTGGGGCAGGAGGGTGACCAGGGAAGGGGGCAGGGCAGGCGAGGCGGGCGGAGGAGGTTGTGTAATTAATCTTGTTGCATGTGAGAATGCACTTGTGTCCGTCCAGGAATCCCGAACGCGCCAAAGTGGACAGAGTGTTCAGTCCCCTCCCGAAAGCGCCAGAAATGTTTTGTCCACTGGGAAGGAAAACATCCTCTGCTTGTGCGCTAGAATTTGGCTCTCCCCTACGGGAGACGCCTCAGCAGGCCTGCGTGGGAGCAGAGGGGCCTGTAGGCTGCCGGCCGGGCGGTGCGGGGTGCAGCCAGCCCTGGGGGCCCTGCCTCCGTGCAGGACGACCCAGCAAGCCTGTGCGCTTGGCAGTCCTGAGGAGCTCCACTTTCTGCGCCCCGGCCCCGACCCCCAGCCCTGGTCCTTTTTTCTGCTTCTGAATCCAACAGAAAATCAGAACGAGGAAAGGATCACAAGCCCTTTCCCTGGAGCCCAGAAAAGGTCGTGGAATTTGGAAAGTGCCCAGGCTGGCCCACTGCAGGGGTGACTCCGTGACAGCCTGCACAAGCGCACACAGACCCAGGTCAGGAGCTCTGGGGGTTGGACTCAGAACATCAGCTGCCGCCACAACTGCGGACCAGTTGCCTCCTTGGGGAGCCTCTACTTTCTCCCATGATGTGGGAGTGATGATGCCTTCCAGCCAAGCTCATTGTGTTTTGAAGATTACAAGATGCCAGGTGTAGGCAAGCCCACGCATGCCCAGGGTCTATTACTATAATATTTACTTTTGGGAAAGCGCAAAAGATAAGTGTCCTAGAAATGCCTCCTTGTCCCAGGGAGACCACTCCCTCTGGCCCAATGGCTTCTCCTCCTGGGTCTCCTGCAGCCATCCCCAAAAGCTGGGTCCTGCCTCTTGCCATCTCCCACACCTTGCTTCCCAGAAGGATGAGCCGAGGGTGTTCCAGAGGGAAGCCACGAGGCTGAGGCAGCAGCCCAACCCAGATTCACCTTTGGAGGACGGGCCCTGGAGGACAGCCTGGCCACCTATGAGACAAGCAAGCAGCCTTGCCCTTTGGGGCAAAGTCCCTGTAGGGGTGGGAGTAGAAATGCATGCCCACAGCCTCCATCATCACCTTTGGCAAACACATCTTGACTCCCTCACTGTGCCAGATATATGTGGATACCAAGATTCAGACTCAACAAACAAGGAGTCCTCTGCAAATGCAGGAGATGGGGCTTCAACTGATACAGAGGAGGGAGCAATGGACTCTTGCTAAGCAAGCAGGATAGGAATGCCCTAGCAGGGTTTTGTAGGATGGATAGGAGTTTGCCAAGGAAGGAAAGTGAGTATATTTTTGTAGGTTCCCCTATAAAATGGAGGCCTCATCAGATGAATCTTTGTAAGATACTGAGAACAGTGCATTTAAGGGTTGGGTGGATACAGTAATAACATCTAATCTAATCTAAGGCCACTGCCTCTCTGCCTCCGATGGGTAGTGCCTGAAGGAGCCTTAAACCCAGAACTTCAGGAATTCGGGGTCACTTATTCTGTTTATGTGCTGAGGTCCTTCTGCCTCCCGGCAGCTTCTGGTCCAGGCTCTGAATTCCCACTGGGTGCTCTGGTTTCGAAATCCACTGGCAGTCTATGTTCAGAGCACTTTCCCTGGAGAGGCCTGCCCCAGCCTCTCGTGAGAAGAGACTGGGCCGCTCTGGGTGGCTCTCTCAGTCCTGGCCTTTGGTGTCTCATTTTCCTGGGATCAGGCTGCTCAGAGTCCACTCAGCACGGTGCAGACGGCCAGTCCAGGAGTGTCCTGGATCCCAGACCTCTCCTGTGCCTGGTGACCAGCCCCTGGGGCACTCTGGGAGTGAGAGTGGGCCAGCCCAGCAATACTGTTGCAACATAATGGAGCCTAGTGGGGGAGGCGCTCCCTAGTGGAAGTGGCCTAGGCTCCTGAGTGGCCATGAGCACATTGAGGCTGCCTTCCTCCTAAAATTGTTTCCTGGGCAAGAGCTCAGGAGGAGCTGGGGTTCACTCCTCTTGAGGATGATAGGTTCACAAAAGAATTCTGGTGGAAGACCCTGGCCCCAGGTGGACCCAGGCTGCAGCTTTGCCACAGATTTGAGATCTTAGGAAAATGCCCCCACTGCACAGAGCCGCCATACACCTCCCCGTCCCCCTACCATGTGGATATGATCAGATTATCTATCTCTTAACAACAAGTCAGTCCTGACCACCTGCTCGGGGCCAGCAAAAGTACTTTGTGTTTGTGAATGAGTGGAGCCCTTGACCCACCCTATGCGGGTGCTTCGGTGACAGCAGAGGCTCAGGGAGGCTCATTCATTTATGCTAGGTCCACAGCCAGAAGCTGGTGAAGCTGGTGGTGAAACTTAAAACCAGACCCCCAGCACCCAGCTTGTGCCCTGGCCCCATGCTGCCTGCCTCCCGGGGTGGGTCCCGGGCCCCTTGCAGAAGGTCAGGGCTTCCTGAGACCTAGCAGTCTTGTTCTCAATCATTCCGTGGGCACTTCTCTTAGTCCATGAAGGGCGCTGTGTTGAGCCCTGGGTGTGGCCCCTGGTGACAGAGTGAACTCTGCCCTCGGGGTCTCCTGCAACCAGAATGACCAGGTCTGATGAGGTCAGAGTCCCTCTCTGTCTGCCCAGGGCTGTATCCACACAGAAGCCTTAAACCGCAGCTGCTTTGTCCCTTGGGAAGAGCTGGGTCAAGGCCACCCTTGCTGCCTTCCTTCCTTTCCTTTCCCAGGAATTGACATTTCTGTTTGGAGCTGAGGCCCTGATCCCCTGAGAAAGCTTAACAGAGAGGGGGACTTCCCAGCCACCCTCCTCCTCTTGCTCATGCAGTCAGCAAACATTTTGGGCTCATCCACCCTGGGTCCGGTTCAGTGCCAGACTCTGAAGTTTGGAAGAGGAAAAGTGGGTGACTGAAGAACCAGTGAGCCCCCACAAGGTTCCAGAACATTTTTAACCTTTTGCCTTTTCTCCACGCCATCCTCGCCCTGAGATGGAGGTTCCACATTCATGCCCACTTTACATATGGGGACACTAAGGGTCAGGGCAGCCAAGCACAGTGCCCAAGTTCACATAGATAAAAGGGCCAGGCCCTAGTCTAGGCTTTCACACATGCTATGCTCAGATTCCCAGGCCCAGGGAGGGAGTGAAGGTGACACCAAGTCACTACAGCCTGCAGGCTTCCAGGACCCTGCCCCAGGGCACCTGCCACCAGGGCTTCCTGGAGTGGGGACGTCCGAGATGGGTGGTGAGGCTGGGAGGCCCAGGCAGAGCAGGAGGGGCAGCCAGTGGAGGACCTGAGGAAGGGAGGGTGGTTCAGATGTCCTCTTTTCTCTCCTAGGCGCCAGGCAGCCCTCTAACTAGGAAGGCCATCATTTGGGGGTGCCTCTGAGATCAGATAATTCAGTAGTCTCCAGCATTTCACTCGGCGACCCGGTCTGTGTTTTCATGTCTGTCTGGAAGCCTCTTGAAGACAAGCCTGAGTTGCTGCCAGGTGTGTTATAAATGCTCAATGCAGATTCGTAGATTGATTGAGCCAAAAAAGGAACAAATGAACAGACCAATGAACAAACAAACAGGGTGTAAATGAGAAGCCAGGACGTGTGACTCCTCGATCAATCGCTCAGGGCCTGGCTCCCCTGTGGACCCAAACAACTGGGATGACCAGCAATGGACATTATGCCAAGGGCAGAAGTTTGAAGAGAGGGCAGTGGCTGCTGCCCTGGTTCCCCAGCCCAGAGGAGGCTGAGTTTTCCAGAGTTCAAGCTGTTCCAAGACGACCATACCAGGCAGGTGGCCCCTCTGTCCCCTCCTGCAGCTGGACTCTCATGGGGGAGTCCTACAGCCTCCCATGCATTTCATGTCTGCCTAGGGGGCACTGGCAGGGCCCTGCTGGCTTTCCTGGGGCCACATCTCTCTGTGTTTTCTCTGAAAACATTTCCATATCCCAAACATACAAGGACAGTTCTAGTTGGGGTTACCTTGGTCTTCCTGGCCCAGTGTCGGTTCCCAGCTTATTTTTATGAGCTGTTTAATCTGCACACTGTCCTCTGTTCTCAATAAATGGGGCTGCGCATTCCAGGATGGCCTCGAATGATAACACCAGCTGTCTAGACGGAGGCCGGCCCACTGACACTATCATAAATAAAAATAGCTTTGTGATCCAGTCTCTCTCCAGAGCCCAGGGAGGGGCAGCAGACTCCCGGCGGGCTGGCTGCACCACAGGACAGAGCTTGCCTGGTCTCCCTCCCTGGCCCTGCCCCCCCCGACCCAGCAGACCCCACCCTGCCTGTGAGCAAGAGGGAGGAAGCAAGGTGGTTCCTGCAGGGGCCACTGGGTCCAATGTTGCCCAAGGGTCTACCCCTCCTTTGTCCTCCCTGGTCCATGCAGCCTGCCGTGCAAAGCTGCTTGTTCAGTGGACACCCAAGCAGTCAGTTAGAGGTTTAACTTTGGATCCTAAAGGCTCTGGCCCACTTTCCTGAACTTGGACCTGGTCTGGGAGGGGCTGCAAGATCCAGGTCCAGAACTACTTGTGGTTAACCAGAGATAAAAGGTGATCAGCCCAAGAAACCAAGCCCCATGGTCAGAGATTTTGGCCACTCATCCCCCTTCCATCAATATGCTCCATGTGCCCCTCTCTCCCTCCATCCCTTGGTCACTGGTCTGTCCTTTACTTGCTCCTTGAACGCTGAGTCCAGGTCTGTCCAAGGGAGCTGGATGAGGGTGGCCTTGAGTCTGAAAGCAGTAGGCAGGAGAAGGGATCTTGGGGTGTCCCCTGAGTTTGGTGGGCACAGCACTGCTGCACACATCATGCGGGTGTGCCAGGTTGTGTAGGCAACTCCCTGAGTGTGTCCACCCCAGTGTGGGGATCACATAAAGGGAGCTTGTTGCTGCAGGCCTCAGCCACACGCCCAAGTCTCCACACTTACCCACACATGTTCACGTAAATCAGTTTGCATCTGCAATGAGAATAGTGCCCTTGTAGGCTAAATACCCTTGCGCAATACACAACGTGAACACCTGTACAAGGCAGCACAATGCCACTTCCCTCTTTTCCTCCAGACCCAGTTGGATTGAGTCTCTTGAACAAAACACTTGACTCCTTTTTGGGTCAGCAGAGTCATCATTTTGACCTTTTATATGGGCTGGGGGACCCCAGGGGCCAGTGGATGAGCAGAAGGAGATTTACAAGGAACAAGGAGGATTCTTGAAGATGGAACCCAGCTGAGGTTGAGGGGTAGGGCTGTGGACTGGATTTGACAATGACATACGTGTCAACACCAGCACAGTGCACAGCAGGTGGCCCACAGGCAGAGTGGAGCTTTTGTTTTCAAGATACTGGGGCTTAGATCTCTATCCTTCAGGCTCCAAATCCAGTGCTCCAGCCCCAACAGAGCGCAACAAACCCTATGCTGACTCCCAGCCCTTCTGCCTCATAGAGCAGGGCCCTCGGGAGTTGAGCCAGAGAGAAATGGGGACGCCAGCATTATAGGTACACATCGTGACACACCTGGGTCTTCTCCCAGCTCCCAGAGCAACAGCCAGGGAGGATGCCTAGGTCTTTCTGTTGGGACCCCTGTTGGCCTTTTTGATCTAAATGGCATCTTTAGGCTGGAATGTTCCGTGAGGGGTTCCCCAAATCATGCCAAGCAGATCTGCAATGGAGAGGGACCATCCCTACATACTGATGGCTGCAGACAGGCCCCTGCTGAGGTCATTTCAGAAGAAGGGGGCTCTGCAGGCCTTCGCAAGAGGCCATGTACTCCTGAGAGGCTTTTCTCCACCCCTCACACCAACAGAGCACACAAAACCAGAAGAAAACATCTTCTGTCCCAAGCACCCCAGCAGTAATAACAACTGTTGTAGAGGAGAGTAAGTGAGAACCTCCCTGTACCCCCCAAACTACCTCCCCCTCCAAGACACAAAGAGACTCTGGCCGCCCCGGGTCCAGGGGTGCCCTCACCCACTCGGGCCACTCCCTTCACTCCCACCCCACAAGGCGTCTTCCTGTCCCAGCTACAAGGCAGGGAGTTGGAAACCCTACAAGGAGGCCGGAGGGACTTACCAGGCAAGGAAGGGGTGAGGACTGGAAGGGGCTTACCCCTCGCTGGACATTTGCAAACACATCTGTCTTGCAGATGCCTGTATAAGCAGGTGGGGAAGAGAGTCAAAAAGGGAGGGCAGGGTGGGCACGGGCCAGCTGGGGCTGAATAAATGCCACAGGAGGTGACAGGCTGCTGGCTGGTCCTGGGCCCAGGGAGGAGTCCATGGGGCAAGGGTGCTCCACCAGCAGGTGCAGTGGGCAACACCTCAGGGACGGGAACCGCAGGGAAGTACAGAGGTGAAGGTGGCCCACCTAGAGAGGACAGCACCCGGGCAGGATGAGTCCCAAAGGTCTGTGACCGATGCCCCCTCAGTTCCCAACACACAGGGAGACCTAAAACAAAACCAGAAGGGGGGCATGAAGAAGAGACCAGAACATTGAACGCTCCAGCCAGGCCTGCACACTTTGGGCTGGAAAGTGACCAAAAACCTGGGAGTCATGGGCCAGGACAGAGCAGTCTGACCCAGCACAGCAAGATTAAGCCCCTCCAGGACGTGCCACAAACGGGCTGCAGAGGCTATGACTTAGCAACAGCTTCTGTGCCCCAGAAGCTCCTCTCTCATCTAGTGCTCACAGCCCTTCTCTGAGGTCAGAGGTCTGTCCTCAGTTTACAGAGGAGGAAAGGCTTGACCAGCGTGTGACTCGTAGCTGGCAGCAGGCAGGGCCAGATTCAGACAGAGACTGCTGTGATTCTGAGCCAGCACTGTCCCCCCCGCTGGCCTCCATGCATCCTGCACCGCCTGGCACTGTGTTGACACAAAATGAGTCTATTCAGTGTGCGACCTGGAATAAACAGGGCCCTCCCTGCCTCACTCCCAAGTTTAACTCTCCCCTCTCATACATTGGCCGCTCAAACAAGCGTTTGTTGAGGACACTCTGAGGGTGACAAGACCAGTATTAGACCAGCGGCCATGGCTTTCTGCACCTCCAGCCTGGCTGGGCACAAGTTGATCAGAAAGGGGATGAAAAGGGGGCATTCAAAGACGGGACCTAATTGTAGAGCCAGGGGTCCACTGCCACCCCTGGAGATAAGGCTCAGAGGCTGGGACTTCAGATATGGACACAACTCCTGCTGAATGTCCCCTGGGGCCTGGGCAATCTTCTCACAACCAAAGTCCCATGACAGCCTCTCAAGAAAAGGACAGCATTGGCTCAGCATCCGTCACTCAGTGGTTAGGGCACCGGCCACATACACCAGAGCCAATGGGTTCAAACCTAGCCCAGGCCAGCTAAACAACAATAACAACTACAACCGAAAAATAGCTGGGCGTGGTGGCAGGCATCTGTAGTCCCAGCTACTTGGGAGGCTGAAGCAAGAGAATCACTTAAGCCCAAGAGTTTGAGGTTGCTGTGAGCTGTGACACCATGGCACTCTACCGAGGGTGACATAGTGAGACTGTCTCAAAAAAAAAGAAAGAAAGAAAAAGAAAAAGGCAGCAGACTACCCTTCCACAGCAGAGAAAACTGAGGGCCAGAAGGTGACAGGCTGGCCTGAGGCCACATAGCCAGTAGCTGGGGTTCTACAGAGCCTTTGTAGGGAGCATTCAGGGAGATCCAGGGCCACAGTGCCTGAAGCTGAAAGGGCACATTTTGTAATAGCAGCCCAGCCAGCCAGAGTGGAGCTGAGTCATCTGTCCCTTGGAAGGTTTAAGGCAGTGTTTTTCAACCTTTTTAATCTCACAGTGCACTTGAACCCATGGTTAAACTTTTGCAGCACACTTAAATTATGTTGATCAAGAAAAGAGTTTTTAAAAAGAATATATTTACTGTGCTTTGAATGGCTTCCGAAAATAATGTAATTAATGATCTTTAAAAATGTTCATGGCATACCAGTTGAAAATCACTGTTTAAGGTGCTAAAGTCCTGGGGACCAGGCTGATGGTTGGGGCTGCGCCTTCTCCATTTGACACACAACATCCAAGCCCTTGCACCCTCTCCCCAAGCACCCTCTGACTCCTCCCCCCGCCCTGGACTGCTGGCCTGGGAGTAGCCCTGCACTGGTCCTTGGCCACCCCTTCCTCGTCCTCACATGACCAGTGAAACCCCCAACACCTTCCTCTTCCCTGAGCCCCCGAGCCCAGGCCACACCTGCTCTTTCAAGAGTTCTGGGTAGGGACTGACCTGCTGGTCATGCGGAGGACCAATCCACCAGCATTCTCCCTGAGCTCTCTGCGGGCACTTTGGGAAGGAAGCACTCTTTCTTCTAGGAATCTGGAGCTGGTAGGACCATCGCCTGGAGACCCAGGATGCAGAGCTGAGGAGGAGGCGTGCCCATATCAGGCACCATATTGCATCTGAATCCTCAGGCCGGGCCCCCCGTGGGGACTTTTTAGGCAACATGAACCAATAAATTCTCTCTTTTGCTGGCATTGAGTTTCTATCAACAGGAATCTAGAACAGTCCACAGGCTCCGAAATCGCACTTCTCCATTTTGTTTTCCCACAGAAGACATGCATGCAGGAAGCACTCCAGGTTTTCATGGAAGCAAAATTGTCCAGGGAGCAGAATGATTCATTATCGCCCCCCAGCAAATACTGAGGTGGCTGTCGCTGACGTGAGCAAGACCGAGGGTGGTAGGTGATTCCTGCCCTGCTGGTTGGGACTCCCTTTTCTCTCCCACCTGATCTCAATACAAATGGCTGGGGCTGACATTAGGATAAAGCTGTTAGTGGGTGTGGGTGATGGAACGAGAGCAAGCTGGGTTAAGCAAAATGGAGGTTTTAGTGTTTTGTGTATCAGCAATGTTGTGGATCAGCTTGACAGGAGTCAACAGGGGTGGGGCCCCGTCACCTCTCTTGGCTCAGGGGTCCCTGTTTTTCTCTGTGGGCTCCATCTTGAGACGGGCTGTCACTCTGTGTTGGCCAGATGGCCCTTAGCTCCTTCGGACTCCCATTGACCCTCAGCTACCCCAGAGAGACGCCTCTTCAAATGGTTTCAATTTTCTGGTCACAGTGCTCTACCCCAGGGGGAGTGGGTGGCACGGTCAGCTCTACCCAAATCCAGGGCTGAGATTAGAGGGGGAGCCTCCCAAAGGAAGCTGACACCAGGCAGGGCAGGCAAGAGGACAGGTGGCCCCAGTGAGTTTTCTGTAGTTGTAGTAACAAATAGCCACAATGTTGATGGTGTGAAACAGCACAGCTGTGTCAGCTTATACTTCTAGAGTCCAGAAGTGCTGGAAACAACATGTCAGCCCGGCTGGCTCCTTCAGGAGGACCTGAAGGGAACCTATCTCCTTGCATTTTCCAGCTTGGAGAACCCCCTGCATTCCCTGGCTTGGCGCCCATCTTCCAACTTCAAAGCCAGCAAAATGCACCATCTTCCATCTCTCTTCCTTTATCTCTGGCTCCGAGTCTCTGTGTCTCTCTGTCTTTCTCCTGTGTGTCTCTCTCTCATCTCTGTCTCTTTATCTGTCATCTCTGTCTCCCTGTCTCTGACCCTCAGGCCTTTCTCTTTTAAGAAATCACATTAGGACCACCTGGATAATCCAGGATGGTCTCCCCATCTGAAGGGGCTTAACCTAATCACACCTGCAATCCCTTTTGCCACGTAAACCTCTTCAGAGAGTCATTGCTCTATCCCACATCCCCTCTAAGAATTAGCCTCGTACCCGCCCTAATATGCCCTAACTCCTACTAATGGCAAATTACTCAGCCATCCCTCAGGGGACTAGTTTGACCCCTGCAGTGGAGACCTTTGACCTATGTCCACAGGTTGAGTGCTCAGTCCCATGGCAGACAGATAACCTTCTCTCAAAAGCACCAGAGGGTGGAGGCTCAGAAGCCTAGCAGCCAGAGGTGAGGGTTCACTGTGTCATCCCGGGTCACCCCCCCAGCTCTCCAGGAAATCACAGGAAGGTGAGACTGTGGGGGAGAATCCCCCATGAGGAGGGGGAGAACCCCACAGGGTCCCTGGGCTGCACTTGCATGGGCTCTTGGGACAGAATTCCAGACCTAATAAGCTTTAAGACTTTTTTTAAGGCAAATGATCTCTGATGCCTGGGGAGGAATAGTGGAATCTGGGACAAGTCACCCTTCCCAGAGTTAGCACCTACAAGATTGGCTCCCTCCACGCAGAGACCCGGCCTCTGCAGAATCCTGGCTTCCCACCCCTGGACAGTTTAGGCCTTGGCACAGGTGCTGTTGACAAGGGACTAGGCCCTGCTGGACATATTCTGGGACAGTCTCAGAAATCCTTATGAAGAGGAAAGAAAGGGAAATGCTGCCTTAAGAGAATGCCTGGCGGGGGCCCGTCCCCAAGGCCAGCTGCCAGGCTACCTCCTGCTTCCACAAAAGCCACCCCATAAAGCCCAGGTTCCCCCCGAATCCTGGTAAATGGGACTCCAGGGGACTGAGGCTCCTCATGCCTTAATCACTAGGTGTGGGCGAGGCACATGCAGATGCCACCCCCTGGGAGAAGCACCACCCTGTGGGTCTGGGCTGCTCTTCCGCAGGCTTGTCCAGAGCTCAGGATCCTCTCTATCCAGCCCTCCATGTCCCAGTAGCAGGAGAGACTTAAAATTACTTTTCAGTCAGGTTGGTGATGGCTCAGATGCCACCCCAGCACGCAATGTGCAAGCCCGGGCCCTGCGGCAGCTACTCGGCTGGCAGGAGCATCTGGGCACCACCCACCAGGCACACCCTTGGGCAAGCCAGGTTTTTCCTGAGTGGAAGCAGGGTTCAGACCCCGTGTGCCCTGCAGGCCATCCGGGTCCCGTAGGAAAGGTGGGGAATTCTGGCCCACAGCCGGGAGGGGGTGAAAGAGGATGCTGAGAAGCTTCCAGGCTGTTTCTCCACCCTCCTGAGTCACACGGGAATGTGAGACCAGGAGGCAGGTGGGGGGTGGGGGGCAGGGCCTTTACACAGCCTCTGCCAGGAGCGCAGTGGGGGCTGGGGCAGGAGGCGAGAGGGCGGCTGGGAAGAGGCTGTGGAGAGGATACAGCTGCAGCCTCAGGCCCAGACACCACTTCCTCTCCCCCAGCCCTCCCTCCTTTCCAGGGATGTGGCCCACCAAAGACCTCATCCTCTGGAAACCCTGGCGGGCCTCACCCACAAGGAGCGGGGACCTTGGGCTCCCCATCCGCAGCTGGTCCCCGGGACTCGCATCACTCCACTTGCTCCCGCCCCGCAGCGGCTCCTGCCTGCACCGTGGCTTCTAGATGGTAACCTCTCTCCTTCTATACCCGACAACCCCGCAAGCCAGGCACACAGCTGGGGCTCAGTAAATGCCAGTTTCCTCTCCTTGGCAGCGCCATACAGAGCCCAAGTCCCCATTTGGGACATATGCAAATTAGTAATGACTAATTAGCAAGAGCCAGGTTGCCTCCCCGGGAAGAGGCAGCTGAGGACCTGCCAGGGTTGCCTTGTGCTGGGGGATCCTTGCCCTGCTGGCCCAGGGGTGCTGATGCAGACTGCCTGTGCCTACACCCTGAGGCCACCATGAACTCCCACTTCCTGAGAGGATCCCAGCTCTCAGCCCCATCCTCAGGTTGCCTTGGCTTGCAAGGTGTCTTCATCTACTGTTTGGTGCTCAAGCAAGCTGAGCTGTGCCTCACCAGCTGCTGGCTGATAGCTGGGCCCATCTGCACCTGGAGGCCCAGGAGGGGCGCCCAGGGAACACTTTGAAGTCCCTGTCTCAGCTGATAGCCCTTCCCTCTGGTCTCCCACCAGGGAATCCCACTGCCTCTGGTATGAACAAACACCCCCAAGGAATAGCCGTCTTTCCAGAAAATGTCCAGCCAGGCCCAGCCCTGCTGGACACCACTGCATACAGTACCTGGGGCTGGGACCGTGGCTTTCTGCAAACTGACATGACCTTTTGGGTGGAGGAGGGGAGCCAGAAGACATCAGGGTGCCCCACCCAGGACCCAGGTCCTGGCCACTCTCACACAGGCCAGGATGAGGAGAAGCTGGGGAGAAATTCGGTGGTAGCTGCTCCCCTTGCACCCAGGGACTAGAGGTCGGACAGCTGGGATTAGTCAGAGATTCCGAGTTGAGTTGGGTCCTTGGCCAGCCCAACCATGGGGACCTTCTCCAAGTGGAAACCTCAGCCTGGGCTTGGCTAGAATTGGCTTATGAGCTGGAATCAGACCCGTCCACCTGGCTGGAGATGTTGATGGCCCCGGCCACGCCAGCCTCTCTGGGTCCATAGGCAGAAGGAGTTCAGCCCTGATACCTCTGGCTCCTGGAGGAGGAGCTGGGCTCCCTCCTGCCAGGGCCTGGTGACTCCAGAGGGGTTTCAACACCTCTAATTCAGCTATCTGGCAGACCTCCCTGGACCCTGCTCAATGCCAAGCCATGGTAAGTGCTGAGATACAGGGATAGGCAAAATGCAGTCCCTACCCTAGAGGAATTCCCAGACAGGCAAGTCAGATAATGGTAACACAGTGTATCTACACCCAAGAAGCCCAGAGAAGCCAGGCCTTGCAGAAACAGGAGCTGGGCCCAGTGCACTGGCTTTGCAGAAAGGGGGCAAGGATGCTGCAGAGGATTCTGGCAGTGGGGGTCTTTCATCCAGCAGTGCCTTCCGAGCACCCACAGAGTGCCAACCTGCTCCCCAAAGCTGCTAACTCTGTAGTCTGGGCAGCCAGTGGCTGCAGCTGCACCTGCCTAGCCCTCGGCCAGGGAAGTGTCTCGGCACCTAGGCTCCCGCAGACTGTGTCCTGGGAGAGCCCACAGGAAAGAGTTCGTGAGTTTTATGGCCACTGAACTCCGGCTTGAGTCTGAGGAGGACACAGGCCAAGCTTGCCGGTCCTAATTAGGGGACTGGGCCCTTTGCAGTGGTCCAGGGAGCTGAGGGCTTCACCAGGTTTGCAAAGTAGCCAGCTCTGTTTTGCATAACATCTCCCAGCAACCAGGGCCACTTTAATGGGGTGGGGAGAGGGGGTGTGGGGGTCAGTGCGGGTGGCAGCCAGCCTGGCTTAACAGGCTGGACTCACTCTTGCTATCATCCCCTCTGGGGGCTGCCACCCCATCAGGCTGGCCTTGGGGGACACAGACCCTACAGGAAACTGGAGGCAATCTGCCCTCCTCTCTCAGCCCTGCTGGGACCCAAAGGGACTGAAGACACAGCCTGGTTCTGTGCTTTATTTTCCTACTTCAGGTCGCCCTAGGTGGGCATTCCAAAACCAGTGAAGGACGAGTATCCAGGCCTAGAATAGAGACAGTGCCAGACTCAGTAGGTGCTCACTAGCAAACTTGGTGCCTAGAACCTGCCTGGCAGGCAGGGAGGTGCGCAATCCATGTGCTAAACAGAGGAAGAAATGAAGTTTGTCGTTGGCAGTGAGTTGCAGAAAGCAGGTGGCCTGTATCTGCCAGTGCCTGACATGGGACCCAAGGTTGCCAGGGCTTGGCAGCACCAGCCCCGCCGGGGTCCCTACCCTCATCCTGGGGGTTGGGGGTGCAGCAGAGGGCTGATCAGACAGTGCGAGTCTGGCCTTTGAGTGCTATTCCCGGCAGTTCCTCTGATTCATGGCTGTCCCAGGAGCAGTCATGGCTGTGTCAATAAATATTGGTGACTCTAAATGACCTATCCGTCTCGCAGGGCTGCTGGCCCTTCCTGCCCCTCCAAAGACCCTGTCTGGGCTGCTGTTATTGCAGCCAGCACATGACACTTCATGCCAGGGCCAGTGCCTTGGGGAGCAAATGACCCCAGCGAGCCGATAACCCAGAAGGCGTTTTCTGCATGCTGGCTCTGCCTTTTCATTCTACCCAGAACTCCCCAGACCTTCTGGAAACTCATGGTCCTGGGTGCAGAGGGGCAGGCAACACTGGAGGCCCTGACTCAGGGAGAGCTGGAAAGGAACCCACTTTTGACCCTGCCCTTCCCCCTACAACCCACCTGCACGTCCCTTGCCCCCCTTCTCTGTTAAAAAAGGATAGTATCATGTCTCAGACTCACACAACCCACCAGGCAAAGACAAGCTGTCTTTTCTCCTTCCATGGTTCACACTTTCCATGCTTAAGATCAAGTGAGAGTTTGAATTAAAAGTATTTCCACACTGGGCCAGGAGGCAAGGCAGAGGCCTGTAGTCCCAGCTACTTGAGAGGCTGAGGTGGGAGGATCACTTGAGCCCAGGAATTCAGGGCTGCAGTGAGCTATGAGCTGGAGCATTGTCCTCCAGCCTGAGCAGCAGAATGAGACTTCATCTCTTAAAAAACCAACATTTTTTTAGTTTTTTGAAATTTGAAATATATTTCCTCGGCTGTACACACTGCCCTCCTCCTTGACTGGGCAGCAGATTTGATCGTGAAAGGAAAGGATAGTTATGAGCAAGCAGGATTTGTGTCATCTCCTCAATTCCACTTCAAAAA
The DNA here is from genome assembly GCF_000181295.1 of Otolemur garnettii. NCBI lineage: Eukaryota > Metazoa > Chordata > Mammalia > Primates > Galagidae > Otolemur > Otolemur garnettii. The sequence continues at coordinate 6,394,054 of NW_003852462.1, forward strand.
ATATTTTTATTGCATGCTTTGTATATGCCGGGCCCTCTGGAGAGGTGGGGGTTGCCACCAAACCAAGCCAGGCTCAGTCCTGCCCTCAAAGCACTTGCAGTTGAGAGGAAAAGGGGGTTGTTCAACAAGTCACCCCACAGAGCAAGTCTGGGGCTCTGAGGGTGGGGAGTTTGGGTACTGCTGGAGGGATTAACAGAGGGTGTGTGGTCAAATACATCATGTGATTGTTCTCCCCCCTCCTTTTTTTTGAGTCAGAGTCTTGCTCTGTCACCAGACTGGAGTGCCATGGCATCACTGTGGGTCACAACATCCTCAAAGTCCGAGGCTCAAGAGATCTTCCTGCCTCAGCCTGCCAACTAGCTGGGATTACAAGTGTGTGCCAATGTGCCTAATATGTTTTTATTTTTTGTAGAGGTGGGGTCTTTCTGTGTTGTCCAGGCTGGTCTTAAGCAATCCTCTTGCCCCAGCCTCCCAAAGTGCTGGGAGGAACCTGGGTGAAAACAAATTAAGGACCATGGCTGATTGTGGGTTGCATCTTACCTGGTATCCCTGCATTAGAAGGTGTAAAAATGGACTTTGGCCATGCAGAAGGCTGTCCTTGATCTTGGAAGGTACTTCCGGAAACACCGAGAAGCAAAGTATCACGTTGTCTGCATATGGCATATGTTTGCATATCTGGGTTATGGAGGAGGCAAGCACCTGCAGGCTGAGTAGGAAGGAGCTGAGAAAAGCGAGGAGAAGAGCGTGCCTGGACAGAGGGCAGCCTGGCAGAGGCCCAGGCTCCAGGGCCGCTGCTGGAGACCAGGTTGGGGGAAGGGCCCACAGGTCCCAGGAAGTGGCTGCAGTTAGTAATGAACAGGCCGTGGTGGCTTACCTGGGCCTGGAAGGAGCAGTGAGCGTGGGGAGAATCAGGAGGGGTGTGGGGGTCAAGTCCACAGGGCTAGGCCCAGCTTGTATGTGACAGGGTGGGAGAGGGGAGGGAACCCCTGCTCTCTGGCATGAGATCTGGGAGAACAGAGGTGCCACTCTCAGAGGCAGGAACTCGTGGAGAAGCAGATTTAAAGTGGGAGAAGGTCACCAACTGAGTGTCAGACGTGTCTGGGGCTGTGGCTATCTCCATGGCAGTCCCAGGAATTTGAAGTTGCAGGCAAATGAGAAACCATAGCTCTGTCCTTATCTGTGAGCTGTGGAGACATCCTTTGGCCATGCCAGCCAGATGTGCTGGACACCACAGAGGTAGAACCTGGTGAGGACAGACAGAACTGATGTCCCCATCCACCCTCCATTCATTTCCCTAGCCTCTTCTCCATCTGCCCTGGAGAGACTTGTCAAGACTTTGTGTATCCACAACAGGCCGTTGCCGTGAGTCAGGATTCAGAAATGCCACCCACCTCCTGTCACAAGTTGGAAGGGGGCTGATTTCTCAGGACTCAGCTGAAAGGGAGCCACACGGTCTGGCCTGGGTATCTCTGCCCCCTTGTGTCTTGTCCACTCATCTTTAGGGGAAATTCAGTGGCTTGGCCTGGTGGGGCAAGCACAGGGATGCTGGGTGTCTCCCCTTACCTGTAGGCTAAGTGCGTTCTGCCATCATTTAGTCATTTAGCACATAATTATTGAGCACCTACTGTGTTCCAGGTATCATTATAGATGCTGGGGAGATAACAGTAAACAAAAGTCCAGTTTTTTGTAGCAATAACTTGTTATTGTCATAAATTATTATCTGATGATATACTATAAAATAACCTATAAGCGATGGTCATGTCTGCTGTTTACTGAGTATTCAGTACACACCAGGCACTGTGCTGAGTGCCCTATGTTCACAGCCACCCATGTGTTGCAATAACATCTCTGTTTGCAGATGGGACAACAAGGGCTCCGAGAAGGAAGCTAAGTGCCTGCCTGAGGTTATGGCTTGTCCATGTCAAGGTTAGAGTTTAAACTCAGACCTGGGGCCTGTGCTCCTAATTCTCAGCCTGCAGCTTCCCAGGGGCTCAGCTCCCACTTTGGTAGGTGGGAGTTATAGAGTTTGAGACCAGATCCTGTCCAGGTTCAGCTCCGCTCTTAGGGGTGTGACACCACCACTTCCCTGTGTCCTCTGGATCCTGGGCTCCTGTGTGTGTGGCTCTAACCTCCGGTCTCTGCTTTTTTGCTAGGCCCAGCCCACCATGCTCAGCAGCTACTTCAGCCAGAGCCAGGGCTGGAGAGAGAGGAGATGTTGGCCCAGGGACCAGCGCAGGCAGGTGCGGGCGGTGTAGAGTTGCCAAATGTCATTCAGGACAAACTCATACTAAGAAGGTATTTGTTGATTGTCTGAAATTCAAATTTAACTGGGTGAGCTGTTTTTACTTGTTAATCTAGCTACCTTAGGGGTAGGAGTGCAGAACATCTAGGGGGGATTCTGGTTAGGAGAGGCCATGAGAAGGGGGTTTGAATGAAGTACCCCAGAAAGAGCATTCTCAGACTCCCCAGAATCTTCCATCCCTCCCTTCTCAGCACAAGTTCAGGTGTGAGCTTCCTGTCTCCTGATCACTTTCATTGAACCAACGTGTGCTTACGTGCTTAACTGGTGAGCCAGGTCTAAAGTTCACTGTTTTTTTTTTTTTTTTTTTTAGAGACAGAGCCTCAAGCTGTCCCCCTGGGCAGAGTGCTATGGCATCAAAGCTCACAGCAACCTCCAACTCCTGGGCTCCAGCGAGTCTCCTGCCTCAGCCTCCCAAGTAGCTGGGACCACAGGCGCCTGCCACAACGCCTGGCTATTTTTTGGTTGCAGCCATTATTGTTGTTTGGCGGGCCCGGGCTGTATTCAAACCGGCCATCTTAGGTGTATGTGGCTGGCGCCTTAGCCACTTGAGCCACAGGCGCCGAGCCAAGTTCACTGTTTATGATGGCCCTGTGACGTGTCTTCCCAATCAGACCCATCTGTTCCTGCACCTGCTGTCACCCTACCACCAGCCACAGCACTGATTCCAGCCATGCCTTAAGTTTCCAGGACCTGTTTTCTCTTGCTCTCCATTTTGGCTTTTGCCTGGAAGTCCTCCCTGACAGCCCCAGACCATCTCACTGCACCCTGAACTTCTTTCATCATCACACTTATTATGCTGTATTGCAGTTCTGCCTGGACTTGGGGAGGGTCCTGGCCTGGGTACCCTCTCCTGAGGTACCTGCACACACACACACATGCAGATACATACATGCATGCATGCTCACATGCATACCACACACACTCTCTCTCTCTCTCTCCAGAAGGCTTACAAACATTCCTCTCCCAAGCTCATTCCTAGACTCATCTCAGCAAAAGATATAGCTCTTTATTTTTTTTTGTCTTTTGAGACAGAGCCTCACTCTGTCACCCTTGGTAGACTGCTATAACATCATCATAACTCACAGCAACCTCAAACTCTTGGGCTTAGGCGATCCTCCTGCCTCAGCCTCCTGAGTAGCTGGGGCTACATGTGCCAGCCATGATGCACGGCAAGTTTTTCTATTTTTAGTAAATATGGGTCTCACTTTTGCCCAGGCTGGTCTTGAACTCTTGAGCTCAGGCGGTCCACCTGCCTCGACCTCCCAGAGTCCTAAGGATTAGAGGCATGAGCCACTGAGCCCAGCCTCATAGCTCATATTACTAATAAGCAAGTGCAGTTCTAACAGGAGGGGTGATTGACATTTTCATTTACATTAATATCACTGAGTAAGGACAAGTGAAACAATAATGATGTGCACTTGGCCTTCTGTATCTGTGGGTTTCACATTCATGAATTCAACCAATCACGTATTTAATATATTCTTTTGGGGAAAGTACATGTTCGCATCTGTACTGAACGTGCACAGACATTTTGGGGGCATTATTCCTTAAGTAATACGGTATAACAACTATTTACGTAGCATTTACATTGTATTAGATCATAAGTAATCTAGAGACGACGTAAAATACATGACAGGATGTGTGTGGACCACGTGCAAATATTACACGGTTTCCTATAAGGGGCTTGAGCACCCATGAATTTTGGAGTCCCCAGGGCATCCTGGAACCAGTCTCCCCACCATCCCGTGCATACCAAAGAATGACTATAGTTTGGAATTTCACATTTTTGCTAAACTGGATAACGGTTTTTGAATCCTGGAGGAATATTTCCTTCTTTTTGTGCTATTCACAGTGTAATGGCTAGAGGGACAACTTACTTTCACCTTTAATCTGCAATATTAACATTTGCTCCCTTACTCTCTCAAAGTAATCCCTGACCAAGAGCACTTTTTTGCAGTGTAAATATTCCCAGCACAGTTGATTTTAGAGAACCACCATGACCTTATCAAACGTGGAGCTGAGAAGAGATGCTGATTGGCCACCGTGCAAGTGCAATAATTGCCCATAAAGAACATCAAGAGCATTGGCAACAATAAGACGTCATTAAACAATTAGGAAGCATTGGGGTGGCGCCTGTGGCTCAGTGAGTAGGGTGCCAGCCCCATATACTGAGGGTGGCAGGTTCAAACCTAGCCCTGGCCAAACTGCAACAAAAAATAGCCAGGCGTTGTGGCGGGCGCCTGTAGTCCCAGCTACTTGGGAGGCTGAGGCAAGAGAATTGCCTTAGCCCAGGAGTTGGAGGTTGCTGTGAGCTGTGATGCCACAGCACTCTACCAAGGGTAATAAAGTGAGACTCTGTCTCTAAGAAGGAAATAATAATAATTAGGAAGGGATCTGTAGTATTTATACTTTTGTTTTTATTATAAGTTATGTAAGTTTATAGAATTTAATTGTTTATGACGGCTGTTTAACAACTGGCTAAAAAGAATTCCTGAAAATTTAACAATCAACTCTAGTCCTGGTGACTCCTAGTGTGCCCACTGGGGGAAGGCGGGGGCTTATATCTTATTTCCCTACAATCTAGAGGAAGGTTTTACTATCCCTAATCTAGAAATCAGGAAGCCGAGGCTCCAGGGCCACTCAGCAAGGCCTTGATCCAAGGATGGTCTCCTGCCGAGTGGATTTTAGTCCTGCACATGGTACTTACATTGAGCCAGGTGAGCAGAGACAGAACCCCAAATGTGTTTGTGGATGTGTGTGTCAGGAAACAGTTCACACACTTCTCTACCAGTTTGGTCTGGCCTCCAGATATCATAGCCATGGCATATACAATCCACTAGAACAAAGTTACAACAGAAAGCCTTCCAAAGAAGACAGCATGGTGGCAGAAAGCCCCTTGACCAGGACACCACTGCAATGTGATACAGGAGAGACCTGGGCATCTGCAGTAGAACTGTGTAAGTTGACCACCCAAGGGACTGTAACAAACCGGTCAACACACAGAGACGGTCAACACAAGAAACTAGGCCTGCCGTACTGAGCCATACATGTCTGCATGTCTGGTCTATAAAAATTAGGTCAACTTAAAGAGGTGGTCAGCTCTGAAGGTCCTACTGTATTTCTAAATATAGAAAGCAAATCTCCATTTCTAAAACGCTCCAGACAAAAATAGTTTAGAAGTGTGGGGCTAGGCCTCAGGGCTTCTCAACTTTAAGACGATTGACACATAGGACTGGATAGTTTTTTCTGTACTGGGAGAGGGAAGGCTAACCTGTGCATGGAAGAATGTTTAGCAGCTTCCCTGGCCTCTACCTGCTGGATGCCAGGAGCATTCTTCCCTAGTTCAAGGGATGACAAACAAAAATATTCCAAGGGCCAGGCATCATGGCTCACACCTGTAATCCCAGCACTTTGGGAGGCTGAGAAGGGAGGATCACTTGAGGCCGGAAGTTCAAGACCAGTGTGGGCAACACAACAAGACCCTGTCTCTAAAGAAAATGTTTTGGCTTGGCGCCTGTGGCTCAACTGGCTAAGGTGCCAGCCACATACACCTAAGGTGGCGGGTTCGAATCCAGCCTGGGCCTGCCAAACAACAATGATGGTTGCAACCAAAAAATAGCCAAGCATTGTGGCAGGCGCCTGTGGTCCCAGCTACTTGGGAGACAGGCAGGAGACTCACTTGAGCTTAGGAGATGGAGGTTGCTGTGAGCTGTAATGCCACAGCACTCTACCCAGGGGGACAGCTTGAGGCTCTATCTCAAAAAAAAAAAAGAAAATGTTTTTAAGAACTTGGCTAGGCTCAGCACCTGTGGCTTAAGCAGCTAAGGTGCCAGCCACATATACCTGAGCTGGCGGGTTCGAATTCAGCCCAGGCCCACCAAACAACAGTGATGACTGTAACCAAAAAATAACCAGGTGTTGTGGTGGGCGCCCGTAGTCCCAGCTACTTGGGAGACGAGGCAGGAGAATTGCTTGAGCCCAGGAGTTAGAGGTTGCTGTGAGCTGTGATGCTACAGCACTCTACCCAGGGCGACAGCTTGAGGCTCTGTCTCAAAAAAACAAACAAAAAAAAAACTTAGCTAAGCATGGTGGTGCACGGCTGTAGTCCAAGCTGCTCAGGAGGCAGAGGCAGGAGAATCACCTGAACACAGGAGTTTGAGGCTGCAGTGAGCTCTGATTGCACCATGGCATTCTTGCACTCCAGCCTGGGCAACCAAACGAGACTGTATCTCAAACAAACAAACTAAAAAGTCTCTAGACATTGCAAAATGTTCCTTCCTGTGAGAGGAGGGCGAAATTGCCCCAAGTTAAGAACCATCAGGCTCAGGAAAGAAGGGGCAGGGAAAAGCCCAACCCAGGGTAGACACATTGAGGGCACAGACTGATGAATGGGTTACGTGCGCTCTTGGCCCCACAGCTGGCCTTGGACGCTGGCTAAGTGGTGGGGTTTAGCAAGTGTAGGAGGACCCAGGGAGCTCTTGGAGCCAGCACAACACACTCTGACTGGTTTGCCAGCCTTGAGACTCAAAGTCTGGACTTTTTCCAGAAAGGCAGCCTTCGGGATCTGTGAGAGTGAGGCCTAGAATGGCAGGCCTCTTTCAGACAGGTACCCAATGCCTTGCTCACTCTGCCTTCCATGAATTTAACAAATGTTGACTCTGCCATGTTCCTGGCACCTGTGCCAGGTGCCGGGAACACACAGGTGACAGAGTTCGAGAGGCTGCCCCTCTGTCCCTCATCTGTCTACCCTGCAGGGACAAAAGCTTCAAAGCAACACGAATGTTGACTTTTGCACAGCCCACAACAGGTGTTTATTTTTATTTATTTGTTGATTTATTTGGTTGTAGTTGTCATTGATTGTTTGGCAGGCCCAGGCTGGATTCGAACCCGCCAGCTCCAGTGTATGTGGCTGGCACCCTAGCCACTGAGCTATAGGGGCTGAGCCCCACAATAGGTGTTTAACGTACAGTTGACCCTAAATAACACAGGCTTGAACTGCAGGTCCCCACTTCCACTCAGGACAGCAAGACCAGCCCTCCTCTTCCTCCTCCTTCTCAGCCTACCCAATGTGAGGACCAGGAGGATGAAGACTTTTAGGAAGAACCACTTGCACTTAAAAATAGTAACTATACTTTCTCTTTCTTATGATTTTCTTAGTAACATTTTCTTTTCCCTAGTTACTGTATTATAAGAATATAGCATAGACTATGTATACAAAATATACGTTATGTTATGGGTAAGGATTTCAGCCAACAGTAAGGTATTAATACTTAAGTTGTTTGGGAGTCAAAAGTTACATCCTAATTTTCTTTCTTTTTTTTTTTTTTTTTTTTGAGACGGAGCCTCAAGCTGTCCCCCTGGGTAGAGTGCTGTGGCATTACAGCTCACAGCAACCTCCAACTCCTGGGCTCAAGCGAGTCTCCTGCCTCCGCCTCCCAAGTAGCTGGGACCACAGGCGTCCACCACAATGCCTGGCCATTTTTTGGTTGCAGCTGTCATTGTTGTTTGGCGGGCCCGGGCTGGGGATTCGAACCTGCCACCTTAGGTGTATGTGGCTGGCGCCTTAGCCACTTGAGCCACAGGCGGCGAGCCCTAATTTTCAATCATTCAAGAGATCAATGCTGGCTTGGCATCCGTAGCTCAGTGAGTAGGTCGCCAACCACATACAATGAAGCTGGCAGGTTCGAGCCTGGCACAGGCCTGCCAAGCAACAATGACAATGGCAACCAAAAACTAGCCAGGTGTTGTGGCAGGTGCCTGTAGTCCCAGCTATTTGGGAGACTGAGGCAAGAGAATTGCTTAAACCCAGGAGTTGGAGGTTGCTGTGAGCTGTGCCGCTGTGGCACTCTAACCAGGGCTAAAAAATAAAAAAGAATTAACTTCCTACAGCATATTTTTGGTAATAAGAAAACCTTACCAAACTTCTTTTTATTATTATTTTTTTAATTTCAGAATATTATAGGGGTACAAACATCATGATTACATAATCTGCTTTTGTACATTTTAAGTCAAAGTTACAAGTGTACCCTTCACCCAGAACACATGCACTGCCCCAGGCAGATGTGAATTTCTCCTACCCCTTTCCCCCCACCACTTATTTGATTTCTTTTGATTTTTACTTCCATGTATTCACACAAGTGTTGATCAACTAGTTCCAATTTCGTGTTGAGTACATGTGGTGTTTGTTTTTCCATTCTTGCCACGCTTAGGAGAATAGTATCCGGTTCCATCCAGGTTGTTACAAAAGATACTAGATCACCATCTATTTTAATGGCTGAATAGTATTCCGTGGTATACACATACCGCAACTTACTAATCCATTCACATATTGATGGGCACTTGGGTTGTTTCCACAGCTTTGCAATTGTGAATCGTGCTGCTTTTGGGTGCAATGTGTCGATTTCATAAAATGTTTGGTAAATACCTACAAGGGGGGTGGCTAGATCCAAAGATAAGTCTACTTTTAGTTCTTTAATGTCTCTCCATCCTACTCTCTACAGCAATTGTACTAGTTCGCAGTGTCTCCAACAGTGATCGAGTATTCCTTTCTCTCCACATCCATGCCAGATTCTGTTTCTTTGGGACTTTTTGATATCAGCCATTCTCACTGGTCTTAGATGATACTTCATTGTGGCTTTGATTTCCATTTCTCTGATGATTAAAGACATTAAGAGGGGAAAAGGGAGAGGGAGGGGAGGGGAGGGAGGAGGATGGATGGAGGGAGGGTAATTTGTGGTACAAGAGCATCTTACAAGGGTACATGTGAAATTTACTAGATGTAGAATATAAATGTCTTAACATAATAAATAAGAAAATGCCATGAAGGCTATGTTGACCAGTTTGATGAAAGCATTTCAAATTGTTTGTAAAACCAGCACATTGTACCCCATGATTGCATGAATGTACACAGCTATGATTTAATAAAAAAGAAAAAAGACATTAAGTATTTTTTCATGGTCATTAGTCTATCCTCATTTGAAAGTTTCAATCTATGTCTTTGCCCATTTTTTAATGGAATTGTCTGCTTTTTTTTTTTTTTTGCTGATTTGCTTGAGTTCCTCATAGATTCCAATTGTCAGCCCTGTATGGGATTTACAGCATGAGACCCCATTCAGAAGGTTGTGTATTTATTCTGTAGATTGTGTCCTTGGCTGTGCACAAACCTGTGAATTTGATCTGATCCCATTTATTTTTCTTGTTACTGTGGTTATTTGGGGGTATCTTTATAAATTATTTGCCTAGGCTGATGTCTATTAGAGTTTTCCAACTTTTTCCCTAGAATTCTTAGAGTTTTGTGCCTAGGTTTAGGTCTGCTATCCAGTGGTGAATTAATTTTTGTGAGATCCTGTTTCAGAGTTGTACATATGGCTATCCAATTTTCCCAGCACCACTGAGTGAATAGGGATTATTTTCCCCAGTGTATGGTTTGTCTGCTCTTTCAAAGATCAAATGGCAATATGAGGATGATCTTATAACTGGATTCTCTGTTCTATTCTATAGGTCTCTGTTTTTGTGCCAGTACCATGCTGTTTTGATTACTACAGCCTTGTAGCATAGCTTGAATTCTGGTAAGGCGATGCCTCCTGATGTGTTCTTATTACATGAGATGGGATTGGCTATTTGGAGGTCTTTTCCAGTTCCATACAAAGTGTAGAACAATTCTTTCTAGGTCCAACAAAAGGCCTGGCATCTGGATACTTTCCAAATCCATTTCCTTCTCTTCAACTAGGTTCAAGTTGTGGGGAGCTGCATCTACTTTGGGGAGACAGAGATAGGAGTTCCCCACAGCTAAACAGGCTCCAACAGTCGCTAGGGCTGTCTCTTGCTTTCTTGCCTCAAAGAGAAGTTACTCCTACCCATGAAGACCCCTGGCTTTGCCCTAGGGCTGCTCCCTGCCTCTTCCAGCAGTTGTGAGATGCCATTCCCCTGGGGTGCTGATGTGGCCACCCAGAGATGCCAAAATCTGTTTCTGAAATCTAGGCACTTGTCTCCATATTGAAAAACAGAGACAAGCAATTTGAGGAGAAGGAAAGAGAAACTGATTACTTTGTTAACAAAGGAAGAAAATGGTAGACTAGCATCTCAAAATACAAATTCCTCCAAACTTCTAAATAAATATTCAAAATACTCATAATATTAGACATTGAAACAAGTGTGAGTTATGGATACATTTAAGAAAGAGTAATAAAAACAGGTAACATAACCCATCTATTCCAGTTCAAGATCACACCTACATTCAATTCATCTAACGTGCACATCTTTGGAACGTGGGAGGAAACTGGAGTACCCAAAGGAATCCATCCATACATGGGGAGAATATACAGACTACACACAGGGTTTAATATCCTGTTGACCCTTGAGCAAGAGTTTTGAACCTTAGGGGCCCTCTTATACATGCATTTTCAATTTTTTCTGTCAATGTTATAAGGAAATAATGTTATTCAAGGAACCTGCTATACCTCCCATCTGTTGAATGGAGGAATAGGCAGTAGGAATTTTCAGCCTAACTGGGGGCAGAGGAAGGGGGCAGATGCAGAAACAGATGGTTATATGGAGCCACAGAAGGCTTATGGACAGCTGGGCTGAATACCAAACGATTGGTAGGAGTCAGACAGCTGGGAGCACAGTGAAGGGCAAACCAGACAGAAGGCACCGTAGGTATGAAGATGCTCAGGTGAGAAACAGCATTGCTGGCGGAGTGTATGAGCTTCCTATTGCTGATGTAACAAATAACAAAAACCAAGTGGCCTGTCTGATAGTGCTGGAGGTCAGAAGTCCAAAAGCCATCTTACTGCACTAAGATCAAGGTGTCAGGAGAGCTGTGTTCCTCTTGGAGGCTCTGGCAGAGGATCCATTGTTCCAGCTACTGCAGTCCACCTGCATTCCCCACATCATGACCCCTTGATTCTCACTGTCCTCTGATCCCATTGTCACATCTTCTCTGATTCTGACCCTCCTGCCTCAACTCCTATAAGGATCCTAGAGATTACATTGAGCCCACCCAGATAATCTCAAGGTCCTTCACTCTAATCATAGCAGCAAAATCCCTTTTGTCATGTAAAGTAACGTATTCACAGGTTCTGGGGACTGGAATGTAGACATCTTGGGAGAGCCATTATTCTGTCTGTCACATTGAGTTCAGCCAAACATAAGCTTGCGTGTGTGAGGTGTGGAGGTTCCAAGGACTTGGGGAGCCCTGAGGATGCAGAAAGAATCTGAGCTCATGGCTCGGTGCCTGTGGTTCAAGTGGCTAAGGCACCAGCCACATACACCTAAGGTGGTGGGTTCGAATCCAGCCCCGGCCCGCCAAACAACGATGACAGCTGCAACCAAAAAAAAAAAAAAAATAGCCGGGCATTGTGGCGGGTGCCTGTGGTCCCAGCTACTTGGGAGGCTGAGGCAGGAGACTCACTTGAGCCCAGGAGTTGGAGGTTGCTGTGAGCTGTGATGCCACAGCGCTCTACCCAGGGGGACAGCTTGAGGCTCTGTCTCAAAAAAAAAAAAAAAAGAATCTGAGCTCAAGCCATGGAAGACCTCATGGGAAAAATCAACTCTAACTGCTTCCCCTGAGGAAACTGGAGCCATAGCCACCAGGGGAGAACAGCAGCAATAAACCCCATGGACTTAATAGTGCCAGTAATCCACTGATAGTAGTGCAAGGGGCTGGGAAAGTCTACTGGCTTGTATCGAAAAGTTCACAAAAGAGCCAGTTTCAGGTACATGAAGATCCAGGAGTCCACCTGATGTCATCAAGTCTCTTTCTCCACAAAGCCAAGATGTCTTCTCTATCAGCAGAGCATGAGAGTCTCCTAAAACTCAAGGCTTGCCATCCTTCTGGCTCAGTGACCCCACCCAGAACAAAGAGCAAGCAGCAGCCCAGCAACTCTGGCAGGAAAGTGCCTGGGAGTATTCTGATTGGCCAATTCAGGTCACTGTGCTACTTCCCAAGCCAATCACTGTAGTCAGAAATGTAGGTGGATATGGGGAAGGCTACTTGGGAAGCTAAGGCAGGAGGATCACTTGAGCCCAGGTTGCAGTGAGCTATGATGACGCCACTGCACTCTACCCAGGGCCACAGAGCAAGAATCTAGCTCAAAAGAAAAAAAAAAAACATATTCTGCACACAGTGGGTATTTACATGCTCTTTGGGTAGATTTAGGCATTTATGGAGTAGAACAAAGCAATTCTTCCCATCATCACAAAATAAAAGTGTGGCCATAGTTTTTGATGAACTTTTGTTTTTGTTTTTGTTTTTTTGCAGTTTTTGGCCAGGGCTGGGTTTGACCCCACCACCTCCGCATATGGGGCCAGCGCCTTACTACTTTGAGCCACAGGCACCACCCAAGTGTGGCCATATTTTGATACCCCATCCCCTTGGGGCTTCGGAAGAGCATCTGCCCCACAGGTCTTCTGAAGTGCCTCTGGGTGCCAGGCTCCACGCTGGGCACTACAGCAGGTGCAAGGCGGTGGCTTCTGGGTGCCCATCTCTCCTCCGCCCACACCCGCCCTAACCATCCCAGCCCCTCTGCCCTGTCCTCACTCTGACCCAGCAGGGAGGGCCTGGCCAGCCTGACCTATTTTGCCTTCTAAGTGGAAACAAGCTAGGTGAAGGAAAAAGTCAGCTGTCAGCTGAACCCAGTGACCCTCTCACTCAAGTTCACCTCTGAGACAGAAATGTGGCTGTGGTTATCAGAAAGCTGCAGAGAAGCCAGGGTGGTGATGATGGGGGTGGGGAGGAAATCAAAGTTCTGAATCACCGAACTTTATACAGGGGGCAGAAGTGGCCAGGGGCTAGGATAGGGCTGGGGGCAGAAGTGGCCAGGGACTAGGGTGGGGCTGGGGTGAGGCTGGGGTGGGCAGGCTAGGCAGTTCCTGGGAAGAACTTGGAGCCCCCTCTGGGAGGGGTGAGCTGGCCTGGCCCACAGGGGTGAATGAGTCAGCAGCCCTGTAGGGCCACTTGAGTCCCGCCTGCAGATTCTTAGGGCCAGGATGGTGCAGCCCTGGCAGAGCCCCACAGCAGGTCTCCCCACTTGGGCAGGGCAAGGCAGGACAGGGCCCAGCAGGCCCGGCCCCACCAAACCTCCAAGCTAAACCTGCTGTTGATTGGGCAACCGCTGGAACCAAACGGAAAATCCCCCACCTGTGGCCAACAACTGCCAAAACCACTCAGAAGGGGCAAAGCCCCCACAAGTTAGGGGTTTTAGACTTTGGAAAGGTCAGGATTAATGAGCAGATTGGTTGCGTTGAGATCCCTGGAAAGGTGTTATAGGAGGCAGGACCAGGACTCAGAGGCTGGGCTGAGGAAGTTGGGCCCAGGGTCATCAGGGGGCAGCAGCTTTTGCCCCATGAGCCAGGGGCAATGATCTAACTCTTCCCAGATCTACAGGGAACTTCCAGGGAACTGGGACCTCCCAGCCTGGAGAGAACGCCTCCAAAATTCCTTGGGATTTTTCTTCCCTAGTCAAAAGAGTATCTATTTATAGATGTGGAAATATGCGTGGAGAAAGGACTGGAAGGAAATACATGAACTGTTAGCATGTTTATTTTCTTCTCCTTTTTCACATTATTGAACAACAACAAAAAAAATCCTTTGACTTTCAAGATAAGAAAAAAGGTATTTTTAAAGTATAATTAATCTTGATATGACATTCATGTCGGTTACAGAAAAGCAGAAAGGAAAACTTAGAAATCATCTATAGCACGGTTAACCACGAACATTTTGCTATTTACTTTTGCTATGTTTCCTATGTAGACTTGGAAGTTGAGCTTTTTTTCTTAACATAGCTACAATCATGCTGTATTTTACATTATAACAAAACTTTCTATGTTACCTTAAAGTCATCATAACCATCTTTTCCCGTGTCCACCTAATATTTATCCAGGAGGTGACACCATTATTCACTTAGCCATTCTCCCATTTGGGATAGGCATACATATGGGTGATTTCCAATTCTTTGCTGTTGTGAATGACACTGTGGCAAACATCTTTGTATGGAATATTTTTTTCATTTTTTGAGATTATCTTAAAATCTCATATTTCTAGATACGGGATTACAGCATGAAAGGAAGCCACACAATCAACAAGAATCTGAACTTGAACCCAAGTTAGCCTAAGTCCAAATTCCCCCCTTTAATCCTACAAAATGTCGTTAAAAGAAAAATGGATACAGGGCTGGGTGGGATCTCTCCTGCCTCTAACTTCCTGCTCATACACATGGCTTTGACCGTCAGCTGTAGTATATAAACTGTGGTCCAGTCCTGGCCCCACTAGACAGGAGGCTGAAGAGCCACATGAGACTCCCCACATGAGGGCCTTGGCCCCTGGAGGGAGGAACCCCTTGTACCATGGTGGGAACACTTCTCAAAGGAGGTAAAGCATGAAGCATTAGCTGTGTCTTCAGAGATGGGCCAGGCTCCTGCCAGCTGGGTAGAGGAAGGCAGGGTAGGGCAGGGGGCACCTATCCTGGGCTGGTAGTGAGGGCCCACCTGGAGGCACTCAGAAGGCAACAAACAGTGAGATGCAGGCTGGTGGTGCAAGAGGTCAGTTCCCAGCAGGTACAAGTTTAACTCACCCCCCAGTACATTCTGGGGACATGAGACAAGGCCCTCCCCACTCTTATTTTTCAGGGTCTTGGAATAGTCCCAAAATGCCTTCACCTTTCACTCATCTCAGCCCATGACGTTTCACCTTCCCCACCCCTGTCTCCCACCCCACCTTCCCTAGCCTCCCTTAGCTACTCCCTCCCTGGTTCCCATTTTTTCTGCAGAGACACCAGCATCCATCACAGCCTGGGGAAGGCTGTCTGTGCATGAGAGATGAGTGACTTCCTCTTAGGATAGCCAGACACAGTAGCAGCCAGTGTGTCGTGCCTGAAACAGAGAGGGAGCAGACCCCCGCCCCCAACACACACATACCTGTGCACTCATACATTTGCACACCCACTCCCACAGTGCACACACTCACATTCACTCCTGCATCTTCACAGGCTCACACACACACTCTCACACCTCCAGGCACTCAGAGTGGCCCTTCCCTTCTTGTCCCACACACAGAAGTAAAAGGAAGAGAAAGTCTTGGTCCCCCAGGAGTGGCTGGCTGGCAAGAAGCCAAAGGCCTCTCCAGAGGGGCATGGAGGGGCACAGATGCCCAGTGTCCTGGGGCCCCTGAGCATCCACCTCCCGCAGTAGCTGCAGACCCTGCCTCAACCCTCATTCCCTCCCTGGAGGCAGAGCAGGGCGGTACACTGATTAGGGACATAAGCTGAAAAGAAAGACCTAGGCCCAAGTCGCAGTACCAGCACAGGAGACCTCCCTAGACTGGAATCTGAACCTCAGTTTCCCCATGTATGGGCCTAGCACCTCCACCACGGGAGGGCTGAGCAATCATGTGACATAATACATAAGTACTTGCTAAGTGCTGAGCACCCCAATGCCACACATGTCACACATGAGCACTTCACAAATGGAAGAGCCTAAGCATTGTGAGTACCGGAGGACCTTGGACGTCCAGCCGAAGCATTGGAGGTCTAAACAAAGCCTCCCGGAGTTTATTCTTGGTCCAATGTCATCCATGGTATAATTCCATTGTCTGAGAAAAGCTCCCTTCCAAAAATAACTGTCACCCCATGCTACCCTGTTCCCGCACGGCCCCACTACCAGCAGGATAGCTTCTGGGGCCCTGGGACATTGAGCAACCTGTGGCCACTGTCTGCCACCCGCAGACATCGTAGGCCAAGGGCCCACCCAGCTTCCTGCCAGTCAGAGAAACACCCAGACACTCATCCACAAACTGGGGCAGCTTCCTGGGACCCCTCACCTCCCTACCACCTGCCAGCCATGGTCAACTTCCTGCCACCAGGGTGGTTTGATAGCATTTTGCAGCCCTTTGCTAGCTCTCTGCTCTGTTTTTTTGTTGGAACTTCTTTTTTTTTTTTTTTTTGAGACAGAGCCTCAAGCTATCCCCCTGGGTAGAGTGCCATGGCCTCACAGCTCACAGCAACCTCCAACTCCTGGGCTCAAGCGAGTCTCCTGCCTCTGCCTCCCAAGTAGCTGGGACCACAGGCACCCGCCACAACGCCTGGCCATTTTTTGGTTGCAGCCATCATTGTTGTTTGGCGGGCCGGGCTGGGGATTTGAACCCGCCACCTTAGGTGTATGTGGCTGGCGCCTTAGCTGATTGAGCCACAGGCCCCAGCCTCTTTGTTGGAACTTCTCAGGGCCTTTTTCCCCCTTCCCCATCATCCCCCCTCTCCCCAGCCTTCAGGGTACATGCCACCCCTCCCCTTCCGGGCCTCAGAGCCCCTTAGCTTTGTCTTCCCACTGAGCCCACTGGTCTCCCTGCTTTCCCCACCCATGTCCCAGGCCACTCCCTACCTGGCACCCACCCCTTGCTCCACCTTCCACATCTCAGGATGGAGCCAGCCTCCCCCGACTGTCTGTACAGCCTCTACCTGTGGCCCTTCCCCCACCCTCACCTCCTATGTCCCTGTTCACTCTACCTGTCTATCCACTCACATCACCCAATCAGACCAAACCAGCATTTCTGGAATCCACTCAAAATCTCAGAAAGGGCCCTTTCTGGGAGCAGACCCTTGGCAGATCACAGGCAGGGAAAGGGATAATTCCAACGGAAGTTTCAGGAGACCAGAGTGAACTGGGCACAGGAGCACCTGTGTCCACCCTGCAGGAGATCTGAACGGCTGTGTCATCTCTTAATGACCCTGCCCTCCCTCTCTTTGGAGCCAGGCAGGCATCTGAGAGGCACATGTGGGACAGACTGGGCAGAAGCCATGGCCTGACATGGAACACTGTACTTGCCACTCTGGGAGTGGTGCCCACAGACAGGGATGCTACACATGCCCAGCCAGTCCTGCAGAGCTGTGAGCTGGTCCCAGGCTGATCTTGCCCCTGGCAGCTGGGCACCAGCTGTTGCCCCAGGTCCTGAGAGTGGGGTGAGGATCTGTGCATCCATTGGGAAGACTCTGCCCTGGCCACGGTACTCAGAGGGCTCCTGTCCTGGCAGTAGGCATTTAAAATTCATCTTGCCGAGGATGGCTCACCTAGTTTGGAACTGATGGGTGCAAATTGGGTGCCACTGGGTGAGCGAGATAAATGCAGCTGTCTTTGCTTTGCACACTGTGCTGGCAGAAGCCAGGGCTGGGGGCAGGTAGACCTGTGTTTGAGGCCCAGCAAGGCAAATAACTTGACCTCCCTGAGCTTCATCTTCCTCATCTGCAGAGTGAGGACTATCAGAGAATTTACCTCCTGGATTGTGAAAATTAAACCAGTTCAGGCTTACAGAGCCAGGCGTGGGGTATGTGTTCATGTGGCTTCATGGGGAGCGGTAGGGGTAGCTGCCGCTGTCACCATTTCACAACTACATTTACACCTCAGCTGGCAGTGCAGGAGATAAGGTGTGGTGCCTGGCACCTGGGCATGCCCCTAAGCAATCCTGGGGAGGGAACAGTAGGCCAGCAGCCGCAGACTACTAAGCCAGGGCCAAAGTGGTAGGGACTAAGGACTCAGCCTGAGATAGGATTTCTCCCTCTTTGCAACATGGAGCCCATCTTTTCCCCAGACCCCAGAGAAAGGGAGATGGATTAATATCATGTTAGTTTCACCTTCTTCTCAAAGGAGGCCAGGCCACAAAAACTTTTCCGGGCCTCCCTTTTGCATTGTTGGGCATTGTCACTCAGCAAGGCTGTTGTCATTGGACAAAGGATAATGGTAGCTGTGGCTGGTTTACAGGGCGAGAAGTGGGGAGCACACTGAACTTCAGCTTGGGAGGATTCTACTTCTCCCACTTGCAAGGGGGCCGAATTTCCATCCTTCCTCTGTTTCATCTCCAAGAAGTCCCAGGTGTTAAGTATGTGAGTGGGTAAAAATCACCGCACAGGTTGAAGCAGGTACTGGTGGGGCTGGCCAAACAGTCCT
>NW_003852462.1:6412847-6469858 GCF_000181295.1 Otolemur garnettii
TGGCGGGTCCAGGCTGGGGATTCGAACCCGCCACCTTAGGTGTACGTGGCTGGCGCCTTAGCCGGTTGAGCTATAGGCGCCGAGCCCAAGTCTATTTTCTTATTTTTATTTTATTTTATTTTGAGACAGAGTCTCAGTTGGTCACCCTCAGTAGAGTGTTGTGGAGTCATAACTCATAGCAACCTCAAACTCTTGCACTCAAGTGATTCTCTTGCTTTAGCCTCCTGAGTAACTGGGACTACAGATGCCTGCCACAGTGCCCTGCTATTTTTTTTCTAGAGACAGGGCCTTGCTCTAGCTCAGGCTGGTCTTGAATTTATCAGTTCAGGCAATCCACCTGCCTCAGCCTCCCAGAATGCTGGGATTACAGGTATGAGCCACTGCAACTGGCTATTTTTTTTTTATATATTTTTAAGAACTTTACTGAGATATAATTTACTTACAATGAGCTACATGCACTTAAAGTCTACAACTCAGTGAGTTGTACCAGATGTGTATGTCCACAAAACCACCACCACAATCAAGGTAAAGCCAAATCTATTTTATTGACTTCCTATGGGTGATTCTTTTGTTTTATTCATGGCATTTTTATTGACAGGGGGCAAGAACTCACACTGCCTAGGTAAAAAAAAAAAAAAAAAGGAAAGGTAATTTGTGTAATTAGAGAGTCCAGGAATTTAACAGCTTCAGGTATGGCAGGATCCAGGAGTTCAGACAATGTGGATGCCCATTCTCCCCTCTCTCAATCAAATTCTTTTCCTGTGGCTGGAAAGATGGCTGCTGGCAGGCCCAGACTAATACCTCTCTATTTAGCAATGCCAAAGAAAAGAAACAGTCTGCTCTGACAGCCCCTAGCTCTGATAGGGCATCTTTGAGTTACATGCCCATCCCCAGATGGGGCAGAATCAGCACCAGTGATGTGCTTGTGAGAGCTGAGTGTACTCATCTCTCCCCAGATCCACAGTGAAATCATGTCTCAGGGATGTCATCTGTAGCTTAAAACTGGCCATGGTGCGATCCCATGGAAATTGGCAAATGCTTCTTCACCCTACCCCTAGAGCCAGCTGTTAAACACTTATGCACACCCCGGAGTCAGCCTCAGCTAAATGAAATCAGTTCCCTGAGGGAAGAAGAAATGTTCTGTCCCAGAAAGAGGGGGAGTGGAGGCTAGTCAGAGGAACCCCACTCTGATGAATGCATAGCTGCCTAGGCAATCTCAGAGAGAAATTCTCCAGGAATTCTCTCAGCCCCAGCCCCAACCCTCAAGGAAACATAACCAGGCCAAGGTTGAACCCACTGCAGAGAGCATCTAGCCAATATGGAGGCTTCCAGAAGAAGGGCCCAGGCTTTGCTTGTCCCTGAAAACCCACCTCCCTCCCCCAACCCCACCCCAGTCCCCAACCACTGCCAGTCACATTCTATGGAAAATTAAAGAACTGCCTAAACCTGGCTGCTTTCTGCAAAGCCATCCCAGCAATCTAGGCCCATGATTTTCAACTTGTTCAGCTATTTTAAAACAACCCTCTGAAAGCAGCCCAGAAAGGGGGTCTGTGGCTTGACTTGAGGTTAAACAAATAAGTGCCATTTACCCACCAACGCTCTAGGAATGAAAGATTTCTTAAGGCAAATTCCCAAGCTGTGTGCTCCAGAAAAATCGCTGTCCCAAATTGCTGGGTTCCAATCCAGTGTTCTTCATTTCCAAAGATACTTGAGTTGTTTTCAGCCGCACAGAGATGGTGGTGTGGGCAGCCAGGCATACCACCTTGGCCGCTCCTCTGCTCAGCCCAACCTGGGTTTCCTCAGTCCCATCAGCCTCCCATCCTGGGGCCCCCAGAAGCCTTGGAGCTCCTGGGGCATTTTTAGGTCTGATGGGAAATGGCTTCTCTCCATCTTGGGGGCCAGGGCCAGGTTGCTGCCTGTTTGAGGCAGACTGCTTTTCTTCCCATGTTTTGAGGGTCGGCAAGAGTGAGAAAAAGGGAGGGGGGAAAGAAAAAAAAAACCCACATTCTCAAACAAACTCCACTGCACAAAAAAGCTGAGCCTCTCTGGATGTGAGGTGCAGAACCAACTCAACAGAGGAATCTTCCTTCCCTTTCTCTCTGGGAGACATCGGTCTTCATGCCTCAGCTGCAAATCTGCACCAAGAGTTTTCAGATCTCCTACTCTTAGAAGTTGCCCATGGTAGAAACAATGATGCTCATCAAACACGCCATTTCTTTCCCTACACGTCCCAGCTGTGTCACATGCCTAGTTTTGGCCAATGAAATTAAGCAGAAGTGATGCGCGTCATTTCCAGGCCAAGGTAGTAAAAGGCCTGTGCCCCCCATTCTCCCAGCTGCTGCAGCTATGGAGGGTGTATTCTCCCAGATGGTGCAACTATGGGTGGCTGAGCTTCTGTCAGCTGGGTCCCTGTGTGAGTGTGTGGAGGAGAACTGCCTGCCAACCTGCTGAGACATTGACTGTGAACAAGAAATAAGGTTTTGTTGTGCTCAGCCACTG
The DNA here is from genome assembly GCF_000181295.1 of Otolemur garnettii. Classification (NCBI taxonomy): domain Eukaryota; kingdom Metazoa; phylum Chordata; class Mammalia; order Primates; family Galagidae; genus Otolemur; species Otolemur garnettii. The sequence goes on from NW_003852462.1 coordinate 6,415,347, forward strand.
AGACCCGGGGGTGCTTGTTACCGCAGCATTGCCTGGAGAACATTGAAGCTCAGAAGGACTAAGTCGAAGGTCGAATGGCTAATCAGAAATACTTGAACCTAGGTCTTGTGTCTCTTGCCACAATACCAATACTTCTCAAAGTGTAGCTCAGAGACACTGAGCCAGGGCCCAGGGACCTGCATCTTGAAAACTCCCCAGGCAATCATTATGCTAATTCTGAGAAGCTTTGCTCCGAACTGCCGCCTCCTGCCATTGGCTCAGCTGCATACAGTGGCAGGGGAGGAAGCCACCAACAGAGTAACAGGATTTGAGGGGTACAGGGAACAATCACCTTCCCAACTAAAGCAACCAATGACAAATGTCTCCCCTGCCAGACTGCTCTTTGCACCTGAAATTCTTCCCCAAAGGGGTCATTTCTTCGGGTTAAAATACAAATAGTCCTAGAACACGTGAGACCTTTTCATGAATTAATTTAGGTTGTTCTCAGTGAGGAACAGCTGTCTATAAGAAGTCACTCTGCAAGGTTAGCTTTGCAGGGAAACGTGACTCCAAGAATGAAGACCTTGATCTGAAAAAGCAAAGTGATCTGGGGGTTGCAGGTGCCATCCTGGACAGCAGGAAGAGGCTGAGCATCATGGGATGGGGTGAAGGATGCCAAAGAGAGGCGGGGAAATGCAGCTGGGGGAGGCGGTTAAACTGCACACACCAGAAAGAGTCAGAAAGATCTGGAGTAAAGTCGCAGCCTTTTATATAATCTGTGTGACCTTGCAGATGTCACTTCCTGTCTCTGTGCCTCAGTTTTCTCATCTGTAAAATAGAGCTAACATCAAAACCTACTATGGGTAGGTGGTTGTAAGAGTCCAACACATCTGTGTGTGGAACAGTCTACATTTCCTGATCCTTGGCCACATGCCTGCAGCCGTGCTAAGTGCTTCACATGTCTTATTCACCTGTTTAATCTTCACCACTGTGATAGCCTACGGTGCGGTTATTATTTTACCCATTTTATTATATAAATGAGGAAAGGGAGGCCCAGAGAGGTGAAGTAATGTGCCCAAGTTTGCACAGCTGATAAGTGTCAGAGTCAACATAGGAAAGTAGTTGGTCAGAGGCAATGGCTCTCATGGCTACATTGAATTGCAGGTACCTCTTCTCATACGGAAAGTCACAGCTGCAGGAGGGCTGAAGGATAGAGCTCAGGGCAGGGGCCCCTTGTCCAGGCCCAAATGCAGACTGCACAGTAGACATGATTATTAAGGTCACTCCTAAGCTAAAAAGTGAGGGCACACTCTGCCTGTCTCCCTCCCGTCCCCAAGACACTGACCTTCCTCCACAACCTGTATACTGGGTACCATATTCCTGAGCTCAGAGACCCTGGAATGGCCCCAGCCCCTTCTCTCAGTATCCCCCCACAATGGGCACCAACCTAAAATCAGCACTCTTGCTACACAGCCCCACCAGGCTGCTGTCCTGGGTGCAGTGTTTTGGTTGTTCCTGATTTTATCTTGTTTGCTTTTTAGTGTACCTCCTTAAATAAACTGCAGAAAAGGGAACCCAGCATGTACTGAGCAGTTTCTATGAGCAACACTCTATCAAGGAAATCCATGCATGGTGGCTCGTTGGGCCTTCACAACTTGGTGAAGCAGGTATTAGTGTCTTCCTATTACAGGGGCAGAAAGCAGGCCCAGAGAGGCGAGAGGACTTGCTCAAAATCACACAGCACAGTGTTATGTCAGATGCTTGTCTGTTTGAATCCAAAACTGCTTACAAGAAGTGATGCTCAGCTGGCACTTTTATCCTTAGCCCCTGAAGATGAAGTTCGCTGTTCTCAATCACCCTTCACATGTGAAATGTTTTTTGAGCAGCAGCTCTGTGTCAGGCACTGGGTTAGAGACTATAGCAACCTGGCCTCAGCTTCATTCTGTTCAGCAGGGATGGTGGTCTTTATTAATAGTATATTTGGAGATGTTTCCATAGCCTCCAGGTTCTGCGAGCTTATCAGCCCAGGGGCCACTCCTTGGGGATGAGGGAATTCAGGCTTTTCCTAGGGGAATCCAGCTCTGAGCCAGTGCTTCAGGAAACTTCTGAACTGCCAGGTTTCCGTGTAGCTGATCAGTCAGAGATGGGGAGGGGGGAGTCAGGAGGAGAGGTTTCCCGTCAGCACAGCTTTTGTCTCTCACATGAGCCCGAGGCAGACAAACCACAACCACAGACTCGACCAGCTGTGGAAGTATCAAACAGGAAACCCAGGACATCTGGTGCTCCACTTCCTCTGAAGGCTGTGCAAGTCTGGGTGTGTGTGTGTGTGTGTCTGCCTGTATGCATGTCTGTTTTCTCTCCCACTGTTGGTTAATGAGACTCGGATGCAGACAGGGTTGGAAACCACAGGCCTTGTGGTGACAAAGAAGCCAGACACTGGTTCCCTAACCCTTACAGTGCACTGTCCCTCCTCAGACAATAACCCAGGATCTGACACAGTCTCACAGGCCACCTGCCAACACCTGGCCCACCTTCAGGTCACCATGCAATTAAAGAAATTAATTCCTTTTCCTTTTGGCCTTTGATGGTTTTAGAGGCATTGTTTGGGGCTGGGGTGGGAGGGTTCCCTTACATATAACTAGGCCTCAGCATACAGATCCACAAAAGGCAGATGAAAGCTGCTTTTAAGATAATTTGAGGAAACTGTATGGATGACCATTAAGGCCATGTGCTGGTCAGGGCGCTGCTTTCCCACTAGTGGTAGTGTCTTCTGCATAAGGAGTGAGAAAGTTTATTTTTGTTTTTTTCATTCTTCCAAAGGGAAGAAATGTAAGGAAGTGGAAAGAAAAGGCTCCCCAAGCTGTAGCATTTGGCTGAACTCTCATATTACCCCTAGGAGCTGGGCATTAGTGTGCCCACTTGTATAGATCATGAAATTGATGTGCAGGGGGGTTGGTAACTCACCTAAGATCACATAGCAAGGAAGGAGCAGGGCCAAGGTTCAAATTCAAATCAATTCTCAGCCTCGTGCTAGATCTTAGATCACATTTCATTCTTTCAATGAACATTAATGATGTTCACATACACGTTTCTTGAATTAATGAAATGTGCTACCATGAATGGCAAGGATGTCAGTTTCACTGTAACCCCAGAGCTCAACACAGTAACCAGCATGGAATGAGTGCTTAATCAATGCCGGTGAATTAATAAGTAATTGAATAATGAGATTCTAAGTTTTAGAACAGTGACATTTCATTTTCCTGGAGATCATTTACTTAGCAAAGATAAATGGCTGGATTCTGGCTAAAACTGTGAAAGCAGATAGAAAGAACTACAAGCAGTCAACAGAAGTCACAGCTCCTAGCATGTGAAAAGTTCAAATACTTGATTCATAGCCCAACTTCTCAGGTCCTCAGTCGGAGTCTGGTTACGCTTATTTGACAACCAGGGTTAAAAAGCATAGTTACTGATCTTCCCAGAGCACAACATTTAGAAGCATCAGTTTAGAAAGGAGACGATCTGCTGGAGGAAGCTTCCTGGCAACAGCAATATGGGAATTCAACTAGCATTTTAAGACGGAGATGCAAGGAGGAAGTCGCCAGGAGAGGTGAGACATTGGCCAAGATGAAGTGAGTAGTCTGATCCTGGGATATCTGCCCAAATGGTGACTCTGTGAAGACGGCAGCATCTCCGGTGAGTTCTCTAAGATTAAAGGTACATTAGTAAGAGCTGGCAAACCTCAAGCCCTACTCCAGTTTACAAACGTGCAGCAAACTGACATGGCACATGCGCAGTGTCCAAGATCTTGGTACTTTTCATACCTGCCGCTCCGTGGAGCCTTCCCTAAAGCGGGGCTTACGTCACGCAAGCGCTGCTAGTGCGTGACGTCATCCAACGGCGCCACCGGCTGTTCCGAAGCTTTGAGCCCTGACTGGCAAAGGCGTTGCTGTGGAGACGGTTCACCGAGCCCGACCCCGGAGACCGGATTGGAGAAGAACTGCTCAGCTGACATCGGTGAGGTTTCGAAAGCGCGCGGGAGGTGCTCTGAGGGCTATGACCAAAGATCAATTCTTGGGGCTTTTTTTTTGAGACAGAGCCTCAAGCTATTCCCCTGGATAGAGTGCTTGGCATCACAGCTCACAGCAACTTCCAACTCCTGGGCTCAACCGAGTCTCCTGCCTCTGCCTCCCAAGTAGCTGGGACCACAGGCGCCCGCCACAACGCCTGGCTATTTTTTGGTTGCAACCGTCCTTGTTGTTTGGCGGGCTGGATTCGAACCCGCCAGCTCAGGTGTATGTGGCTGGCGCCTTAGCCGCATGAGCCACAGGCACCGAGCCTCAAGGGGCTTTTTGACCTAAGGTACTAAATAGCGGATGGTCCAGTTAGAGAAGAAATTCAGACTGCGCTAGATCGGATTTCGTATAAAGCAGAAGGCCCAGTTAGACTTGAACTTATCACTTATGTGGTGGTGGGGAAAGGAGTCCATAAAGACTGGTGCCAGGTTAATTCCTATTTTAAAGGTGAGAACATTGAAGCTCAGAAGGACTAAGTCCAAAGTCAAATGGCTAATTAGAAATACTTGAACCTAGGTGTGTCTCTTGCTACAATATCAATACTTTTCAAAATGTAGTTCAGAGACAGAGCCAGGGCCCAGGGATCTGCACCTTGAAAACTCCCCCAGACAATCATTATGCTAAGTTTGAGAACCCTTGCCCCAAACTGCTGCCTCTTACCATTGGCTTAGCTGCGTACAGTGGCAGGAGAGGAAGCCACCAACAGAGTGACGAGATTTGACGGGTACAGGGAAAGACCACCTTCCCAACTAAAGCAACCAATAGAAAATGTCTCCCTTGCCAGACTGCTCTTAGCACCTGAAATTCTCCCCAAAGGGGTCATTTCTTCAGGTTAAATTAAGATAAATAGTCCTAGAACACGTGAGACCTTTTCATGAATTAACTCAATTTACCTCCTTTTTGAGCCTCAAATTTCTTCTCAAAGAAATCAGCCTATCAGCATACAAACACGGTATTTCTCCCTTCCTAAAAAAGTCCTCCTGTGGCTCCAGCTCCCACCCTATCTCTCATTTTCTGAACATCATAACTCCTTAAAAGAATCGATCTTCTTTATCCATCTCTGTGTTCCACTCTTTGTAGAACCCTCTCTGGGAACACCCTCAATCTTCTCCCACTCCTCATCTTAACTTGATTTCTTTCTTTACTCAGCTTTTGGGACTGCACACACTTGGGTTTGTCCTCCAACCCCAGCCCCTCCTTCTCTGTCTCATCTGCTACCTCCTCTTTCCCCTGACCTCTAAATGGAGTGGTGGCCCCAGCACTGGCGCCTTGGACTTCTCTCCCTTGTCATTTAATCTCCAATGACTTCATCCAGTTTCATGGCTTTAAGGACCATCTATATGGTAATGATTCCCATCTTTATACCGATAGCCTAGAACTCTTCTTCATCTGAGAAAATGGCACCTCAATCTTTCTAGCTTCTCAGGCTCCAAATCTTGAGTTCTCCTTTACTCCACATCCAGTCGGTCAGCAAAATCTCCACTGACACCATCTGAGACCAAGCCTCCATCATCTTTCACTTGGATTATTGTAACTACCTCCTAACTATTCCCCCTTCACCCGCCTTCAGTTTATGTTCACATAACAACCTGAGTAATTATGTTAACAGTCAAATTTTGGGCCAGGTGCAGTGCCTCACACCTGTGATCTAGAACTCTGGGAGGCAGAGGCAGGTGGATTGCTTGAGCTTATGTATTCAAGACCAGCCTGAGCAAGAGCAAAACGCTGTCTCTAAAAAATATCTGTGTGTGGGTGGTGCCTGTGCCTCAAGGAATAGGGTGCCGGCCTGGCCAAAAACTGCAAAAAAAAAATAATAATAATTATATATATATATGTGTGTGTGTGTGTATGTATATATATACCTGGGTGTTGTGGCGGGTGCCTGTAGCCCCAGATACTTAGGAGGCTGAGACAAGAGGATCCCTTGACCCCAAGAGTTTGAAGTTACTGTGAGCTATGAACCCACCACACTCTACCTAGGGTGATATAATGAGATTTTGTCTCAAAAGAAAAAAAAAAGCCTCTGGCCTCCTGATTTTAAATTGCAAATCAGACTTCCGCAAGCCCACGTTCCCATTCCCTTCTTTTTGGCCACTACATGCATCACAGTCTAATATACTATTTAATTTACTTCTTCATCTTATTTCATGCCCCTCTCCACATGAAGGCAAGGACTTGTCTATTTAGTCATTGCTGTATCCCAATTCCTAGACAGAACCTGGCACACGGTCGGTGCTCAATAAGTACCCGTGGGGAGATTGTTTGCCCTTCAAAATCAGAGGGTTAAGCAGTGGTTTAGAGCCAGAGCTTCAGAAAGGGCTTGAGTTACAGTCTTCCTTTGCTGCTCAGCTGCTTCGTGGCCTTCAAGAAATTTATTTAGCCTTCCTGAGCCTGTTACTTCGTATTTAATATTGTCAAAATAATACCTCAGCCTAGTATTTATCAATATTGCACACCTCCCAGGCAGCACCTGTGGCTCAGTGGGTAGGGCACTGGCCCCATATACCGAGGGTGGCGGGTTCAAACCCAGCCCCAGCCAAACTGCAACAAAAAAATAGCTGGGCATTGTGGCAGGTGCCTGTGGTCCCAGCTACTTGGGAGGCTGAGGCAAGAGAACTGCCTAAGCCCAGGAGTTGGAGGTTGTTGTGAGCTGTGTGATGCCATGGCACTCTACCGAGGGCGATAAAGTGAGACTCTGTCTCTACAAAAAAAAATTGTATATATATTATATATTGCACACCTCCCTATGTGTCCAGCAAGCAACATGCTAGCTGCTGGAGATACAGTAGAGAACCTGGAGTCCACACACTGAGGAAGGGGCTGCAGACAACAGCCGTGTATTTACCCATCTAGTGATTCTTCATGAATTGTGATAACTGTGATGAAGGAAAAGTAGGTAGTGGTGAAGAGGCCGAATGGGGAAGAGCTTCCCTGAGCGAGTGTCCCTGAGCCAGTGTCTGTCTGTCTGTCTGACTGTCTGTCTTTCTTTCTTTCTTTCTTTCCTTCCTTCCTTCCTTCCTTCTTTCTTTCTTTCTTTTTGACAGAGTATCTCACTGTGTTGCCTCAGGCTAGAGTACCTGGTGGTCACTGCTCACACCAACCTCAAATTCTTGGGCTCAAGCAATCCTCTTGCCTCAGCCTCCTGAGTAACTGGGATGACAGGTGCCCACCACAACGCCCCGTAGTTTTTCTGTTTTTAGTAGAGACACGGTCTCACTCTTGCTCAGGCTGGTCTCAAACTCCTGAGCTCAGGCAGTTCACCCACCTCAACCTTTCAGAGTGCCAATTATAGGCATCAGCCACCACGCCCAGCCAGTGAGGGACTTCTTAACTGTCGGTATCTGCTCAGTCTACCATAACAAAATGCCACAGACAGGGAGCTGTAAACAGCAGACATTTATTTTCTCACAGTTCTGGAGGCCAGAAGTTCAAGCTCAAGGTGTCAGGAGGTTTGGTTTTTCCTGTGCCCCCTCTCTTTGACTTGCAGGTGGCCACCCCCTTGCTGTGTCCTCCCTTGGTCTTCCTTGTATGCATGCACACACCCACGGTATCTCTCAAGTGTCCTAATCCCTTATAAAGAAAGATACCAGCCACACTGGATTAGGGCCCACTCTTATGGCTCCATTTTAATGTAATCACCTGTTAAAGGCCCTATGTCCTCATACAGTCACTTTCTGACGTACTAAGGGTTAGGACTTCAACAGCAAATTGGGTAGGGCACAATCCAGCTTATAACATTAAGATCCAAAGGATGCATAGAAAGAAGATATGAGACGAGGGGAAGCTTCCAGGCAAAGGAGAGACTATGTACAGAAATCCTATGGCTGGAAGGAGTGTGACAAGTTAGAGAAAGTGGAAGCCTATGTGGCTTGTGTCTCGGTGGCAGACGCACTAGTGGAAGTTGGGGTGAGGAGCAGCTCAGGCTGGCAGGGCCTTGGAGGCCACCTAGGGCTGGTTTGGGGAGTGATGTGATGGGAACATCACAGGAAAAGATTACTCTGCCCCACGTGGGTTGGAAGGCGGCTTCCCTGGCTCCAGAGTTGGTGTGATGCTGAGGACTCTGTAACACAGGGCGCGGCACCTCACCCACAGTCAGGGCTCCAGGAAGGGTTACCCATGAATGCTTTTCATAATGGCCACCTGGCATGGTTGATGGGAGGACTGAATGAAAAGAGGCCCGGAAGGGCTTAATAAACTGAAGCAATAAGCAAATGGAAGAGAACAGCAAGGAGAAGCATCCAAAAGAACTGAATACCCCGTCTTAGGGTGCTAATACAGACAGGTGCAATTGCTAATTGTAAAAAGAAAGTTTTAGGTGAGACTAATGCAAAAGAGAAAGATGTAGAGAGAGCACCACACGCACGTCTGTCTTCTGGAAGCCCCACTCCAGTGGAAATGGTTTGAGAACAGCACTCATCTCTATTTCTTTTCTTCAGATTCAGCTAAAAGCTCCCCTCAGGTTTGGTGTCAGGATACAGATGCTCAGTGGGTACTCCTGAAAGATCTGGGGCCAGGGTGAGGGACAGAGGTCATCTCCTGCAGCGCCTCAGTAAGAGTGTGTTGAGCAGTGGGAAGCTTTCTCATTTCATTCCTGAAATCCAGTGTCTGGAAGTGGAACCTGATGTGAACACCCCCCTCCCTTCAACTGGAGTGGTGATTCTACCTTTTGTTAATGTAGTAAAGATTCAGTGGCACTTGGCATTGGCATTATCCCAGTGGCTAAAGAGCTCTGACTGTCCTCCACATCGCTGACAGAGGGCCATCTGCCAGTAATTGGGAATGTACAAGGCAGCCCATCTTAATTTTGAACAGAGTTGTTTGTTAGAATCTGCTCTGTAAAATTAAGCCAAATCTATCCTGCTAAGTATTGGTCTGGCCTTCGGAAGCTGCACAGAACCTGATTCCTCCTCTTTATGGCACCAAGTATTTGACAATACCTATGTGGTACCCTTCTGGGGCCACCAAGTCTTCTGTTCCCAAACTGGACACTCCACCCCACACAAAAATTGTTTTCTTTTCTTAACAGAGCTTTCATGAATATCCTTGTGCATAAATCTTTTCGTATTTGCCTTTGGATACATTTCCATGAATGAAACTTCTGGGACAAAGTTTGCGCTGTATTATTTCCAGATTACCCTCCAGAAGGGGTGATCTTGCCTATACGCCCACAAGTGGTTTACAAGAGAGCCTGTTTCCCCACACCCTAGCCACCAACGTGGGGAATTTTCATTCTTTTAATCATTGCCCATCTGATAGGGGAAAATGTTTATCTCATCGTTGCTTTAATTTGCATTTCTTTGATTACGGGTGAGATTGGACATGTTTTCCAACCACATCCTATACTTTTGCAATCGAGTTTTGGAGCTAAATGCAGGACCTTACATGTACTCCAGTTAAATTTTATCTTGTTGGACTCGACCAATCATTCCTTCCTATTGAGATTATTTTGGACCCTGATTCTGCGATTCCAACGCACTGGACTTCCTTCCCACACTGCTATTATTTGCATAGTTGATAAGCAGTTATCTTTGGATTTATCAGAGTTGTTGATAGAATGTTAAAAGAGTTCAGGGCCAAGGACAGAACTGCTAGGCATGCCACTAGGAGATGCCTTGAGATGACACTGTCCCATCTACTGTTACAGTTTCACCTCACCATGCTCTGGGGAGTCAAAGGTGGCTTCACAGATGAGCCTTCACCTGCGACACAGGGCCTGGGCACAGATCCCAGCCCTGACCTTGAACAAGTAGCAACACCTTTCTCAGAGATCTACTTTACTCTCTAACGGCCTTTTTGTCGCTGTTTGTCCATAAGGATTTCATGAGAAACAGCCAAATCATTATTACAAGTCATGGCACTGTGATAAAGTGTTCACCCCACTCACTAATCTGGAACTTTCACAAAGACATCCCTCTGAGAATTGGTGTTGACCCTGCTGGTCACCCTTCCACATGCTAGCCGACCATTTGTTTGATTCTTTGCTCCAGAATCTTGCCCAGGGCCAACACTAGGCTCAGAGGCCTTCAGTGTTTATCTAATTCATAAATTTTTTAAATGTAGGGCATTAGCCTCTATTTTCCACGATTCCTCAAAGACATCAGAAGTGCTCGGCGATCCCTGCCAACACTCTCTGGTTCTGTCGCCCGGCTTTGGTTTTCTTTCCTACCAGGAGGGAGTAAGTCGCTGGGAAACCTCTTCTCCATCGGGTGTTGACAGCTGGCAGGTGCTGGGAGGAGGGCTCATTAGGAGCTGAGACCACTTTGGAAGGAAACAGGGAGAATGGCTTAGTTCGAGGGGAGAAAGGGTTTTGTGAGACTGACGCCTGGCAGCCTCGGAAGCCATGAGCTGAAGAAACAGCTCCCTTGGTTCTGCAGGGCCCGTAGGCCTCTGTCATTCTCTTCAACTCTGGGTACAATAAGGAAAACAGCACACGTGACACCTTTCTCTGAGTTACTTCAACATCAAAGTCAGGCAAGATTATTCTAAGGGGGGTGGCTCCTGTGGCTCATTGGGTAGGGCATCAGCCCCATATACAGAGAGTGGCGGGTCTGAACCCGGCCCCAGCCAAACTGCAACAAAAAATAGCTTGGTGTTGTGGCAGGTGCCTGTAGTCCCAGCTACTTGGGAGGCTGAGGCAAGAGAATCACCTAAGCCCAGGATTGGAGGTTGCTGTGAGCTGTGATGCCACGGCACTTAACCCAGGGTGACAGCTTGAGGCTCTGTCTCAAAAAAATAAATATCTCTTTAAAAAAAAAAAAGACTATTCTAACTAAGGGAGGAATAGTAAACATGAGCCGCCCCTGTAACAGATAAACAAATTAAAAGAGAAATTAGGTAACAGATTTAAGTGGGGTGGTACATTGGTCATAACCCTGGTCACCTGGCTTCTTATCACCATGCCTGGAATGTAGTTGTTAATTTACGCTTTATAAATTTGTCGGAGTTTGATGTACAAATGGCCACTCTTTGTCCATTCTTACTCGCTAAGACTAATAATAATAGTAATGATGATAACAAGGGCTGCTGTGGTTTGAAGGACGGTATCGCCTCTAAAATTTGTGCATCTAAAATTCATGTTGCACTTAATCCCTAAGCTGGTGGTAGGAGGGTCTTCTGAGAGTTGATTAGATGCCTTTTTAAGGAGAGAGGCTTTCTCTCTCAACCCAGATAGAGTACAGTGGCATCATAATAGCTCACAGTAACCTCAAACTCCTGGGCTCAAGCAATCCTCTTGCCTCAGTCTCCTGAGTACTGGAACAATAGCTGTGTGTCAATATGCACAGCTAATTTTTTGTGTGTGTGATGGAGACAGGGTCTCACTCTGTTGTCCAGGCTGGTCTTGAACTCCTGGCCTCAAGCAGTCCTTCTCCCTCAGCCTCCCACAGCACTAGATTACAGTCGTGAGCCCTGGTACCTGGCTGTGTGCTTTTTTTTTTTTGCAAACGGTCTCAAGGCAGTGAGTTCAGCCCTCTTGCCCTCTGGCCTCCTGGGAGGTTACAGCCAGTAGGCCCTCACCAGGTGCCAGACACCAGCACCTTCCTGGTGGCTCATCACTGAACTCTGGGAAATAAATGCCTATTGTTTGAAAATTGTGCAGTCTATGGTTACGGTGGAGCAGCACAAACAGACTAAAGCAAAGGCTGACCCCCCCCCCCCCCGAGCTCTCACTGTGTTCTCAGCACCCGGGTGAGGTAGGTGAGGAAATTTGCACAGATGAGGAAATTATGGCACAGAAGAGAAGTTAAGCAACCTGCCTGAGGGTTGGAACGGAACGGCAGCATTCTGCTCGTTCTGTAAGTGAATGAGAATTAGAAAGGCATAACTGGAAATTATTTCTCCCCCAGATTGTGAAACTGCATTGCAAACAGTGTTGTCAGCTACTGCGGAGTGACAGACGAACTCCCTCACTCCTGAGCGAGCTGTGTAAAAGGGAGGAGAGAGAGGAGAGGAGAAGCCAAGGGCGGAGGGGCCCTGTAACCAGGTGCACAGCCGCTGAGGAGTCCCCAGGGGGCCATGAAACCTGCAGTGAGTGTCTGTGACAGCAGGGACCCGCACACCAATTCCAGGACCCGAGATTCTCACCAGGGTTGTGTCATGAGACGGCCTTGCCGCACAGCCCCCGCCCCAGGAACAGGATTACGAGGCTGAGTGCAGTTACTGCTGGCACCAAGCGCCACCGATGTGGCCAGGACTGGGCGCCAACCCTTGGATTCCCAATATTGTCTTCCAGTTGCTAGACTACGCTGCTTTCCAGTACATTATTTGGAATCTAAAAACTAAAATGTAAGTAAAGCATTTTAATACAAATAACTTCAACCGCAACAAGGCAACTGGCTTCTGATTAAGTTGGCAAGAGGAGGTAATGAACTCACTCCGATTGACATATTTAGAGGTTCTCTTGCCAAATCCAATTGGCAGCTTCATAATTATGGAAACGTCCGTGTTATTTCCACTCAGCCAGGGTTAGGCCTTCTGGTGTCTGATTCAATGTTTACTTCATGAATGAGGTCAGTCCCCAGCACAGCTGGGGTTTCAGCAAAGCCATCGGAGCTGCTGGTCGGCAGACAGCGTTCCCACTGGAACCTGATCCCCTTGGTCGGGACTTCCCGGGCAGCCTTCTCCCAGCCCCCCAGGTCAGCTGCCCTCCCTGGCGTTTTCCAGACCCTGGCTCTTCTCACTGCTCCCTGTGGAAGCGGCATGCTGAAGCCACAGCCAAGTTTCCCATGGCACGGCAGTCCCTCCTTCAAACTGTCCCCTTGGTACCACAGCACCTCACCCCTGGGCCACCCCCTCATGAGCTTCAAACTGCCAGGAAACAGGGTATGGTTTTGTTTAAAAAGTATGTATTCCGGGATGGCTCCACTTGTGTGGTATGAGAGTGACTCAGAGTGCCATGGCAGCCACCTCCAAAGGTAAAGATGTGCCCACAGGCCAGAGTGTCCTCTCGACCAACTCCCCACACAGGCAAAAACAAAAACAGAAGCTTACAAGGGCTCAAAACACCTAAAGAACACACATTTATGGAGTTACATTCTCTGGGTTCACAGAAGTTCCTGGGAAACAGGGCAGAGGGGAAAGGTGACACTCCACAGCTGTGACAGGGGCTTAGCTCCAAGTGACCAGAAGCAGCAAAGGGCTAAAGTGCCATTGACCTGTCTGCCCACATCCTGAGCTGTTCATTGGGACAGTGGCAGTGAGAACATGTGGTCAAGGTCTGAAGTGGCTCTTTATCTCAATTCTGGCAGCAATTTCTTTATCTTAGATGATAAGGTCATAGCAGGCTAAGGGACAGCGATTTGGTCTGGATCCAAAATAATCCTGGGCGTCATATGCTGTGTGGTTTCACCTAAGAAAATCCGGACAGTGCCATGAGGGTGCGGGGGTCCTAGTAGGAGACGGGTTAGGCGCTGGAGCAAAGGCAGGTTCAGTAAGAAAGCTTCTCCTTCCCACATTGACGAGCCAGAGTTCGTCGGGGTCTCCTAACAGGAGGACGATGAGACCAATGGCCGTTGGTGTAAACGCAAGGCCAGAATAACATGGAGTGGGTCTGGCCCAGGTGTAGAGAGGTGAACTCTGTCTTCTTTTGACCTGAACAGAAGGAAAAGGTGGTCATTTTAGGATGAAGCCTCCATGTTCTCTTAGCTAAAATGTTGGTCCAGTTGCCATAGGAAGCTTCAGAACACCTCTCCTCGCTTGAGGATGGGCATACCACGGGGCCTGCTGTGCATTCTCAGTCACAGATCACCTCTCTACGTGGCTTCCCCGGGAGCCCAAACCTGCCTGAGACCCAGGAAGCTCCATCTGCTGCTCCTGTTATTCACCCCAAGGCAGGTTATCTTGCCTCAATCTGTATAGCCTGTTTCATCTAACATTGTTGCTGCTGTATCATCTTATAGTCTTTAAGATGATCTTTTCCAGCTTGGCACCGGTAGCTCAAGTGGCTAAGGTGCCAGCCACATACACCAGAGCTGGCAGGTTTGAATCCAGCCCGGGCCTGCCAAACAACAATGACAACTACAACCAAAAAATAGTTGGGCGTTGCAGCAGGCGCCTGTAGTCCCAGCTACTTGGAAGGCTGAGGCAAGAGGATCTCTTAAGCCCAAGAGTTTGAGGTTGCTGTGAGCAGTGACACCATGGCATTCTACCCAAGGTGACAGCTTGAGATTAAAAAGATGATCTTTTCCTTTGAATATGCTTCTGAAAGTTTTTGAAGGTCTCACCTCCCAACACCTCTGCATGAACTTTGCGGGACTCAATCAAACCTTAGCAGGCTCTAAACACAGTTCTTTCCTTCACTTTCTCTGGCCTCATGGCCGTGCCATCTGCCTACTCGGTGCCTGATGCTGGTACACACCAGACACATCCAGGACCATGGCACGTGTCACTCCCTCCAGCAGGAACTCTGGTCCACACAGCTCCCTCCCTTCCTTCCTTCCCACGTTTACTCACCTGCCTCTTAGCAGCAAGGCCATCCTGGCCACCCTCTTTCCCGCATGTCCCCCTGCCACCCATGCTTCCGCCCTAGCTTTTATCCCCATCTAAAATTGACCAGGCACAGTAGCTCACTCCTGTAATCCCAGCACTTTCAGAGGCCAAGGCAGAAGGATCACTATGCTAAGCCTGGGCAACATAGAGAGACTCCATCTCTACAGAAAATGTAGTAATTAGCCAGGTGTGTGGCACTTGCCCATAGTCCTAGCTACTCAGGAGGCCAAGGGGGGAGGATCATTTGAGCTCAGGAGTTCAAGCTGCAGTGAGCTATGATCATGCCACTGCACTCCAGCCCAGGTGACAGAGCAAGACCCTATATCTAAAATTAGTAAATAAAATAGCACATGTGACTTGTCTTCTTCCTCATCTTCCTCCCCCATTAGAGTGCCAGCTTTACAGCCAGCGCCTAGAACAGTGCCTGGCACGTCCACTCGGCAGTGTCTGTTGAGTCCCACTATACACCTTTTAAGAGTCTAGGTGCTTCGTGCTTTTGCAAACGTTTCCCCAGTGATTGAGGAATTCACTCTACTTTAAGGAACTAAGTACGTTCTTTAAGCTCAAGGAAACAGTTGTGTCTTCCAATTCCTAGGAGAGATTTCAGTAGTTGGGTAAATGCTGTATCCCCTTCCTCTCCTCCTCACTGCCCCTCTCATTTCACACACAGACGAGGGGACGAGGCATTGCCCCTATAGGACAGGGAGAGCCTTCTATGACTGAGGGTTGCAGGTGTTTGCTCCTCTGGGGCCAGTTGGTCCTGCCTTTCTGTGAGCTCCTAAGGGGGAAATGCATTTGAAATGCTGTCACCCTCCCCTGGTTGTTGACAGAGCTGTTTAACTGGTGGAGTTGTTATCGAGGCAACCCCACATCACACCGCTTTCCAAAGAGAGCTGGTGCCCAAGCCGCTGGAGAAGGGACGGCCGCCTGAGTCAGCAGCCTGACTGGAAAGTCTGTGTAAGGGACACCTGGAGGAAGCGGGCCCTCCGTCACCTCCTCCACCCAGCCGTCACCCGTGGTGCTCACTCAGCCCGCAGGGGGTCTCCCCAGCCTCCCAGCCCAGAGACATAACAGGGCTCATGCTTTCAAAAATCAGAACGTCTTTTCTTTCATCTCTTTTGAAAAAGCCTTTTGAGAACTCATAAGTGACCCTAAAGTACCCTCTCTATTCCTGTTTGAAGGGGAAATATTTCCAGATCAGAGAGAGCAGTCTGCAGTGCCGAGACTTGGCCTGTGTGAATACCCGATTATGCCTCCTTCACATGAGCCAGTCACAGTCGCAGTAGTGAGCCGTGAGCAAAGTAATCGCCAATCAAGAAGTTTAAATTACCTAAACCGATCAAGTATTTTGAAATCAAACTTTCCACATTTTTGAGGGTTTGATGTCATAAAATTCCCATGTAGGACTACATTTTGAAAAACAGTCATTGTGTGTGTTTTGGAATGTGAAAGGCTTAGCATATAACTTAGAAGATAAACTCCCCAACTGGAAGTCTGAGATATGCAGGCAGAAGGGGCCCCTGAGCTGTGGATTTGCTACAGTGAACTTGTGTGGTGGTAGACTATCCCAGAACTGTCTGCAAGTTAAATGTTAGTCTTCCGAAAAGAGCGGGGACCTCAGAGTGCCAGGTGTTGTTATTCTAAATGGAGTGTAGGCAGGTTCCTATTTAAAACCTCCACACCTGGTACTTGGGCATTTCTTGTTTTCCAAAGGATACCCTCTTTCCCTTGGATTCTTTTCCACTGCCCGCTTTTCCATGGTCATCTGGTTTACCCCAGTCCTCTGGCATGAAGAGAAAAACGTTTATGAGAGTCATTAAAACAACAAAGAGGCTGTGGTGTTTCACCTTCATTGCTGAAACCAGGCAAAGGTGAGGACAAAAAAGCCAGAGAAACAGTGCTGGGGTGAGGGTAGGGTGAGGCTGGGGAGATGGAGGGAAGAGTGTCCCTGTCATCAGGGTAAAGGGAAGGCAGGGACTCAGGGCGGCACCTTCACAGACTGCTCCCGGGAGGCCCTGGACGGCCCTGGGTCCCAGGTTGCCTACTCTACAGCAAACTCCAGATCTGCCACCATCAGTTGCCTCTGAGTGAGGGGAACTCCAGAGAGGAAGGAGAGTTTGGAAATGGGGGAATAAGCAGAAAAGCAATCTAAAGAGGAGACGAAGACAGGGGCCCAGGAAACAAGCTCAGAGTTTCTGTTACCTGCTAGGTCCAAGCCCGTCTTCATCACCTTGATTATAAGGGAGAGACAGCCAGGCTAAGATAGTCCAGGACTGGGGATTCAGGATTGTAAAGCAGCTCACCGCTGACCTTCACAGATCTTCCTCCCCTCCCTCTTCCCTCTCCCCACTCCTCCTCTCCTTCCAGCTTTCTGTCCCCCTTCTCCTTCCAGCCTCATCCCCCCACCAGGGCACAGCCACTCTCAAAGGTGCAGAGGTGGGGAGGTGCAGGAGCCGCTCTGAATGACACTGGCAGGGACAGAAATGCACTGGGGCCAGGCCCGAGTCAGCTGTTGTGTAGAGGAGCTTTTCAAGGAAACTTTGCAGATAGGAGGACGGGACAGAGAAACAGAGAAATTCCAGAAATTTTTCACATGCAAGCAGATATTTCCTTTGAGACTTGCTAGACTAAATGCTACTCCCTGTGTCTAAGGGGACAGGGTGTACTCTGACCTGGCAGCATGAGCTCAGGAGCCTGTGGCCACCGGAGGAGCTGTGAACAGGGAGGTGAGGCTTTGAGGGGATGTCAGGGCGCTCTCCCTCTGCCTGAAACAGGGACACCATTTCAGACACGGAGGCAGATAGCCAGGCCTGTGGCAGGCGCCTGTAGTCCCAGCTACTCGGGAGGCTAAGGCAAGAGAATCGCTTAAGCCCAAGAACTGGAGGTTGCTGTGCGCTGTGGTGCCACAGCACTCTACCGAGGGCAACAAAGTGAGACTCAGACATGGAGACAGAGCCTGAGCATGAAATGGGCTGGACTGTTAAGATAAATACACCCAGGCCTCTCTAGGAACCCATTGCCATTCATGTGTACATATTTACTAAAACTGATTTTATTTTTTAGAGCAGTTTTAGTTCACGATGAAATTGAACCAAAAGTATCAAGTTCCTACATACTCCCCAGCCCCCAGATCCACAGCTCCTCCTCTGTCAACAACCCGCCCAGAGTGAACGTTCTTACAGTGAGGAACACACTTGGGTTTACACTGGGCTTTAATGGGCAATGACCTCTATCCACCATCATAGCATCACTGCCCTGAAAATCCTCTGTGCACTGCTTGGTCATCCCTCTCTTTTCCCCAAACCCTTGGCCATCACAGATTTCTTTTTTCGAGACAGAGTCTTGCTCTATTGCTCCAATGTCAAACTCCTGGGCTCAAACACTCCTCCTGCCTCAGCCTCTGGAGTAGCTGGGACTAAAGGTGCCTGCCACAACCCCTGGATAATTTTTCTATTTTTTAGTGGAGAAGGGGTCTCCTGCTTGCTCAGGCTGGTCTTGAACTCCTGAGCTCAAGGGATCCTCCTGCCTCAGCCTCCCAGAGTGGCAGGATAATGGGAATAAGCCACCGCTCCCGGCCACTACTGATCTCTTTCCTGCCTTTTCCAGATTTTCACATGGTTGGAATCATATGCAATGTAGTCTTTTCAGATCTGCTTCTTCCACTTAATAATGTGGATTTATGTTTCCTCCCCGGCCTGACAGCTCACATCCACTGACCATTGTTCCATTGTCTGAATATAGTCATTTGTACATATTTTTAAGAAGCCAGACTCTTTAATGGGGGTGATATAATTTATTAGTGACTCGTACTATGATGAAACTTACAATAAAATGAAATAACGATTTGGCTGAAGTAGGACAACCTCTCTCTCAGCCCTATTAATATGAAGGCTATTGTGATCCTTCTGGTAAGTAAACTGAGGTACAGAGTGAGCCCAGCTTACCCATGAGAGATGAGTCAGTGATGTGAGAGCCACAGAAAGAATACAGGAGTCTATTACAAACACCCCAGATGTCTGCTCTATTGCAGATCAGAGCATCACGTACAAGCTTCCTTTTTTTAATATTTTGGGCCTACATATATGGGCAGGGGCAGACTTTCATTCCCTGCCCTAAAGGTAACCCTGGAAAAGGCCTCTCTCCCTTCCACCTCCTCAGGCCCTGTTTTTCTCCTCTCAGTCTCCCTTTCACTAGGGAGGAGGAGCTGCTCACCCAGGGACCTGGGCCCACTCAGAGCACCCACTCGCCCTCTCCTCTGGGTGGCCTGCTCCACTCTCCACCTGGCTGGCACGAGGTTATCAGTATGTCCCCTTCCACAGTGTGACATCAGTGAGCCCACTCGCCTGAAGACAGGATGCAAGCAGCTTGAGGAAAATAATAATGCTGGCTAGGCACAGTGGCTCACACCTGTAACCCTAGCACTCTGGATCACCTGAGCTCAGAAGTTCAGGACCAGCCTGAGCAAGGGTGAGACCCTGTCTCCACCAAAAATAGAAAGACTAGCCAGACATCATGGTGTACACCTATAGTCCCAGCTACTCAGGAGGCTGAGCAAAGTGGATCACTTGAGCCCAAGAGTTTGAGGTTGCTGTGAGCTATAATGACATCACAGGACCCAGGGCAACAGAGTGAGACTCTGTCTCAAAAATAATAATAATGATAATGCTGACATTCCAATCAGTCTTTCTGACTCCTGCCTCAGGCTGGTTTTCCTAATTTAGGTGGGGAGGAGATTCCTCCCAAACCTAATAAGATCGTCATAAGTAGCTTATAAAAAGACCTTTACCAGCCAGATCTTTGCCAGGGCCAGGGAATCTCTACAACCCCTGAGTCTGCTGACTTAGAAGATATTTGGGGCCAGAAGGACAAAGTGTAGTGAATGGGAGTAGGAACTTACATTCCAAGCATTGAACTAGCCTAAAGGTGTGGCCAGCTGGCTTTCAAGGAATCATTTGGTCCCTTAAAGAAATTTGACTCAAAACCTAATTTTTAGAGCAGAAATACAACTATCTACAGTCTGCACAATTCTCTCCTGAAAGATCTACACAGAACCAACAGCAAGCTAAGTTAAATTTCCATAAAAGAAAAACGGACAGTAAGGCTGCAGCCAATTTTTGGTCAGATGTTGCAAAGATAGGGTGACCAGACGTCTCGCTTTTGGCGGGACAGTCCCGTTTTTGAACAATTTGTCCCATGTCCCCTGGCATTTTAAAAAAGTCCCAATTTTTGGAAAGAATGCATGAATGGGCAGGAGAACAGGAAGGGAATATATGGTTTTCGGCTGCCATGTGGCTATTTCGCTAGAATATGAGTTTTATATTATTTTTGTTAATTTTATAATGTTAAACTGTAATAATAACAAATAATTGTTGAGAAGTGATTATCGAGAACTGCTTATCAAAGTTTGCATTGTTGTCAGGCCCTGCCCTGCCCCGCCCCCACCCCCACCCCCCAGCCATGTTGTCCCGCTTTACCACTGTTAAAATCTGGTCACCCTATGCAAAGACCCTCCCTCCTCTCCCATCCTGATGTTTTGTTCTGTGTTTTCACACCTTGATGTGGGTCCCTTTATACGAAGCTCACTTTGTAATACCTGAATTTTCTTGAGCCAAGGTTGAAATTCCACCTCAACAACATCAACCACAACAGTGAGAAGTATGAGTGTTTATGTTCCTGCCTGTGTCAGGGACTATGCGAGAATCAGGCTGAGTGAGAGCGGAACCTGATTGCCTGTCTCCTGTGGGCCATGTACTCAGAGGGCAGGGTTTGGGTCAGCCCATAGATGGTATTTAGTAGCGTGGAGGCAGATGGTGATGGTGCCAGGAAAGCTTTTCCTGGGGGAACAGTCCCCACCTTTGTTCACTGGGCTGCCCGTGGTGCACTGTTGCTGGACCAACACGTTGCTGTTCCTGTCTCTGTCCTTCCTGACCCATGTCCAGCCAACACCCCCCACCTGGTTCTACCAAAGGGCCCCTGCCTGGATGTCTTCTGGAGCCCTCTGGAAGAGGTTTTACTTCTCTTCTATGAGACAGCTAGGACTGTTGATGCCCCATTTGACATGGGCAGGATCCCTGGTGTGACAATAGTCACTCACGACCACCAGGGGACCAGCAACTCTAATGCCACTAGCAGCCTGCTGCACGAAGGCTTCCCCCCTGTCAGCCCTGTCTCCCCAGATGAATAGCAATTAGGACACTGGAAGGCGGCGCCTTTGGCTCAGTGAGTATAGCACTGGCCCCATATACTGAGGGTGATGGGTTCGAACCCAGCCCCAGCCAAACTGCAACAAAAAAATTGCTGGGGGCTGTGGCTGGCACCAGTACTCCCAGTTACTTGGGAGGCCGAGGCAAGAGAATCACCTAAGCCCAAGACCTGGAGGTTGCTGTGAGCTGTGACCTCATGGCACTTTACCAAGGGCGACAAAGTGTGACTCTGTCTCTAAAAAAAAAAAAAAATTAGGACACTGGAAAAGACAAGGACATCAGTAAGCCAAAGGAGACAAGCTGGGCTGTTGAGACTCTCTGCCACCTACTATCCTCAACTAATGTCAATGGGACAAGAGTTAAAGACCAATTCTATTTCAATTCTGGTGAAGTTTCCAACACAGAGAACAAACTAGTAGGTGCCAAGTACTCCCATGTTCCAAAGGGAGGTTCTGTGGGGCCTGCAAAGATGTTCTGAGAACCTGAGAACACCTCCAGGGCGGAAGGGGGCGAGGCCCCAGGTGACAGGCCAGAGATGAGAGCCTCGATTTCCTCAGAAAGAGCTGGACGCTGAGGGACTTTCCTCCCCACTCACCCCACCAGAGGTGGAGGGGGCTAGTGAGAAAGGTTCTAGGAAGTTCATTCAGTCCTTTCCCAGAGCTGACAGACACACCCAGGAGCTTGGGAACCAGGTAACGGGTGTCTGTCACTTGCCTGAGAATCTTAAAGGGAAAGAGCCCTGAATTCAGAACAAGGGAAGGTGGCTGCTTTGGGTACAGTGCCCCATCCTGGTGTTTAGAGGGACAAAGGATGCATGTGTGTTTCCCACAGACCATCTGTGGGCCATGAGAAGGAACTGCCCACAAGGGCCACCAGGAGAATAGGCTAAGCACAGAAGCCAAGGTACCCACTGATGAGGTTGTCCTCACCCCCTCAGATGAGCAATTCCCCACTATGGGAAGTCTCCAAGGAACTCCGGAACCCCTCACAGGAGGAGAAGTCAGCTTGAAACATTTGTCACTGCCAAAGACAGCAGTAGGGGCAGTGCTGATGTGGGCACCGTCGTCACCTCCCACCTCATTCTCCTTCAGGATCAGCAGCAGCCCAGGAGTGGAAAGGAGGCAGGTGGGCAGGAAAGGTGGGGGTAGGGAAGGTACACAGAGAAAGGCCCCTCTGTGTCCCCTCCCCAGGACTGGGCATGGCCTGTGATGCCTGCCGCGGCTTTGTAGTTCTAAGTAGAACCTGAGTGTTTCCCAGGCGACTTCTCCCAGACTCTACTTACTGTGCAAGTTTAAGAGCAAAAATACTATGCGGAATTTAGGCCTCCAGTTTGTTAAGTGAAAGAAGTAGCTTCTAAATAAATAAATAAAACAAATAAGAAGTAGCTTCTGGCCTGGCAGGGAAATAAGAGATAAGAAACAAAGAAATAAAGAAATAAAACAAGTAAGAAGTAGCTTCTGGCCTGGCAGGGAGGCTCCTGGCCTACAATTCTAGCACTCTGGGAGGCCAAGGCAGGAGGATCCCTTGAGCTCAGTTCGAGACCAGCTTGAGCAAGAGCGAAACTCCATCTCTAAAGATAGCCGGGCTTTGTGGTGAGCACCTGTGGTCCCGGCTACTCAGGAGACCGAGGCAGAAGGACCTCTTGGGCCCAGGAGTTTGAGGTTGCTGTCAACTAGGCTGACAGCAGGGCGCTTCAGCCTGGCAAACAGTGAGAATTTGCCTCCAAAAAAAAAAAGCTTCAAGAAGCACAAAGCTACATGTTTCCTTTTTAAATATGAACAAAAGCAACTCCTTCTCCTGTCATTGCCCACCCGCAAGAACCTTCTGGGACTGGAGCATTGGGCTCCAAGCTGTGTCCCCACCAGTGAGAGGTAAGTTGGATCATTGCACCAGACAACGTGTTGAAAACCACCAGGCCAAAGTTGCCGATGTTTATCTGTCTCCGTCGAATTCCCAGAAATACTGTGGTGGTTTCTGAGCCCACGTGGGAGGTGTCGTCAGCCTGTGTCTAGAGGTGCAGGAAGAGGGAGATTGGGCAATTGCTGCGGGTTCGATCCTGCCCTCACCTCGCCTGGGGCTGGCGCTTTCCAAGTTCTCTTGGCCCCTGTGCCAAGACATGGGAAGCCCAGCCAGGATATTTATAGCCTTGGTACATGGCTAGGCAGCAAATGGGAGCAGATGTTTTCTGATAGGGGCAAAGGAGGCTATTTATACTGGGAGCCGGACGGAAAGTAGCCTGAAAGGAGCCTGCAGCCATAGTTGGTGTTCCTGGTGTTCCCTGGATCACTGGGTGATGACATTCCTCATCTTCTCTGCCTAGACAGTTCAGCAGGCTCAAACCGAGTGCCAGGCACTGGATGGGCGCTGAGATGAACAAGATGAGAAGGGACAACATCGCGAAGACAATTATTGACAATCTGACCCATCCTGCAGGCTGAGCGCCTCTGGGAACAAGGGAATGGCCAGCACGATCCAGGCTGCTGGGCCTGGGGGCCGGTGGGGGAGCAAGGGGGACAGAGTGGTCAGGGAGAGCCTCCAGCCCAGTGACCACTCACCTGGCCTTGAAGGACAGGCAGGAGAGGTCCGGGTGAGAGGGGCAGAAGGAAGAAGGACAGACCTGGCAGCTTTGCAGCCTGCCCGACACATCCCGGGAACATCATCAAGGAACCAGACGTGGCCAGAGGGCAGGTTCAGAGGAGAAAGTTGGACAGGCATGCAGGGCCAGGTGCAGAGGGGATGTGGACATTCATGAAGACTCCAGGTGGGAGGAGCCAGCAAAGATCTCTAAGGTGCATGGGCCTCCTATACCAGGACATGAAGGGAACTATGGGTCTACATCAGGCCTCACCTATGTTCCCCGTGTCCTGCAGCACCATGCCTGGCACACAGTCAGTGCACCATTACTGCTTGCTGAAGGAGCAGACTCTCCTTGTGATGTCCCTCTAACCACACGGTCACATCACTAAGCATGGCGGGTCTTCCTGAGAGGCCTGAACCCAGAATAGATCCAGGAAAACTGCTGAGGCTAGATGGAAACTGTGGGGTCCTCCAGAGGGTCCAGCCCTACCTCGGACACTGTGGCAAGTCCCAGCCCTCCCGAGCTGTCCTCACCTGGCCACCGCCTGCCCCAGAGCCCAGCCCTGCCCTGTCCCTACCCCTGGTCCCATGCCTGTGCCTCTACCTCCTTTCCAGTACTGACTGAGTAGGGGTGCGAGTGAAGCCAGAAAAGCAGCCTGCAAGATGGGTCTGAGAAGCTCGGCTGAGGTAGCACAGCTGACCCAGTCCGCTCAGCTCATGTTCCTTCCCACCCCCCCCACCCTGTGATTACCTAGTTAACGTTTATCTCTGGAGACCGCAGGAGGCAGTCACACACAGACAATAAGTTGTGATATTGGTAGAGTAAAGGTTACTTTGATGATGTGGTATTTTCTTTGATGATTCTGTTAGATATTTTGTTAAAGTGAAAATTACCTTTACACTGTTTAAACATTTTGCATTGGTAGAGGGAAGACTACTTTGATGTTGTTTTCTGTCAGATAAAGTTAAATTTTTCTAGCTCTGTTTCCTTGTATTCCCGTTACAAAAACTATTAGAATTCTAACTGAGGCAGAACAGAATTGAGAGATGATTTTCGCTGTTCTCCAGAATAACTGACCTTCTGAAAATAAAGCTGGTTTGGATCTAAACCGTCTCTGCATGTTGGCTGGACAGTGACAGGCAGCAGGCCCCTCTTTGCCTGGTAACACAAGGGTGTCCCCTCTTCTATTTGGAAACCAAGTAATAATAAGAACCAAAGGTGCCTCTGTGCACAGCAGTCTCCTCTGAGGGTCAGGAGAGGGAAGACAGTTACATATGCGAACAGCTTACAGCAAACATCAGCCCTTCCTTGTTCTCAAACCTCCTCCAGCCCTCAAGCTGACCCCACCAACTCTATTCTGGCCTCCCAATTTGCTGCCTGTATCTCCCCTTCCTTCTTCCCCCAGCCTATTCTTTTATTGTGCAGAATTATTGAAGGGGTTTTTGGGTTTGGCTGGTTTCTGGTCTCCTTTCCACCTACCCCAAGGGCCTCGCCTCTCCCTTGGTCGATATTTTCCTAAACAAAGACATTTTGTTCTCTGAGAGAACCCTGGTCCCATAGTCAAGAAGGCCATTTCTCCTGTCCACAGCATTCTTGAGCAGTGTGGTGTGGTGTGTAATCCGGACTGAACTCAGTACCATGGGAACAAGAAAAATCCGTCACACTGGGGAGAAAAGACCCAACCTAGGAAAGGCAGCTTAGAATTTAATCACTCACTGGTCAGACGCACTGGCGAAGGCCTGCAATTGTAGCACTCTGGGAGGCCGAGGTGGGAGGATTGCTTGAAGTTAGGAGTTTGAGACCATCCTGCGTAAGAATGAGACCCAGTCTCTATTAAAAATAGAAAAAATTGGCTCGGTGCCTGTGGCTCAAGTGGCTAAGGCGCCAGCCACATACACCTAAGGTGGCAGGTTCGAATCCAGCCCGGACCCACCAAACAACAATGACGGCTGCAACCAAAAAATAGCTGGGCGTTGTGGCAGGCGCCTGTGGTCCCAGCAACTTGGGAGGCAGAGGCAGGAGACTCGCTTGAGCCCAGGAGTTGGAGGGTGCTGTGAGCTGTGATGCCATGGCACTCTACCCAGGGGGATAGCTTGAGGCTCTGTCTCAAAAAAAAAAAAAAAATAGAAAAAATTAGCCAGGCATCATGGTGGACACCTGTAGTCCCAGCTACTTCAAGAGGCTGAGGCAGGAGGATCGTTTGAACCCAGAAGTTGAAGGTTGCTGTGAGCCTTATGAAGCCGCTGCACTGTAGCCCAGGGCAACAGAGTGAGACTGTCTTAAAAAAAAAAAAATTAGTCAGTTGCTAAGCTGGGTGATTCCATCAACTGTATGTCTGAGCAGAGACAAAGAGGTGTGTGAGCGGCACTTAGGAAAGGGGTTATTCCCAACAACCTTGCAAGGAAGAATCAGTGTTCTGGTGACTCCTGGGGTTTCAGAGGAGGTGATGATGGAGGCAAGAGAGGAGAGGTTCACTGTTAAGCTTTGAGGATGGGAGAATGAGGGGCAATGGCAAAATGAAGACAATTTGGGGAGAAGCCATTTGAGAGAAGGAGAAATAAACAGAGCTCTAAATGCACGGTGTGCAGGAGACAGCGGCCGAGCGGCACCACACAGACCTGTGATTGTCTGCGAGCGGAGCAAGGACAGCCCAGCAGGGCCAAGGCTGGGGCAGCAGAGAGAGCTCTGCATGGGCAGGGCCGGGCTGTACTCAGCAGACAACAGTGTTTCCACTTGCACAGACCTCTGTCCTCTGCCCTGAGTTGGTATCAAATTCTCAGTGGACCTTATCTTTCTACAGGGACCAGGAACTTACTGGAAACTCCTGGTGTGTACCTGACCCTGAGTTGTTTGGTTCAAATTCCCACTTTCTTCTTGGCATGATCCGAAGATTTTCAAGGTAATCCAGGCTTTACTCACTGCTTGGTGTATTTTTTGGTCACACAGCCAGTTGACTCAGTCAGGGGTTAGTGGAGGAGGCTGCAGGACAGACAGCTGGGTGCCACTGGGCTCAGCCACACCGAGTAGCCACCCAGCCACATGCTCCCAAGGGCCATGGGGGCAGTTGGGTGGCACCACAGAGAGATGCTCTGGAACAAGCAGGCAGAGACGTGGAAAGGTTGTGATACAAGTGTCCTTGAGCAAAGGCAGTGCCAAGTGGCGCAGCCCAGAGGTAGTGGAGTGGGAAAGGAGCCCCAGGCCTGCAGGGGACATCAGACCTGAGGACACATTCACAGCATGCAGCAAAATGGCAAGAAGCAGGACAAAGGTGGCAGGTGGCAGGTTTCCAGTTAAAGAACATTCGCTGGTGGTTTATTCTAAGATTCCCTCATCCATGGAAAGAGCTAAGCTATCCTTTCTTCTATAAAATGATCAGAAAAGCACGTGGCTATTGTCCTTAAAGTTCTCAACTTGGCAAAATTAGACATAGGAGATGTTGAATGGGTCCCTCCAGTTAAAAAGGTGAAGGTCCGGATTTCAGGGTCACAAAGGGCTTGGTATGACCTGTGCCCTGCAGAGAGGGCTCCAGACAGAAGGCCTGAGATGAGGAAGGATTTTATTCTCTCTTCTCTTGGAGACGGAGCCTGAATCTCACTTTCTATCCCGGTCTCTGACTTTTTGTCTCTCTCCCCCCTGAACCCCACCCTCACTCCCACGTGAAATCTCTGTAGTGAAAACATCAAAAGGCAAAAACTTGCTTAAACCAGGCAGCACCTGTGGCTTAGTGGGTAGGGCACCGGCCCCATATACCGAGGGTGGCAGGTTCAAATACAGCCTTGGCCAAACTATAACCAAAAATAGTCAGGAGTGGCACCTGTGGCTCAGTGAGTAGGTTGCCAGCCCCATATACCAATGGTGGTGGGTTCAAACCCAGCCCCAGCTGAACTGCAACAAAAAAATAGCCGGGCATTGTGGCGGGCACCTGTAGTCCCAGCTACTCAGGAGGCTGAGGCAAGAGAATCACCTAAGCCCAGGAGTTGGAGGTTGCTGTGAACGGTGATGCCACAGCACTCTACCAAGGGTGATAATGTGAGACTCTGTCTCTAATAAAAAAAAAAAAAAAATAGCCGGGCATTGTGGCAGGTGCCTATAGTCCCAGCTGCTCGGGAGGCTAAGGCAAGAGAATTGCCTAAGCCCAAGAGTTTGAGGTTGCTGTGAGCTGTGATGCCACAGCACTCTACTGAGAGAAATAAAGTGAGATTCTGTCTCTATTTTAAAAAACTTGCTTAAACCAGGCCAAGGGACCTGGTGTGCACAGAGGCCAGTGCCATTCAGGGCAGGGGTGGCCAGACATAGGTTCCCCAGCAGACAAAGTCCCAAGCTGAGCCTTGGAGACCCCCAGTGAAAGAAGGACTGCTTTTGAGATCCAGGGACCCCACAGCCTGAGAGTTCTTGTGATCAAAGATCTAGTGAGGCCTCCCGGCTGCCCTCCTTGACCTCCCTGCCCCCGAAGCACTGGCAGCAGCAGGAGTGCCATGAAGCCAGGCACTGGTCCCCGCGGCATCAATTGCAGGTGCAGGGGGTACAGCAAGACCAGTCAGTTGGAGATGACATGACCCAAGGGCCAAGCATGTGGACTGTGCCAGGGCCCAGTGTCTGCAGAGAGTGTGAGGTCCTGCACCTCCAGGCAGATGCTGGGGAACTTTAGCACGCTCCTTGGAATACTCCTTGTGACTTTGACCCACACATGCACTCACTCTGACACACACACACTACCCCTACTCCCTGGCTTCCCCTCACATCCCCCCCCCCATTCCTGGACTGGGCGCCCTCAAAAGACATACTGAGCAACCATGGGGCCGCATATGCAGTGAGAGCTATGACCCTGGAAATTCTGTCCCTGACAACCCTCTTCCCAGGGTAGTGTGTGGCCGGCTATACGGCTGCTGGAGAACATCTGTCATGGTCTCCTTCATGGGGATCAACAGCTCTGTTTCCAGAAAGAGACACATCTTCACACAGTCTCTGGGAACAGTTGCTGCACCCACAATTTAAAGGATCAGTCTGACCTTTTTTGGAGAAGGGGAAATGTAACTGGCTCCATTTCGTCTGGTTCAATTTCATTTCCGAGGGAGTCTTTACCACTGCAGATTTCAAATGGGATCAATGCTGTACTTGCTAAAGAGGAAAATTATTTTGGAGTCCAAAAGTGGATTGGAAACCGAGGAGGAAACTCAGGTTGTGGTCTGCTGTTGTTGCTAAATACAAAAATTGATTATTTTATGGAAGGAGAGCCGTTGTCAGGTCAGCTGTTTTTCCCTCATAAAATCATTCAGCCACCTGATGGGAAACAGCAGTGCCTGTGGGTAGTGTACAGAGTGGAGCAATTGTGACAATCTTTGCTGGACGGGGCACCCGGCCCCCTCCTTTCCTGAGTCTCTGCTGTGTGGAAGAGGCCAGGGTGGTGATAAAGGGGAGTGTGGCGCCCTCTGGCGAGAGCGTCCCTGCCCAGAGTGGGTGTCCAGTGGACCCTGACTGCCTCCATCCTCCCACCTCTGTGCACCACCCGAGGTTCAGATCTTGGCACAAGCCTTGAAGGTAGTCTTCCAGAGTCCCATCTTCAGGCAAGGTGGAGCACTGGCTGGATGTTGGAAGACCCCGTTCAGATCCTGCCCAAGTTAGGAGGAGGGTGTTTATCCTGATGAGAGATGTCCACACCCTAGAGGGGCTGAGACGGGTGGAAAGCCAAATACAGGGCTCAGGCCTCCTTCTCCTCCCAGAAGATGCCCACAGGCCTCAGGAACAGAGGCCATTGCTGCCCTGCAGGGCCTTCCTCTGAGTGAACGCTGAGCAGACATCAGGCAGCCTCCAAGTTGAACTAAGCCTCTACATCAGGAATAATGGTGTTCGTCAAACATGATTACAGAAAGGTCCAGAGAACATTAAAAACAAATTCTAAGGCTCAAGTGGCTCAAGTGGCTAAGGTGCCAGCCACATACACCTAAGGTGGAGGGTTCGAATCCAGCCCGGGCCTGCCAAACAACGACGGCTGCAACCAAAAAATAGCCAGGCTTTGTGGCGGGTGCCTGTGGTCCCAGCTATTTGGGAGGCAGAGGCAGGAGACTTGCTTGAGCCCAGGAGTTGGAGGTTGCTGTGAGCTGTGATGCCTTGGCACTCTACCCAGGGGGACAGCTTGAGGCTCCGTCTCAAAAAAAAAACAAATTCTAAATGCTTATGAAAGGACATAGTCTTGGGACAACCCAGCACCCAGACTTTTCTTCTGGGCCCAGTGGAAATGTTTAGGAAAGACCAAAGAAGACGGAGTCACCCTTCCCAGGTCCTGACTCCAAGCCTGGAGGAAGTTGTAGGGAGTTTTGGACAGGGCCCAGCGCGCCAAGAATCTCTCCAGGCTTGGATTTACACGCTTGATGTTTTCAGGTCCCAGACTGAGATGCCTGAGATCCAGGCCTGGTGTTTCCATTCCTGTAAAGAACATCTGTCAAGTGCATAGTACCGATAAGGGGCACTCTGGGAAAGAACGGGAAGTGGGGGGCCCAGCAAGAATTCCTCCCTCTGCCATACATGTGGCTCAAGGTGGGCTCCTCCCAAGCATTCTGAAATTCCTGGAAGGGATCAGCTACAGCCTCTGTCCGAATTAGTCAAGAAGGACCTTATCGTGCCCAGACACCCACACCTGGAGGGAGCTGACTCTCCTGTCCCCTGTAGGAGGTCTAAGGGTCCGTGAGGCAGCTTTCCAAAGGCCCAGTGGGGACCCTGGGAAAGGAATTCAGAAGATTCCATCATGACATCATTGATCCCACCGGAGAAGGTCTGCAGGTTGCATTTACTCTCTGGCCTCCACACACCACATTTTGGAGAGAATTTTTTTTCTTGAAGTACAAGAACACCAGTGATCAAGCTTGAAAACCTCCTGTGCTTTTGGTGGAACAGGAAAAGAAGAGTTCCCTCAGACTCAGAGTGTGGGGAGGGGAATGGGGAGCAGGGTTCTCTCCAAGTGGGGACATGGGGGGCCACACTGAAGTTCTGCCCCCAGCTCCTTCCCTGCCCTGACAGCCCTGTAGCTCTCACCCCCCCCCCACTTCTTTTTATTCTTACTTTTATGGCATATAATTTTTTTATTGAGTAATAATTCACATACCATACAGTTCACCCGCTTAAAGAATTCGGTACTTTAATATATTCACAGAGACGTGCAGCCGTCATGACATGTTAGAATATTTTCACGACCACGAAGAAATACCTTTAGCCATCAACCCCTAATCCCACCCCACTCCCCAGCCCTCAGCAACCACTAATGTACTTTCTGCATCTAGGAATTTGCCTTTTCTGGACATTTTATCTATATGGAATCATATGAAACACTGTACTTTTTGTTTAGTTTCTTTTAGATAATTTTATGTCCGCCAGTTCATCCACTTTGTATCATGTGTTAGAACTTCTTTCCTTTTGGGCCGCACCTGTGGCTCAGTGTGCCGGCCCCATATACCAAGGGTGGCGGGTTCAAACCTGGCCCCGGCCAAACTACAACAACAACAAAAATAGCCAGGCATTGTAGCGGGCATCTGTAGTCCCAGCTACTCAGGAGACTGAGGCAAGAGAATCACTTAAGCCCAAGAGTTTGAGGTTCTTGTGAGCTGTGATGCCACAGCACCTACCGAGGGTGACATAGTAAGATTCTGTCCCAAAAAATAAAATCCCATTTTGCTTTAACTTTTGTCTAGTTGCCTCCCTTAGACAGAAGGGAGCAGTGAAGAGTTTTGGCTGTCCTTAGCAATCAGACACACTGTCCTCTAAGCCCATCAATCCATTCCAAAGCCTTCATTGAGAGCCAGTTGCACGTCAGGCTTGGGACTAAGTACCCGGGGTCCTTGGGGGAACAGGATAAGCATAGTCCTTGCTTTTATGGGCCTTACATTCTAGAATAGAGAGGATCAAAGGAAACCGATAAAAGCATAGCTGTGTAACGAAGAGGAGCTAAGACCACAGACAAAGTGGCACACTGCTCCAGGTAGGACCGTCAGGGAACTCTCTCTGCAGAGGGGTGTTCAATTTGCTGTCATACCAAATTGCCTCAAACTGAGCAGTTGCAAAGAACACCCACTTAGGTGCTCCTTGTTCTATGGGTCAGAGGTCTGGGTGAGCTCAACTGGGTTCTGTGCTCAGGGTCTCAGACAGCCCCAGACAAGGGAGCCAGTGGGGCTCTTATCTGGAGACTGAGAAAGAATCTCCCTACGACTTCCTTCCAGGGTGTCGCTGAATCCAGCTTCTCTCAGTAGTAGGACTGAGCTCCCTGTGGGGTTGCCCTCAACATGGAGCCACTCTGGTGCCTCTGTCTTCCAAGCAGCAATGGTACCCTGAGTCCTCCTGCTCCGAATCTCTCCAGATTTTTCTTCTGCCACCAGCTGGAGACTACTGTCTGCTTTCAAGGGCTCATGTGGTTAGCTCAGACCCACTGGATAATCTCCATCTTCCTATCTTCTTTTGTTTGTTTGATGAGAGTCTCACTCTGTTGCCCTGGGTAGAGTATAAAAGCATCACAGCTCACAGCAGCTTCAAACTCCTGGGCTCAAGGAATTCTCTTGCCTCAGCCTCCCAAGTATTTGGAACTACAGGCCTGTGCCACCATGCTCAGTTAGTTTTGCTATTTTTAATAGAGATGGGATCTCACTCTTGCTCAGGCTAGTCTCAAACTCCTGACCTCAAGCAATGCACCCGCCTCAGCCTCCCAGAATGCTAGGATTACAAGTGTGAGCCACTGTGCCCAGCCAGCCCCATCCTCTCATCGTAAGGTCAGCTGTGTCATAGGACCTAATTCAACCCAGGAGCGCTCTCATCAGTCACAAGTCCCATGAATTAGGACATAAAGTAGGAGCAGAAGAGATTTTTAGAATCCTGCCAAACACAAGAGGGGAACTTGAGTCAGAGCATGAGGAGGCATCAATGTGGCCAGAGAGAGGAGGAACAGCTCAGAGAGGCAGCATCCTCCCTGGGCAATGAAGACTCAAGATCTATGCAAGGGACTAAAAGTCCCCAGGGCTGCAGGAGAGCAAGTGACGGGCAGCATGACCTAAGTGAGAAGCAGATGGAGGAGACCACCTTGCCCATCTGGGTCCTCACAGCTGTGTGGACAGGACACAGCTGGAAGGGTATCAGGGCCAGGACACTTAGAGGAGACTGTTTTCCAGAACTTGCCCCTAAAATCCTGCTTTCTTTTCTTCATAGTGTGATTCAGACATAATGTATAACGTATCATTGACATGCAATAGACAGCACACACTTCACGTGCGCAGTTGATAAGTTTTGAAATATGCGTGAACCTGTGAAAACATTTCCACAACCAAGATAATGAACATACCCATCACTCCCGAGACTCCTTGAGCCCCAGCGTCACCCCTTCCTCTCACTCTACTCCCCCTCCCTAGGCAACCAGGATCTGCTGCCTGTCACTATGGAGCAGTTTGCATTTTCTAGAGTTTTCTATAAGTGCAATCATACAGTATTATCATGGGCTGAATCGTTTCCCTCTGAAGTTCATCTATTGAAGCCCTAACCCCTAGCACATAACTGTACTTAGAGACATGACCTTTAAAAAGGTGATTAAGGTAAAACAAGGCCATCAGAGTTGGCCCTAATCCAGCACGTGTGATGTCCTCATGAAAAGAGATTAGGACACAGACACAGAAGGTGACCACGGGGGAGACACCAGAAGACCCATTTACGAGCTGAAGAGAGGAAGAGGCCTCAGAAGAAACCAGACCTGCCAACACCTTGATCTCATATTTCCAGCCTCCAGAACTGTGGGGGAAAAAACTCCTGCTGTTTAAGCCACCTGGTCTGTGGTGCTTTCATGTGCCAGCACCAGCAAACTAATACAAGGATGTGCTTTTTTAATCTGAATTCTTTCATTCAGCATAATTATTTTGAGATTTGTCTGCATTGGCACATAAACACGCACTCATAACTCGTTCCTTTTTATTATTGAGTGACAGTCCCGTGTACAGCCACGCCATGATTTGTTTATCCATTCACCTGCTGATGGGCGTTGGAGCTGTTTCCAGTTTTTGCCTATTATAAATAATGCTGCTATGACATTTGTGTCCAAGTCTTCTTATAAACGTGGGTAAATACTTAGGCGTTGAATGGCTAGGTCATATGGCAAATGTATGTTTAACTTTTAAAAACAAATGCCAAACCGTTTTTCAAAATAGTTGTACTATTTTACATTCCCACCAGCTGAGTTATGTGCGTCCCAGGGCCTACACAACTTTACCAGCACTTGGTGCAGTCAGCCTTGTCCATTTTAGCCATTCATATATACATACATACATATATATATAGTAGTTTTAATTTGCATTTCCTTAATGACTGATGGTTTTAGCATTTTCTCATATGCTTATTGGCCATACAATAAACAGTATTGGCTTAAACGAAGTAAGTGTGGTTTGTTCAAATATTTTGCCCGTCTTTTAAATGAATTTTTTATCATTAACTTTTGAGAGTTTCTTACACATTTTGAATGCAAGTCTTTTATTAGATGTATGATGTGTAATAATTATCTACCAATCTGTGGCCTGTCAGTCTCTTAACATGTCTTTCCAAAAAGGGTTTTAGATTTTTATTAAGTCCAAATTGTCCATTTGCTCTCTTACCGATTATGCTTTTGGTGCCATATCCATGAAGTCTGTTTCTAACCCAAGGTCACAAAGTTTTTTTTCCTAGGTTTTCTTCTAGAAGTTTTGTACATTTAAGTCTGTTTTGGGTTAACATTTTTAAATTTATTTATTTATTTATTTGCAGGTTTGGACAGGGCTGGGCTTGAACCCACCACCCCCAGTATACGGGCCCAGCCCCCTACTCCTTGAGCCACAGGTGCCACCCCTTGGGTTAATATTTTTATATGGTACAAGGTACAGATCAAAGTTCATTTTTTTGCATATGGATATTCAGTTGTTCCAGCACATTTGTTGAATTAACTCTCCTTCCCCAATGAATTGCCTTTGAACCTGTGTTGAAGAGTTGCCATCGGTGTGGGTCAGCATGGGTCTCTTTCTGGGCTCTCCGTGGAGCTCCACTCCTCTGCTTGTCTGTCTCTCGGCCATAGCTTTATGATGAGTCTTAAAATCAGGTGGTGTGAGTCCTTCCCTCCTATTCAGCTCTTCTTTCTCACAGTAGTTTTGTCTATTCTATGTCTTTTTTGTTTCCATTTGAATTTTAGAATCGATTTGTCAATTTAAACCGTCCCCTCCCCCCCAAAAAAATGCTTTCCGGGGCTTGGCGCCCATAGCTTAGTCACAGGCATCCTCAAACTACGGCCCACAGGTCCCATGCAGCCCGCCTAGGACATTTTTCCAGCCCACTGGGTGTTTTTGCCACCACTGCTTGTCCCGTTTGGCAGACAACTCGTCCCAGGCCCTGCAGTTCAGCCCTTCAACAGTCTGAGGGACAGTGAACTGGCCCCCTGTTTAAAAAGTTTGAGGACCCCTGGCTCAGTGAATAGGACACCCGGACTCAAGCCTGGCCCAGGCCTGCTAAAAAACAATGACAACTGCAACCAAAAAATAGCCAGGCGTTGTGGCGGGTGCCTGTAGTCCTGCTACTTAGGAGGCTGAGGCAAGAGAATCCCTTAAGCCCAAGAGTTTGAGGTTGTTGTGAGCTGTGACACCACAGTATTCTACCCAGGGTGACATAGTGAGACTCTATCTCAAAAAAAAAGCTTTCTGAAATAATTGACATTGCATAATATCCTTAGATCAATCTAGAGAGAATCGACACCTTAACAGTGTATTTGTGTGTGTGTGTATATATATATATATATTTTTTTTTTTTTTTTTTGAGACAGAGCCTCAAGCTGTCCCCCTGGGTAGAGTGCCATGGCATCACAGTTCACAGCAACCTCCAACTCCTGGGCTCCAGCGAGTCTCCTGCCTCCACCACCCAAGTAGCTGGGACCACAGGCACCTACCACAACACCTGGCTATTTTTTTTTGTTGCAGCCATCATTGTTGTTTGGTGGGCCCAGGCTGGATTTGAACCCACCACCTTAGGTGTATGTGGCTGGCGCCTTAGCCACTTGAGCCACAGGTGCCGGGCCAGTATATTTGTATATTGAGATATGATTTACACACCGTAAAACTCACCACTTTAAAGTGTACAATTCAGTGGTTTTCAGTATACTCACAAGGTTGTAGAACCATCATCGTTATCAAATTCCAGAACATTCTCATCACCCCCAAAAGAAACCCCGTACCCATTAACAGTCATTGTCCCATCCCACCTTCCTCCAACCCCTGGTAACCGCCAGTCTGCTTTCTGTCTCTGCGGCTTTTCCTGTTCCAGACGTTTTATATAAATGGCATCATCTGACATGTGGCCTGGTGCATCTGGCTTCTTTCACTGTCATGTTCTCGAGGCTCTTCCAGGTTGTAGCAGACATCTGAACAGCAGTGAGTCTGCGGCACCCAAACAAATCCAGAGGTCCACCCACGTGCCTTTCAGAGTGAAGCTCCTGAAATCAGCCCTTAAAACATTTATATGTGCTTGTTCTACTTCACACTACAGCACATGATTAATTTCCAGTTAACTGGGATGACGGCTGGCTGGAGGCCGAACAATCACTGACCTTTAGAACTAACAGGAAACTGAGAAATGGGGCAATCGAGAGGTTGCAACTGGTTGCCCAGAGGCCAGCTTGGCAATCAGATGTGTTTGTGTGGCCCATACAGGATGTCCTTAATAGGCGAGCCAATGTTTCAGAATTTGGGAGCTTTCACAAAAAACTGGTGATGGGGGGCTGGTCGGAGTGGAGGAGGCTCTTCTTTTGATGCCAGCCACCCACCTGAGGCCTCTGGCCCTGATACCTGCCCCCTTCGCTGCACTGCCCACCCCTATTATGGATAAACCCCTGGGAGGTTTCCTGGGGGCAAACCAGGAATCCTGTTCTTCCCATGCTGTGGACAGCCCCTCCCACTAGGGGGCCCTACTCATTCTCGTTTGCTTGGCACTTTGGGGGTGTTGGCGCACAAAGCCCTAGAGCCCTACAGGCCCGGAGCCCTCTCTGTCCCAAGTAAACCGGGTGGTTGGTCCCACTACCTCTCTTCCCACCTTTCTACCCCACCATGCAAAAAATAAGTAAATAAAGCAAGATAAAATTAAATTAAGCAGCAGGGTTTGGTTGAACGAGGATTTCATCTTTCCTCTGGCCTGATTGCCGGGTCAGAGGCCACAGTCTCTAGCGCCACCTTCTCTGATTGCCTCCTGGGGGACAACCACAGTAGGACTTCCTGGGGCCCCGCGCCTCACTCGCCTGGTGACGGAGGACCTCTTGCCCCCGATGGGGCCCAAGTCCCAGGCCACAGCAGAGCATGGATGCCCTGCTGCCAGATGGCAGCGTGCACCTCTGTTTACGATTAGGTGGCAGACTGCACTCGGAACCCAGCAAGCCGATGATGAAAGCTGTTAAGAGAACATTGTTATATGACTTTTCATAGTTTCCCAAGTAAATATTACACTCACTGCTGCTTGAATTACTAATGCCTTGGAAGTAGAGGCTGAAATCTGTTCCCAAACAGACTCCTTTTTTTCCCTGTCACCTAGGCACTCGGCATTGTTGTTGAATTGTTTTCCCGGGCTCGCCCGCACTCGCGCCTCAGTACAGTCCCTCGGAGTGATCTTTTGGCACATCTTAAGCACAGATGTGCACAGCCACCTCATTCCTGTCCCCTCCACACCAGCCCCTTACCCGACAGGCCGCTCACCACAGGCAGGTGACCCAAAGGTCCTCTGATATACCTGCAGCTGAAAGGCAGTCATGGCTCTGCCAAGCCTCTCCAGAGAGACACAGCTCTGGATGGGCTACTTCAGATGGAGGAAAGGGCCGTGCTAGACGTGTCACCGCTAAGCCCGGCTCTGCAGCCCTTTACCTGCCTGGAGAGAAAGAGCCTGAACCCAAACGGCTCATAGGTCTTCAGTGTCTTTATTACAGCTTATAAAAGCTGGTAAACAGATGGTTTGGTTTAGAGAAAATATGCAGCCAGGGTTATTAAAAAGGAAAAAAAAAGAAAATGAAAGAAAGAGCAGAAGCATGAGGATAGGAGGGGGAGCAGGGAAGCTTGTGCAACGGCAGGGATGGCGACAGCTCATAAATCCAAACGCCGCAGCTGGTTCTGTGTGTGTTTCTGGTTGGGGCTGTGTCGTCCTCACTAAGCCATTTGTCCCAAAAGGAACCCAAACGCATCCAAGCCCAGGTAGAAAACACACCCACCCTCCTCATCTTCCTCATCCCCTTTCTAGACTTGCCCCCCCACACACACACTGACATCTTGGTAAGATGAGTCTGGTGGGACTGGGTGGAAGGGGAAGGAGGATGTGCAGGCCCAGAGGTCTTTCTGGAGGAAGAGGCAATGTGACCATAAACTTCCTGCAGGAGTGGACAAGGTAGTGAGCGGTGGGAGGCTCGGCTGGGTGCCTGGCAGTGATCTTGGCCAGAATGACTGACTCACACAGGTCCTGAGAGGTGCTCCCTCCAGGAAAAGCCACAGGACATGTGGGCTTGGGATTAAATGACAGGACTGAGACACTGCAGCAGAGATGGGCAGAGGTGGCCCCTTCCTCCACCCTCAGCTACCTCCTGGGGACACAGGCTGGGCTCCAGGATTCAGCGCTTCAAACTTCAGTGCTTCAAGTTCCAGAGAGACACCATCCTTTTGTTGCCCCTCTTTTAGGCCAACCCAGTTTCTGAGGGAGCACACCCCACATCTGAGCAGGAGAAGCCACAAGAGGTCAAAAGAAGCTGAGCAGGACTGCTGGGCTCTGGAAGAGACCTCAGAGAACACGGTCCACAAGGACGTGGGGCAAGGACCCGTCTCTCACTTCAGCTAAAGCAACACAGCCAGAAATCAGAAGAAAGACAGGGATGCCCAGGAGCTGGGAAGGAGGCCACAGGCCAGCGTGAACCTGAGTCCTTCAAGGTCAGCCTATGGCGGGGCAGAGGGCTCTTCCAATGCGGTGCCCTCGTGGTGTGGCCCAGAGGCCTGCACCTGGCCAGCTGATGGTTTGTCGCTAATTGGCCCCGAAGTAAGTGCAGAAACCAAGAGAAATTGTGCCTTTCCCCCTTTCCATGCTTGTCCTGCCTGGATTTGTTATAATGTCGTATGAAGCCACTGACTCCAGTGAAAATAATAAGCGGGGGCTTGTATTTTACACGGCTTTGTTTCTTTCATTTTATTTTCTCAAGTACGTCATACTTACTGCAACAAAGCAGCAGTCTGCAATTTTAAAAGCTGGTCTTTTCCTGTTGTGAGTTTGAGACTCACTGGCCAAAGGGATGTGGAACACCAAGAACCCTCCAAAACCCTGGGACAGAAAGAGTGAGATCTGCACAGCAACAGGCACCATGGCAGCCCTGGGGGTCTGCACTGGGCAGGGGGTGCTGACCAGGTAGCAGGAGCCAGGGCCGCTCAGGGACACAGAGCCATGCCAAGCCGAAGCTGAGAACCGGCTTGCACTGAGGAGGCATAAACATGGGAGTGACTGGGGCAGCCTGCAGTGGAGGGACGCAGTGGCATAGGGCACCCCAGAGCCCTGCCAGGAAGACATGAGGGCTTCTGCAAGTGGGGTTCCGGAGCCCCTACTCCTCAGGCTGGTTGCTAACTGTTCACTGCCCTCCTTTCTCCATTCATCACACCTGGTAGATACAATACAAGGAGCTAGCACTGTTAATTTTTTTTTTTTTTGAGGCAATATCTCACTCTGTCACCCAAGTTGAAGCAGAGTGACATGATCATAGCTCACTGTTACCCCAAACTCCTGGTCCCAAGCAATCCTGCTACTTCAGCCTCCTGCCATGTAGCTGGGACTACAGGTTAAATTTTTTTTTTTTTTTTTTTAGAGATATGCTTTCACTATGTTGCCCAGGCTGGTCTCAAACTCCTGGGCTCAATCATTCCTCCTGCCTCAACCTCCCGAAGTGCTAAATTCCAGGCATGAGCTCCTGTGCCTCGCCATGTGCTTTTCTTTAAAAAATCAAGCCTTCCCCCCCTCCCCATCTCCATTCTGCATGTCAGCTGAAGTCATGCATTCCAATCCCTCTTGTCCACACGCAGGTGGCTCGTGGGCACAAGGAAAGGGCCTTCTATTTCCTTTCTTAAGGTGGAGAAGGGCAACTCAAGCCTAAAAATTCCATTGGCTTCAACCCCAAAGAGACAGAGTGTATGATTCCATTCTTACAAAGTACAAAAACAAGCAAATTGACCTACACTCTGAGGAGTTAGGATGATGCTTACCTTGGGGGGGTATGCGTACTGGGGGGGTATGGGCTCCTGGGGAGGGCACAGATTCCTGATCAGGTGCTGGTATATTCAGTTTACAAAAATCACAGTCTGTGAAAGTGGCACGCTCACGGCTTGTATGCTTTCTTCATGGATGTTAAACTTCAATAAAAGCCTAAAAATACCTATCAACTCTAACCCCCATTGCAAAAATAAAGTATCTATTACCACGGAGGTCTTGCAAGACTGTTCTGCTCATGTTCAAAGTGCTCCATCCTGGCACCAGAGAATCCGGGATTTCTCTCTCAGGTCACTGTTTTCCCAGGTGGTTGTGGGGTGGGGGGTGACTGACTTATTTTCCTTGTTTCCCCCTTTTGCCCTGGTCCCCACTGTGTGGGGCTGGAAGGAAACCAAGGGCCAGGAAATTTGGGCTGTTGCCCTGGTGATGCTTAAACACTGGTTTCAAGTTATGATGGTAAAACAAACAGGCAGGAGCTGTGGGGAGCTCTGACTGGCCCTGCCCACGTCCCCAGGCACAGTGGAGACCAAGGTAGTTCAGGGATAGTGCAGCCTGTCATTCTCTCCTGGGGGCAGAGGACACTCGGGAACCCCTGCTCAACACTAAGTGTCCAGTCTCAATAGACTCCTCTAAAATTCCTGCTCAAAGTCATGTGCAATCTGTCCAGTGGCCAAAATGACAGCACAGAGCTTTCTCTGTCTCTGAAGGCTGGATGGGCACAGAGGGAGCTCAGGGAGCTAAAGTTTTGCTGCCAGTAGATTTGCTCACTTTCAAAAGGTGAGGGTAGAGGAAATAAAGTTTCCTCCTTTTTTATAAAGCGGACCAGACTTGGGTCCACCCAGAAACCAGGAGCAAGGAGCCAGGATGCCCAGGAGAGCCTGGAAGAGGCCGGGAAGCAGGACAGAGCTCTGCCCAGGATCAGCCCCCCACGAGTCCCTCTCTTGCCAAGATACTGTTTGGCTTGAATGTATATCGAAAGGTCTTGCCTCCTCTGGGCCTCAGTTTCCCCATCTGCAAACCATTATTTTTATAGATGAAGGCAGGAGAGAATGGGCCTCCAGCCCTGGGAACGAGCCCTGCAGAGCTTATCCCAGAGCGCTCTCGCCACAGCTGGGGCAGACGTGCAGCGCTAGTCCAGGGTTTACGATCCGCTGCCCTCAGGGAAGTGGAAATTGTTCGCCTCGCCCATTCCAAAAGCATCCAAATAATAAACCGCCACTCAAGTCTTGGCTGGGAAGGTCTGATTGTCCTGCTGTGTGAGCAAGGGTAGAGAAGCTGAGGAGGAGTGGGGTGGGGACAGCTCCCTCTGGGCAACACTGAAGCTTTGGGCAGAGCTGGGAGGGGCCCTGAGTGTTTGACAACCAGCATGAGGTCACCCCTGTCCTCCCCCTGGGGTGTGATGTGTCAGCAGGCAGCGATTGGCCTGCAGGCCGTGATTCATGGCCACAAGCATTCTTCACTAAGGCCAAGGCCTCGGCCCTCAGCCCTGCAGCTGCCCTTCCCAGCTGTCTCCTGTTTTCTCTCCCTCTGGTTCTGTCCTTCCAGGGCTCAGCCACAGCCAGCAGGGTAGGGAGAAACACGTCTCAGCCAGAGCCGAATGTCCCTGGAGACCCTAGGATGCTCCCTTTTTGACACATGGGTCCCCTCCAGGACCATAGGTTGCCACCCTGAAAGGTTACTGAGGGATCCTGATGTTCCCTCTTCCTGTGTTCCACACATCTCCCGCCCCTTGAGAAGTCAAAGCAGGAACAACAGTGAGTGTTCACTGAGCACCTACTATGTGCTGTGTGTCATCATCTGTAGGTGATAACGGTCCTTTGAGAAGGCATATTCATTCCCTGGGGCTTCCATATTACAAGTTACCATAAACCAGGAGGCCAGAAGTCCAAAATCAAAGTATGGGCAAGGCCACAATTCTGCCAAAGGCTCTAAGAAAGAACCCCTCCTGGCCTCCCCCAGCTTCTGGTGGCTCCTGGCATTCTTTGGCTTGTGACCACACCGCTCCCTTTCTCTGCCTCCATCTTCACATGCCCCCTCCCCTCTGTATATTTCTCTGTGACCTCTCCTTATGTTATAAGAACACAAGCCAGTGGACTTAGGGTCCTCCTGAAATCCAGGGTGACTGCATTCAGACATCCTCAACTCATTATATCTGCAAAGACCCTTTTTCCAAATAAGGTCACATTCTGAGGGTCTGGGTAAACATGAATGGGAGGCTACTACAGAGGGTATCACCACCCCCTCCTTACAGATGGGGAAACAGAGCACCAGAAATGTGACATGGTTTGTCCAGGGTCCCTCAGCCAGGAAGTGGTAGAGTCAGCATTTGAACTCAGGCCACTTGGCTCAGAACCCAACATGTTCGAGAATTCCTGCCCTGCAACATCCAGGCAGAGGGGGGAAATAGATGCAAAATCCTCAGCCTTCAGGAGCAAAGCGTGGTCTCATTGTCCAGTCATTCTCTAACTTCAGCTAGTAGACAAATTCTGGTAAGGAGCTTGTGAAATCACCCTGAGATTCTGACCCAGGCAGCTGTGCAGGGACGGTGGAAGACAAGAGCCAGGATCTACTCCCAGGTAACCTGGTGCCAGAGGCAAGGAGGACCCCGGGCTAGACAACAGCCAGTCTCCAGCTCAAAATAGGAGCAGAGAGCATAACTCAGTCAAAGGAACTGGTCCTCTGTCCACACTGGACAAACACTGTGCCAGCCTGCTGGGGACTAGAAGTCCCCGTCCCACCACAGCCAGCTTGTGCTGAGCAACTTGAGGAAGCAGGTTTGGATAGAAACTCCCATTCCTGAAGGAGCCAACACGGGCTTGTTCTGGGACAACCCCATGGCAGCTCTGGGCTCTGCCCAAACCCCAGCATGGAGGATTTGGACAGGCTCAGAACCCAAGCCCTCGTCCCCTGTATAATTCCAGTGTGGGTGTCTCTTCCCCAAGGCCAGCCCTTTCCCACAGTGGTGTCACGAGCACCCTCTGCGCCAAGCGATGATGGAAATTTGGCACTCCCAGTCTTTGTGGCCAGTCAGAGCTGCAGCTTGGACAACAGGACTCACAGTAGTGAGAGCATCCTCTCCACTGCCCAAAGCCCAGAGAAGCAGGTACAGCTGCTGGATGTCCACCCTGCGTCTCTCCTCTGAACAAGATGTCCTTGGCATCCTGCTCATTCTACCAGGTCTCATGAAAATACAGGAACTTGCCTCTGGACAAACCGTCCAGGCATTTCCATGGTCCCTGCAGTGGGGACCACTGCCAGCGACCTTGCCCAGGATTACCCTGTGGAGCAGCCTCTGGTTTAAAACCCACTGCGGGTCCCAAATCCTCTGAGGTTTAAGAAGGGAGAGAGCCAGAAGAAAGGGAAGGAGAGAAAGAGTCAGGTCCCCTCTGTGGATGAGGGAGCATCCCAGGATGCTGGAGACGGGGGACCACTGTTGTCATTTTATTTTTCATTGAGGTAAGATTTGCAAAACATAAAATTCACCATTGTGAAGCAAACAACTCACAATATGTGTGGTCTAGCTTAAAAACATTTTCATCACCCTAAAAAGAAACCTGCTGCCCTTTAGGCAGTCACCCCCCCCCCCCATCAGCATTATGTCCCTGTAGATCTGCACATTCTGGACATTTCATAGCGACAGCATCGGATGGCCTCTGACTGGGCATCTGTTGTTTCCACCTGCACCCACCTCCCCTCCCGAGACTCTCTTGATCCACGTGGCTGCCCCACCTCCTGCTTGCAGAGGCAGGCACATGACTCAACTTTTGCAAATCAGGGTTACCATGATTAGTTCCCAGACAGGCTTGTGACTCAATCCCAGCCAACGAGAACCATCTCAGGACTTCGGCTGGAACTGCTCGCAAGCAGTGCGGTCGGCCGGATGGGAGGCAGGAGCTGCTGCCAGGAAGTGCCCAGCTGAGGACGAAGCCCACACAGACAAAGGGGGCCGTTCTCTCCAACATCCCTTGCATTCCTGGATCCAGCTCTGCATGAAGGCTGGACTACCTTTGCTGTTTCACGTTTGAGAGCCAGTAACATCCTCCTTTACTTTAAGCTAGCTGGAACTGGGTTTCTGT
Source organism: Otolemur garnettii (assembly GCF_000181295.1). NCBI lineage: Eukaryota > Metazoa > Chordata > Mammalia > Primates > Galagidae > Otolemur > Otolemur garnettii. Next base: position 6,458,986 of record NW_003852462.1, read on the forward strand.
AATTTGCAACCCAAAAAGGCCCAATGAGTACTTGTGGCAAAAGGGACCCCAGTTCATGCTCCTGCCTTAGCCTCTCCCCACTCCTCATGGAATAAATATGACCTCCTTCACAAAGTACACGTCACCTTCCTAACCTGGCCATCTTCCTGCCCTTCAGGCCCTGCACCCACCGCCTTTCATTGTGATACCCTGGGCTACACACACACACACACGCACACACACACGCACACTCGGCACTTTTTTCCTGCCTTTGGATCTTTACTCTATAGACCATTTTGAACTCTAGAATGTTCTCATAACCCCCACCCTGGCCCACAAACACTTACTCATCTCTTAAAAACTTGAATTAAGCATCATTTCTCCCAAAAGCCTGTGCTGGCTCCACTCCCTGCTCTCCCCCAGCTGGGGACAAGCTCCCTGGCTCCTTGCAGCCCTGCAGGTTGCTTCTCAAAGCACGGACCAGTACTTTGTTTTGAACTCCTGCCCACCCTCATGCCCAAGCTGGGACCCCTCAGGGCAGAGCCTGGCCCCTGGTTGATCAGCGCAATCCTTGGCCCAGGGCATGACCTCCAATGCATGTTTGTTAAATGAATAAATGAATGAATGAACAAATAAACAAATGGATGAAATACCTTGAAATGTTCCTTTAAAAAAGTGCTTATTTGGGGCAGTGCCTATGGCTAGCTAGATAGGGCACTGGCCCCATATACCGAGGGTGGCAGTTTCAAACCCAGCCCCGGCCAAACTGCAACAACAACAACAAAAAAATAGCTGGGCGTTGTGGCAGGCACCTGTAGTCCTAGCTACTTGGGAGGCTGAGGCAAGAGATTCACCTAAGCCCAGGAGTTGGAGGTTGCTGTAAGCTGTGTGACACCATGGCACTCTACCAAGGGCAATAAAGTGAGACTCTGTCTCAAAAAAAAAAAAAAAAGCTTATTTTCCAAGTTTTCCCAAAGATACGAAGTTAAAATCTATGCCAGCAGCCTTTACCCAGGCAAGCAGCCAGCTCCCAGTCTGTCCCTTATTTAAGAATGCAATTTCTGAATTTCATCTATCCATCATTGCTCTGCTGAAGTTGGACTCTGGGTCTGTCCCCTCCCAGTAGCTGCTCACAAGGAGACCTCTGACCCCGACTGTCAATGGTGGGATGGAGGTCTGTCCTCCAGCCCGGGGTAGTCTGACCAGACCGTTAGACACCACTCAAAGCCTGTCTGATGCTTTTTGCACCAGTTACATTCATCTTTTCAAATGCGAGAGCCTGGATGCTGTTAGACCAGCTCATCCGCTGTCCCCCCTTCCTCACTGGGTGATTCTGACTCGAAGACCAGCCAAGACGGTGATGTCAGGCCTCTCGCCCAACCATCACCACTGGATGCCAGCGAAGGTGTGGACAGATGGGGTGGGAACAAGCTGAGTGATCCAGGACTGCTTGAAAACTGGCTACCAAGAGAGCGCCTAAGCCAAGGGACCAAGATCCACAGCTGCCTCGACCTGAATCGCAGGCAAGATCAGTTATGGTTCCCAGGGTGGACTCAGAACCCTGCTGGTGCCTCTGCAAACTTGCCAGGGAACAAAGCTGTAGCTGTGGGCTTGGGAGCCAGCTGTCCTGTTTAACCACCTCGGATCAACTCCATACCCTCCCCCAGAATTCTAATAACCTGGCCTATCCTGGTACTTACTCCAAAAGAGCCGATCCCCCCTTTTCTTGCCTGTATAGGGGGAACCCATAATTGGCTCAGTGCCCGTGGGTCCTGGCTTCTCTTCTGGGTCCAGCAGGGCAGGTCGTGGTTGGCTGTAAGCCTCATCCCCTGGAAGCCACCTGCCCTCCACCCTCCTGCCTTACTAAGGCCTGTACCTCCCACCCTGCCATGTGCCCCCAGCTCACTTAGCAACCCCTCCTAAAGTTCTCAACAGCCCCGTAAATGAGCACATGAAATGTGGTCCCAGCTTTGAAATTCCCTTAGGAATTACTATCAAAGGTTGCTTCTCAGGGATTCATCTTTCCAAAAACTTTCTATAATTCAGGGATGAGAAGGTTGTCTCCATCATCTATCCAACATTTATCCAGAACCTCCCATGAGCCAGGTGCTCTCCTAGGTAATATGCGGGGCACAGATGTTTAAGGCAACACCCACCCTGGGCCCCCAAACAAAAGAGCACATGGATAAAGCACCCTGGCAACCTTTCTTTGTTCAGCTCCTGTGACAACGACTTAAGGAACATTCTGTGCTAGGCCTTGTTCTAAGTAAATTACAAATGCTAAGCCATTTGAGTATCATAAAGGTTTTATGAAGCAGGTACTATTATTACCACATTTTATAGAAGCAGGGGCTCAGAGAGAGTAAGTAAGCTGTCCAAGGTCACACTGCTGCTGAGTGGCAGAGCAATGCTTGGACACCAGCAGTCTGGCTCCAGGCCCCTGCAGTGAGTCTCGGTCAAGGCTGCCTCCACTAAGGGCAGGTCTCTCTGGCTGAGCAAGGGTGTCCGCACAGGCAGTAAGCACTCTTCCCAGTCAGGTCACCAGCAAGTCATGGCAGCTGAGGGCACACTGGGGTCCATGGACCCTCCCCCCCATCCCCACTCATCCAGCCAACCCTGAGACCGGCGGTCAGGTGAGCCGACGGCCTCCCTGGGCTGGACAACTCCACCTCTGTTCCACGGTCCACAGGGATCCCTCCCAGGGAGCAGGAGAAGGTGGCCTCCCCTCCCCTGAAAACTAGGTTTGGTGCCTGCCCTTGAGTGAACAGTTTGTTCCTGAAGGAAAAAACAAAACACTGAAGCTCAGCCCTAGGTGAAGGGCGCCCTCGTTCCACCAGTGCAGGGAACACGCCAAGGGCAGGCTTCTGTGGAAACAGGTACGTTTCCCCCTGCCCTGGCGCGAGTTATGACCACATCATAAACACCATGCCAGAGAGAATGTGCCGGCTGGCCAGAGGCTTTGAGAGGGAACAGCGTGTGCGAGGCACAGCCTGCCCTCAGACACAGGCCACTGGCTTTCTAAGGACAGCCGACTCTGCTCCAGGGAAGAGGAACAGGAGAAATGCCAGAAGCAGGAGTGGATCCTGCGTCCAAAAGTCTCTGCCCTCAGAGAGAGGCAACTTCTGGAGAGCAGCTTTCCCACCAGGATGGAACCTCCACACAGGCTCCAGGATTTTTTTTTTCCTTATTTTATCTTTTGTAAAAGTAAGAGTCTTGTGGGCGGCAAGTGAGTAGGGCGCTGGCCCCATATACCAAGGGTGGTGGGTTCAAACCCAGCCCCAGCCAAACTGCAGCAAAAAATAGCCGAGCATTGTGGCAGGTGCCTGTAGTCCCAGCTACTCCAGAGGCTGAGGCAAGAGAATTGCCTAAGCCCAGGAGTTGGAGGTTGCTGTGAGCTGTGATGCCACAGCACTCTACCCAGGGTGATAAAGTGAGACTCTATCTCTAAAAAAAAAAAAAGAGAGAGAGAGAGAGAGTCTTGCTATGTTGCCCACGCTGGTCTTGAACTCCTGGCAGCAAGCAATCTCTACCACCTCAGCCTGTCTGTCAAAGTGCTGGGATTAGAGCAGCGCCTGTGGCTCAAAGGAGTAGGGTGCTGGCCCCATATGCTGGAGGTGATGGGTTCAAACCAGCCCCAACCAAAAAAAAAATCTTTAAAAAAAAAAAAGTGCTGGGATTAGAGGCACGAGCACCTGACTCAGGGCCCCAATTTATGTCTCTCCTGTTGACCCCTGAGTCCCCAACATCTAAAATACCATATCACAAAGCCCACACAATTTTTCAATAAGGCTTCAGTAGTTAGAGGTTCAAGTTTTGCAGGCCACATGGTCTCCATCCCAAGCTCTCCGATCCACCAAATATTGGAGAGCAAAAGTCACCAACATTCACAACCAGGCGAGGCTCCGTCCCAATCAAACTTCATTTATGGACACTGAAATCTGAATTTCACATCGTTTTCAGATGTCATGAACTATTATCCTTCTTTTACTCTTTTTTCCAACCATTAAAAAAATAAAATAAAAGCCAGTCTTTGTTTGCAGGTTGCAAAAAAACCAGGCTGCTGTCAGAAGTAGTCTGGTTGTCTATCCCTAATATTCCAAGAGCTTCCCCCTTCTTCTGGTCTAGCCTCACTGACCCCTGATATAGTGGCCACCACCCTCAGGATCAAACCCAAATACGGGGCTCTCCATGTCCTGCCAGTCAGGGATCCCCTCCCACCACACCCCCCAACAAACCCCTATCTAATGACTGTGGTTCTCAGGTCATGCATCTCCTGTAGGATCTTCTGGAATATTCCTCCTCCCTTTCCAGCACTTACTTTTTTTTCTGAGACAGAGTCTCACTCTCACCCAGGCTAGAGTGCAGTGGTGTCGGCCTAGCTAACAGCTACCTTAAACTCCTGGACTCAGCCTCCTGAGTGATCCTCCTGCCTCAGCCTCCTGACTAGCAGGGACTACAGGTGCCCACCATGATGCCCAGCTAATTTTTTCTATTTTTAGCAGAGACAGATCTTGCTCTGCTTAGGCTGGTCTCAAACTCCTCAGCTTAAGGGATTTCCTGCCTTGGCCTTCTGGAATCCAGCATGAGAGGAGTGAGCCAGTGCACCCATTCCACTTGCTGGTCTTTTAAGACTTAGTTCAAGTGAGTCTGGGACCCTTCCAGTAAGGGTTAGATGCTTTTCCCTTTATTGCCCACAGCCCCACTGGCCTTCAGCACACCTGCCACCAAGTCTGAAGATGATGGTTTGTTCCGAGGCCTTCATCAGCCCCAAAGCTCCCTGAGGGCAGGGCACAGGCCTTCCATCTCCCTATCCCAGTACCTCCACAGTGCCTGGGACATGCTAGACGCTCCATAATGCTTGTGGGGTCATGCGTCCACCCCTCCGTCTTCTCCCTCTCTCTTCCTTCTTTGATTCTCCCAGCCTCTTCGATCGGCCAGCCTCAGAACTCAGGCCCCAAGTCTTCTTTTCTCCAGCTGCCTTCATGTCCTCTGTGAGCTCACTGTGCCTCAGAGCTTAATGTCGTCTGCATGGTGACGATTCCCAAATTTCTATCTCCTAACTTTTCACTCAAACCCCAGATCTGGAATGTTACTGCCTACTCTTAAGGCTGGCATTGACTCGTAATGGTGAGGAAAGGAGGCAAGGGGCAGAAAACTGTCTTGTCAGAAATGTGGACACATCATGACCCTCAGGATGGGACAGAGGAGTTACAGAAATCAAAGAAACTGGTGGCCTGAAAGGAACCAGGCAAGTGTTTGCTCAGCTCAGACTGGAGGCCAGAAGCCCACTGGTTTTCTATCCCTAATATTCCAAGAGCTCCCCCCCTTCTTCTGGTCCATCCGTCACTGGATAGGATAAAGATGCTCTCAGGGAGAGCCATCCTCTGCTGCCTGAGACTCTCCCAAAGGCAGTGGACAGTAGGCTAAACTCTCTCCCCAGCCCGTGTTCACAGGCCAGAGCGCTGCCCACCGCCCAGAGGACCCAGGCTGCAAACCCACAAGAACGTGTGAGAGGCTGACCAAGGGCCTGGAGATGAAACATCCAAGCTGGGGAGGAGCTGGTCGCCCCGCAGAGTGGTTCCTAAGACCTTGATCTTGTAAAAATGTTCACTGTGTCAAGTAATAGAGCGTTTCCACGGCCCTGGGGAGGCCATTATTCTCCTAAATAGGCTTTTTGCCCAGAAATCATCCTGAGCCTCAGCCTATCACTTCCTTCTCATAATATCACTTCATTACTCCTCCTCACATCCTCCTAGGCTCTCCCCAACTTCCCCTTCCATCTGGGACCCTTAACATCAGCCAGCTTGAGGCCATGTCTCCCCTAAATCTGCACGACAGCCAAGCTGTTGTTTCATCTCCCCTCATCCTCAGGCCCTGCAGCCTCTTCATCACTTTTATTGCCTTTTCTCCTCAAAATTCCCTCCAAAGTTGTCATGGGAAGACCCAAAAGAAACTTCCCCTGATAAGCAACCTCCTCTCATTTCCACGGCGCTGTTCTGTGCAAGCACTTCTCCTCGGCCTGCTTACGACGCGATCTCAGCCAGGTGGAGAATATCTGCAGGCCTCGTGGGTTTCTGTGCTGCGCCTGAATCCAGCATGGGTTTTGTCCCCTCTTCTGGCTGCTCTCCTGCCTGTCTGCATCCTCTCAGAGAGGCAGATGTAAGAGGAAACTGCTCCACGCTACCATCTCTGTTTCTGCCTCAATCACATTTCACCCAGAGAGTCAATCCTGGAGCCCGGGACCCATCCCCACCACCTCCTGGTCACTGCAGCATCCTAGGACTCTCATCAATGTCCATGGACCATCTCCAGCCTGCCAGGTACTTCCGGGGAGCTTTGCCACATTATCTTATTTCATTAAAAAATATTCCTGGCCAGGCACAGAGGCTCACACCTGTAATCCTAGCACTCTGGGAGGCCAAATTGGGTGGATTGCTGAGCTCAAGAGTTCAAGAGCAGCCTGAGCAAGAGTGAAACGCCATCTCTACTAAAAACAGCTGGGTGTTGTGATGGGCACCTGTAGTCCCAGCTACTCAGGAGGCTGAGGTAAGAGGACTACATGAGCCCAAGAATGTGAGGTTGCTGTGAGTTATGATGCCTGAGCACTCAACCCCAGGGCTAAAGAGTCAGACTCTATCTCAAAAAAAAAAAAAAATTATCGGTTTTATAATTTCCATCATAGGGAAGCAGACAGAGGGCACAGGGGTTGGGGTGATTATGTTTATAACTCACCACAGCCACACGGTCAGGATGTGGCAAGGCTGGCATTTAAACCTGAGGCCTTGCCTTCCCCACAGAACCGGTAAACCCTCGGTGCTGGGGCATGACGGACCAGTCCTCCAGTAACGGGGCACAATCTTCCTGCCGCTGCTGTCTCTACTAGTGAATCACCAGTGGGCTTCTGGCCTCTGCTCCACGCTATGTAAACAATCCTGTACAAAAGATTCCTTCTGCCTTTTTCTTTTACAGTCACATCTCAGCACTGGTTCTTACAGTGGAGAGAATGAAGCAAAACCTCCAGATTTGGACCACAGCTTCCTATTCCTCGCTTGGGCAATTTATGTCCCATTCTTCCAGGTAGGACGTTGCATAATTCCTTTCATACTAAACAGGCCAAACAAAAACACGGACACACACGTGTGTTGCAGCACCCACTATTCACAACACCCAAAAGGTGGAAACAACACAAATGTTCATCAGCCGATGAACAAATAAAGAAAATGCAAGCTCTCCATACAGTGGAGTATCACTCAGATATGGAGAGGAGTGGGGTTACCTGATCACCTGATGCTACAAGACAGGTGAAGCTTGAAAACATTACACTAAGTAAAAGAAGTTAAAGAAAAAAGAGCATATGGGGCTGGGTGCGGGGCTTATGCCTGTAATCCCAGCACTCTGGGAGGCTGAGGTGGGAGGGAGGGTTACTTGAGGCCAGGAGTTTTATTTATTTATTTTTTTTTTTTGAGATAGAGTCTCACTATGTCACCCTGGGTAGAGTGCTGTGGCGTCACAGCTCACAGCAACCTCAAATTCTTGGGCTCAAGCAATTCTCTTGCCTCAGCCTCCTGAGTAGCTGGGAGTACAGGCACCCACCACAACACCCAGGTATTTTTTGTTGCAGTTGTCATTGTTGGTTAGCTGGCCTGGGGCTGGGTTCGAACCTGCCAACTTCAGTGTATGTGGCTGGCGCCATAACCATTATGCAACAGGCACCTGAGCCTGAGGCCAGGAGTTTTAGACCAGCCTGAGCAACATAGTGAGACTCCCATCTCCACAAAAAAAAAAAAAAAAAATGTAGCCAGGTGTGGTGGTGTACACCTGTAATCCCAGCTACTTAGGAGGTTGAGACAGGAGGATTGCTTAAGCCCAGGAGTCTGAGGTTACAGTGAGCAATGATCTGGCCACTGTACTCTAGCCTGGGCAACAGAACAAGACTCTGTCTCAAAACAAAGGATTCCTTCCACCTCATGAGAACACAGCTACACAACAACCAGAGAATTGGCCTTCATGAGATACTAAATATGCTGCAACTTTGACCTTGGACTTCCGAGCCTCCATGAGAGTTAAAGAGGAGACAATGCAGTTCCAGACACAGCTCGATATAATTTCACAATGAATCCTGCACCATCTGGTTGCAAGACTATTACTAAGCAAACATAGGATGTTAAATAATGTGACATGCTCTAACGTTGGCTTCTTTTGTGGTATTTTCCTGCTTTCTTTCCCTGTAATAAAGAAATACATCTTTTAAAAAAATTGGGGGCTGGTCACAGTGGCTTATGCCTATAATCCTAGCCCTCTGGGAAGCTGAGGCAGGAGGACCAACCAAGCTCAGGAGTCTGAGACCACCCTGAGCAAGAGCAAGACCCTAACTCTACCAAAAACAGGAAAAAAATGAGCCAGGCATTGTGGTGGGCACCTGTAGTCCTGGCTACTTAGGAGGCTGAAGTAGGAGGATCACCTGAGCCCAGGAGTCTGAGGTTGCTATGGGCTAGCCAGACACCAGGACACTCTAGCCCAGGCAACAGAGTAAGATTCTGACTCTCAAAAAAATAAAAAAAGTCATCCATGTATCAGTACTTCATTCCTTTTTATGGCTGAATAGAATTTCATTATATGGATTTTTTTTTAATCTACACATTCTGTTCATTTGGTCATTCGTTGATGGCTATTTGGGCTGTTTCCACTTTGGAGCTGTTACAGGTAATGCTGCTGTGAACACTGGCATTCTAACTTTTGTGCAGACAGATGTCCTCAGTTCTCGTGGGTATACACATATACCTGGGAGCGGAATTCCTGGGTCACATGGTAACTCTATGTTTTGACTTTTCAAGGAACCACTAGCCCATTGTACCATCCCCTTGGCGATGTCAGGGGTGCAAACTATCACTGCTCCTCAGGCTGATTGTTGCACTGCGCATATAGATAGCAAATGTGTGTGTGCGCGTGTGTGTGTGCATGTGTGTGTGGGGGTGAGGGGTGAGCCCCCGCTGTGGACCCTGAATCTTTAAAGTCTACTCTGGGAGGAGCCCATCTCACTGAGTGGTGCAGGAATGGTGGTGGGGACCTGCAACTTCTGGGTTCTGGGTCAGGCTTCCCCAAGAAGGAGTGGGAAGCCCAAAGACCCCCACTTGCCACTCTCAGCCCCAGGGTGGGAGGGAGAGAAGCCTGCTCACTGGTGGAAACCACGCAGAATGTCCACACCAGAGAAATCCAGAGGCAGAAGGTAGACCAGCGCTGACTGAGAGCTGGGGAGAGTGCCCAGTTTCTTCCTGAAGTTATGGAAAAATACAAAAATTAACAGAGGTGACTGTGACAACTTCACGCATCTGTGAATATACTAAAAACCGCTGAATTGTACACTTTCAGTGGCTACATTATGTTATATTAATTATATCTCAATACGACTATCACACACACACAAGAAACTCTGCTACAGAAGCCAAAGGGAAGTTCGGCACCTGTAGCACAGTGGTTATGGCACCAGCCACGTGTACCGAGGGTGGCGGGTTTGAACCCGGCCTGGGCCAGCTAAACAACAATAACAACTGCAATGATCGGCAGTTTATTGAGTCCCCACTTCGTGCCAGGCACTGTTCTTGGCACTGTGAACAGAGCACTGAAGTAAAGAAGGACTGGCCTTTCAGATTTTACATTCTAGCTTGGAGAAAAAGAAGAAAGCAGTAAAACATGTGTATGGAATAAAACATCACATTTTAAAATGTAACGTGAAGGAAAGCAAAGCCGAGTAAGAAGGTGGAGAGGGACAGAAGGTGCTGTTTTACATGGGGGACCTCTGCGAGCCGTCATATTTCTCACTCAGTACTGTGATTAGGCATTACTGGCTCCCCCCTTGATATTGCATAGTTTGGAGGTAATGAGCCATGTTTTATTTTTCTTCTTAACCCCAGATAAGAGAAAGCAGGATATTGGTGTCATTGATGGATCAGTGAGTCTGCAGATGTTAAGAACAAACACAAGTCAATTTTTGTTAAGTGGTGTAAAAATAGCCGAGCATTGTGGCGGGCGCCTATAGCCCCAGCTACTTGGGGGACTGAGGCAAGAGAATCGCTTAAGCCCAAGAGTTGGAGTTGCTGTGAGCTGCGATGCCACAGCACCCTATCAAGGGTGACATAGTGAGACTCTGTCTCAAAAAAAAAAAAGAAAAAAGAAGAAGCGAAAGAGATAAAGTTCTCCAAAGTGACACCCAGATGAAAAAATAGCTGAAAAGCCTAACTCTCAGTGTCTGCAATATTTGTGCTTAAACTGTCCCCCAGGGAGCAGTTTGAAGTCTCAGAGTTGGTAGTCGCAGACCAGCTCCTGCCCTGCCCCTCGGTGCCGTAGCTTAGTTTGGTCTCGGGCGCCCCCTTGTGGGATCCGGGAGCATGGCCTGGAAGAGGCGCCGTGGGCAGCCGGCGGCTGGACCGGTCTGCCCTGCCTGGCGCTTTCTCCCAGCTCACAGCGCACCTTGCTGTCACCTGCGTCCCTTCACACCCACATAACGTCATGCCTAGTTTCTTGCATAGGCCTTTTAAAAAATTTTTTAAAATGCATAATTCTTGCATTATGGAGAATTTCAAACATATAAAAAATAGAATGATTTAATGAACAATTACTGATTCATGACCAATCTCATAGTCATTTCATTGTCATCTACTCCCCCAACTGGATTAGGTTACAGCACATCCCAGATGGCATATTATTCAGTCTGCAAATATTTGTGCATGCATAAATGAGAAAGACTTTCACATCACCACAATACTATTATCACACTTAAGAAATTCTTCAACATCTGTGTGGTGCCTGTGGCTCAAAGGAGTAGGGTGCTGGCCCCATCTGCCAGAGATGGTGGGTTCAAACCCAGCCCCCACCAAACACTGCAAAAAAAAAAAAA
>NW_003852462.1:6469932-6470923 GCF_000181295.1 Otolemur garnettii
TTTTTTTTTTTTTCAATAGTCTGTTTGAATCAGAACCCACTAGGATTCAAATCTTTTTAGGTTCTGGGTTCACTTTTTTTTTCTTACCATTTATTTGTTGAAGAAGGCTGCTCTTGCAATTTTTTTTTTTAATTTCAGAGTATTATAGGGGTACAAATGTTTTGTTTACGTGGATTGCTTTGGAACAGTTTGAGTCTAAGTTATAAGTGTGCCCCTCCCTTGGATAGTGAGCTCTGTACCTGGGAGGTCTGAATTTCCCCCTCCCCGTTGGCCCCCTTCCACCTGCTGATTGGAAGTTGAGTTTTGCTACCAAATGCGCATGTGGATGTTGATCGACTGTTTTCAGTTTAATAGTGAGTACATGTGGTGTTTGTTTTCCATTCTTCTGAAACTCCACTTAGAAGAATGGTCTCCAGTCCCATCCAGATTGTTTCAAAAGGTATTAGTTCACCATGTATATTTAACACATTTAATTAATCCATTCACGTAGTAAGGGACGCTTGGATTGGTTCCACAAGCTTGCAATTGTTGTACCACATGAAGCATTTGAGCTCACTTTTTTTTTTTTAATAAAATGACTTTTTTTCCTTTGGGTAAACACCCAGTAGTGGGATCACTGGATCAAATGGGGGTCTACACTTAGCTCTTTGAGGTGTCTCCATACCACTTTCTAGAGAGGTTGTCGGCCCCACCAACAGTCTTCCTTCCTGTCTGCATCCACGCCAGCATCTGTTGTTTGGGGATTTTTCATATATATACATGTAAAAGCCTCTCCCACTGGACCTAGGGGATACCTTGCTCTGGTTTTGATTTGCATTTCCCTGATGATTAGCGATGTTGAGCATTTTTTCATATTTATTGGTCATTAGTCTGTCTTCTTTTGAAAGCTTCTGTATTGGCTCGGCGCCTGTGGCTCAAGTGGCTAAGGTGCCAGCCACATACACCTAAGGTGGCAGGTTCAAATCCAGCCTGGGCCCACCAAACAACAATG
>NW_003852462.1:6470975-6482858 GCF_000181295.1 Otolemur garnettii
CCAGGAGTTGGAGGTTGCTGTGAGCTGTGATGCCATGGCACTCTACCCAGGGGGACAGCTTGAGGCTCTGTCTCAGAACAAAAAAAAAAAAAAAAAAGAAGTTGTTTGGTTTTATTCCTTGCACGTTTGCTTGATTTCTTTATAAATTCTGGTTATTAGCCCTTTATCCGATGTATAACATGCAAATATTTTCTCCCATTCTGCAGGTTATCTGTCTGCTCTATCTATTGTTTCCTTGGCTATGCAGAAGCTTTTTAATTTAATTGGGGCCCATTTGTCCATTTTGTAGTTGCTGTGATTGTCTTTGGGGTCTTCATAAATTCTTTGCCTAGGCTGATGTCTGTAAGACTTACTTTCTCTCTCTCTCTCTCTCTCTCTGAGACAGTCTCACCCTGTTGCCCTGGGTAGAATGCCCTAGTGTCACAGCTTACAGCCAACCTCATTCTCTCGAGCTCAAGTGATACTCTTGCCTCAGCCTCCCGAGTAGCTGGAACAATAGGTGTCCACCACCACTCCCAGCTAGTTTTTTCCCTCTTTTTAGTAGAGCCAGGGGTCTCACTCTTGCTTAGGCTGGTCTCAAACTCCTGAGCTCAAGGGATACACCCACCTGGGCCTCCCAGAGTGTTAGGATTATAGGCGTGACCCATGGTGTCCCTCCTATAAGACTTTTTCCAACATCTTCTTCTTAGGGTTTCTTCTTAGAATTCTTAGAGTTTCATGTCCTAGGTTAAGTCTGTTATCCACTGAGAGTGAATTCTTACGAGTGGTGACAGGTATAGATCCTGTTTCAGTCTTCTATGTGTGGCTATCCAATTTTTCCAGCACCATTTCCCCAGCATATGTTATTATCTCCTTTGTCAAAGGTCAGATGGTGACATGAGATGGTTTTAGACCTGGGTTTTCTGTTCTGATCCATCGGTCTATGTCTCTGTTCTTGCGCCAGTACCATGCTATCTTGGCTACTGTAGTCTTATAGTATAGCTTCAAGTCTGGCAGAGGGATGTCTCCTGATTTGTCCTTTTTTCTTAAGGTTGCTTTGGCTATTCAGGCTTTTGTCTGCTTTCATACAAAGCGTGGAATTATTTTTTCTAGATCTTTGCGAAAGACATTGGTATTTTCTTTGGGATTGCATTGACTCTATAGATCACTTTGGGTAGTACAGACATTTTAACAATGATTATTCTGCTGATCGATGAGCAGGATACATTTTTCCAATTTTTCTATGATTTCCTTCTTCGCTAGCTCGTAAATATATGGAGTGCGTCACGAATCTGTGAGTCATCCTCACACAGGGGCCAGGCTAGTCTTCTCTGTATTGTTCCAGTTTTAGTGTACGTGCTGCTGAAGTGAACACTGCTCTTCTACTTAAACACAAAATTTTGATATGCAAGTGGCCGGGGATTGCAGTCATGGTAATGGACAGAGATAACGGAGCCACCATATTTTGTAGTTGGAACTACAAGGGTTTTACCTTTCTGCCCCGCTTTCTCCAACTCTCTGTTTATCATAAACAATTTTTCAAGCAGAAAATGTACCTGAGAGAGTATTAGAAAAAAATAAAAAATACTGTATAGTTGACCCTACTGTCTTTCAAATGACCAAAATGTAGCTAAGTCCTTCTGAGATTTCTGAGCCCATTAAGAAGAGGGACTGGGGGGTGGCAACTGTGGCTCAGTGAGTAGGGCACCGGCCCCATATACTGAGGGTGGTGGGTTCAAACCCCGGCCCAGCCAAACTGCAACAATTAAAAAAAAAAAAATAGCCAGCGTTGTGGTGGGCGCCTGTAGTCCCAGCTACTCGGGAGGCTGAAGCAAGAGAATGATTGTTGCTGTGAGCTGTGACACCACAACACTCTACCGAGGGTGACAAAGTGAGACTCTGTCTCAAAAAAAAAGAAGCAGGACTGTGAATCTCAATGCTTCTGTAGTGTGAAACACAAGGAACTCTGAGCCCCCATGTCCAGGCCTGGACAGGTCAGGCTCCTGCTTGCCCTCTCACCCTGCTTGCTCCCCATCTTGGCCACTGTACAGGGAGCCCTTGGCCCTCTCTCTGCCCCTTCCAGAATAGTGGGCCCTCCAGAAGCCCTGATCACCTGCCACAGAGCCCGTTTGCTGGCAGCACCTCAATTTCCAGAGGGACTTCAATGGTATTAACTATCATGATGGACTCAAATATCACTTTGAGCCAACACGGCCCTTTGAAATTTACACAAACAAGGCTGGAGTGCTCTAATTTCACAACCTGTGCAAACCCAGACTGAAACCGCAGACAGACACACCACTGCCTGCAGCTCTCAGCTCACCTCCCTGCAGTCCCCATCCTCCCCTCCTCCCTGCAGATGTGGCCTCTGTCTGGCTCTGGGACAGCAGACCTGTGCCTGTGGGCCAGTTACCTCCAGAATCCAGTCACACTCAGGATGTCCTGGGATTAGTATCCTTCCTAAAATGGAAGCCTGGGGTGAGGGGACCTCAGGGCTCCCTCAAAGGAAGGCACAGGGCTGCCTGTGAGCTGGGCTGGGGCTGGGGACCCATTTATGTGAAAGATGTCATCAGCATCTGAGGACTGTACCAGGAAATAATCCAGAAAGATGTTATTAATAAATACTTCTTCCTCACAAATGGAGTTTTAAATGGACTGTAGAATTTTTCCCTGATGGCCAATCCATTATTTCTCCAGAAGATTATTGCTTCCTCTTAATTTCCTCCTTTCCTGAATTAAGCTGTAAGACCAATACCATCAACTCGAGAATTTAAAATGCACACTTTGCCAAGTTTTTAAAATTCTTATTTGGGGTTGCCAGAGGAGATGGGGGGGGGGTCAGGTAAAGCATGTCTTCACACTCAGCCTCCCTCAGAAACCAGGTGGCAGGGACCTCCCCTGTATTTCTTACCCTTGGAGGGAGTGTCCCAGGAGAGGACCTCTCCATATTCCCAGCGGAAGCAGCTCTGATTCCGTGAAATGGACTACCCTGGGCTGCAGTGGGCTCCCTCGGCCTTTTGGGGTGTTTAGTGGGAGAACCCAACTTGCACAGCCAGAGGGACTAGTGGCTTGGTCGCCATCCTGGGTAAAGTAGTGGTGGGCGGGTAAAGGGGTTTGGGACACAGTCCTGCACAGTGGTTCCCATGGGGTCCACCAATCTGGTCCTGGGGATGGCGGCCTAGAAGCCTGGAGACAACAGGCTAGGGAAAAACTCAGCACGGCCACTTTTGGAGACACTTGATTACTAGTCTAGTAAGTCACAGCGTAGCGCCCACCCTCGCTGCCGGCGGCCTCCGAAGCGAGGGGAGCAGAGCCCCAGGCAGCCGCCCCGAGCCGCCGCTCCGCCTGTGGCCACCAGGCGGCGCAGCTGCGCGCGCCTCCACCGCGGCTCTCTGTGACCTCGGGGACCTTTGTGGGCACCCGTGGGCGGGGCTAACAACCACCCCAATTTTACAGCTGGCATCGATTTGCCCGGTCTGCTGCAAAGTGGTGGTGGAGCCAGGACGCAAGCTGGACACAGGCTTCTAACTGCCCCGCTCAGGGGAGGGAAACCACCCAGTCCTCGCTCCTCTATCACCATCCGACCCTCTCTTGTCCCCAGGCCCTACTCCTGCCTCCCCTACCTCTCCAAGCTCCAGGGGTTATTGGCGGGTAGGAGGCGGGGGGGGATGTGGGGTGTGAATGTCACTGCATGGATTTGGCCAAGCAGATAATTTGTTTTTAATAAAGTTCATTTTTAGAGCAGTTTTCAGTTTACAGCAAAGTTGAGCGGAAGTTAGAGAGAGTCCCCGTATACTTCTGGTCCTCACCCACACAACCCCTCCTCCCCGTGGCGCATTTGTTACAACTGATGAACCTACACTGATACACCGTGATCACTCAGAGTCCACCATTTACATTGAAGTTCATTTTTGCTGTATCCGCTATTGTCGCATCTTACCAAATAGTTTTACTGCCCTAAAAATCCTCTGTTCTTTGCCTATTCATATGTCCCTCCCCACTCTCCCAACTCCTGGCAACCGCTAATCCTTTTACAGTCTCCATAGCTTTGCCTTTTCCAGCAAAGGAGTTGGAATCATGTAGCGACTAGCCTCTTTGACTTAGCAAGAAGCACTAGGTTCCTCTCTGTCTGTTCTTGCCTTGCTAGTTCATTCGTCTTCAGCACCGAATAATATTCCACTGTCTGAAGTTCAGCAGTCTATTATTCATTCACCTACCAGAGGACATCTTGGTTTCTCCCACGTTTTGGCAATTGTGAATAAAGTTCCTGTAAATATCCACCTGCAGGTTTTTGTGTGGACATAATTTTCCAATGCGTTTGCTGGATCACGTGGTAGAAGTAAGTTTTGTTCCAAGGCATACCATTTTGCACTCCCACCAGCAATGAATAAGCGTTCCTGGTGCTCCATCTCCTCACCAGCATGTGGTGGTGTCAGTGTTCTGGATTTAGACCGCTCTAATAGGTGTGTGGTATTTTCACTGTGACACATGACTGAACACCTTTTCATATTCTGTTGCTATCTGTATCTCTTCTTTGGTGAGGTGTCAGTTCAGGCCTTTTGCCCATTTTTTAATCATATTTTCCGTTTTCTTGTTGAATTTTAAGGGTTTCTTTGTATATTTTGGATAACAGTCCTCTATCAGACATGTTATTTGCAAATATTCACTCTCAGTCTGTAGTTTGTCTCTTAACAGTGCTTTTCACATAGCAGTTTTTAAGTTAAGAACAGCTTATTAATTATTTCATGGATCATGCCTTTGGTATGTCTTATCAGTACACAGGGGTCTTTGGAAACCATGCACTCTCGGGCTTCCAGGGCTTTGTTACTTCTTTTCTCTACTATACTCATTTTAGAGTATTCTTCCCAAAGGTTTAGCATAGCAAACTCCTATTCATCCTGCAAAGCCCAGTTCAAATGTTCCCATCTGTGGTGAAACCTTTCTTAGTTGTCTCTTTTGTTCAGGAAGTTAGTTGCTCCTGCATTTTTGCTTGCACTTGGTGCATGCTCTAAGACCCACCTCAGTGTACACTATTCTGGATGTTCTTGCCCCCAAGTGCTATTCCCTGATGTCTGTGCCCAGTGTTCCTCTGTGGCCACCATGTCCCACCAGGCAGCCTGGGTTTCTGCTTTCAGCTACAACCACATCCCCCCAAATCCTCCCTCCTATTTGCTGCAATCACCAGCCTCTCCCAGGCCTAAAAGGCATATCACTATTTAGATTAGAGACCCTTGAAAGCAGTCAGTGTTACTGGGATATTTAGAGGCCCAGATAGGGTTGCCCAGCTTGGTCAGGCAGGGGAGGGTGTGCATATCACACATTGAAAGGGTGACTTTCACATCACGGTCACACTGGACATTGCAGATTTATGTGTGTGTGGTGCCACCTTCCTCACAGTGAAAGGTCCTAAGGAAGGGACAGCTTTCTAATTCTCACAGAGGAGGCTCTGGCCCAGCATTGGTTCTGGACTTGAGGTAGCCGCAGCTGGAGTGAGCCAGCTGCCCTGTGGACTGGACAGTACTGAGGACGCTAGGCTGGGCAAAGACAAGGGAAGGGGGCAGGAGGGCAGAGCGTGGCTGCCCTGCAGCTCTCTCTGTACTGTACTTTCTGCACCTGGCATTGCCCAGTGGGCCAAATGCAACCGGCTACTGATTAACAGAGGACTCCGGACAGCTGTGTGTGGCTTTTACAGTACACTGTGAGCATGTAAACTGAAGTCAAATGTGGGTAAAGAGGCATCTAGCATAGAGGTTAAGAACGAAGCTGTGGAGTGTGACAAGCCATGGGTGCAATCTCCGCTGTCCATGACCTTGGACAAGTTTTCTAATTTCCCAGCCTCCTCCTCTGTGGGCTGGGGACACCAAGGGGGCCCCGTGGGCCGCTTGTGAAGAAGAGATGCGACTTTGGGCATAGATGTCTTGACCTAGTAAACCGTGGTACTGGAAATAATTAAGGAGTGAAACAGCAAAGGGAGGGAGACACCAGCAGCAGCAGGACTGAGTCCTCTGTGTGGCCCAGGAGGCACGGGGCTCTGACACTGTTAGGACCTCAAGGAAAAGTTTTCATCTCTTTATAGAATCAGGAGAAAAATGAATACGATGAAAATAAATGTAGAGAGTACAAAAACTGTATACACATTTTAAGTGATCTTGTTGGAAGTAAAATCCATCATTCCCAAAAAGTGTGTGAATTGCAGGTAGAATGGACGTGTATAGCATGTCCAGGTAATGGAACTCAGGTAATGGAACTTCTATGAACTTAGAAAAGCAGTACATAGATGACATTGCTTACAATGGATATATATTTTTGGGAGGGCACCCTGTGTAGGTATTGATGTATCCTAATGAATCCACTTTGGATTATGTCTATCTTTTACCAATGGAATTATAAAAATAATTTTTTGTGACAGAGTCTCACTCTGTTACCCTGGGTAGAATACTGTGACATCAGCCTAGCTCATAGCAGCCTCAGACTCCTGGGTTCTAGTGATCCTCCTGCCTCAGCCTCCCGAGTAGCTGGGACTATAGTGCATGCCACCACATCTGGCTAATTTTTCTATTTTTTACTAGAGACAAGGTCTTGCTCTTGTTCAGGCTGGTCTCAAATTCCTGAGCTCAAGCAATCCTTCTGTCTTGGCCTCCTGGAGTGCTAAGATTACAGGGGTGAACCACCTCTCCCAGTCTATATAAAATATAATTTTTAATATTGTCTTTAATGGAAGAAGGGACTCAGAAAAGCAAAGTGCCCAAGGCCCCATGAAAATCACAGCACAGCCCTGAGCCCTACCATTTTTTTTTTTTTTAACACAGAGCCTCAAGCTATTGCCCTGGGTAGAGTGCCGTGGCATCTCAGCTCACAGCATCCTCCAACTCCTGGGCTTAAGCGATTCTCTTGCCTCAGTCTCCCATGTAGCTGGAACGATAGCCACCTGCCACAACGCCCAGCTAATTTTTGGTTGTAGTTGTCATTGTTGTTTGGAAGGCCCGGGCTGGATTTGAACCCGCCAGCTCTGATGTAGGTGGTTGGTGCCTCAGCTGCTGAGCTACAGGTGCCAAGCCCCATACATGTTTTTAAAGCCCTTTCTCTGGGAACTTCAATCTACTTTGTAAGTAAAAATGAAAGGGCGGGCACACACACACACACAAAAGGTCACAATCAGGGGCTCGGCGCCTGTGGCTCAAGCAGCTAAGGTGCCAGCCACATACACCTAAGGTGGAGGGTTCAAATCCCCAGCCCGGGCCCGCCAAACAACAATGATGGCTGCAACCAAAAAAAATGGCCAGGCATTGTGGCGGGCGCCTGTGGTCCCAGCTACTTGGGAGGCTGAGGCAGGAGACTCGCTTGAGCCCAGGAGTTGGAGGTTGCTGTGAGCGTGATGCCATGGCACTCTACCCAGGGGGATAGCTTGAGGCTCCGTCTCAAACAAAAAAAAAAAAAAAAAAAAAAAAGGTCACAATCAGGGACTAATTCTAGGCAAATGCTCTTGGAAGCACCTATCCCCCCACTTTTCCCTCCCACGGTCAAGGTATTTGTCCATAGGTGGGTAAAAAAAAAACCTCACCTTTGACCCTTGAAGGCCTTGAAAGTGGGCCAGCAGTGAGCAAGTATTGATCCAGTGATTTGATTCTGGGAATACTTGGCCATGTTCAGCTGCAGATTCTCATTGGGGAAAAAAAAAAAAAAAGAAAGAAAAAACAACTTGGCACCAGAGACTCAAAAAACCAGTCTAATCCAGGCACACTGGAGGCAGCCAGGACTTATAAATACCCTTGCTGGCCTGGCCCAGAGGAGCCTGCGTGGTTTGGGCTGTCCTCCCCGTGTTTCACCCCGTGGCACTAGCTGAGCAGTTGTTTGCCACAAGGAGAGGAGGGAACAGAGGGAGGTGGCTCTGATGACTTCCCTGGGTACCGATTGTTCATTCCTTCTGGCTGGACAGACAGAGGAGCTCCCCAGCTGACATGGGAAAGGTCAAAGTGACTTGCCTTGAACAGGTATCCCTCAGAGCCCTGCACCCCAGGACCCTCATCTGTTTTCATTTAATTATTAAATCCTTTTTTTAAACAACCATTGCTGCTTTCTTCTGGGGTACAAGGGTGAAGCATGAGGGGTGCAGGTGGGCAGCCCAGGGGAGAAGAGCTGTCCCTAGGAGCTGTGGCTGCAGGCTGGGCCCTGTTCAAGCTCACAGTCCCTTCTGAAATGGCCCTGTCTGTGCCCTGCCAAGCCTTCAGCATCCACCATCGCTCTTGTTCACACCCCTCAAAATGAAACTATAGACCAACCTTTCTTCCCTTCCTTACCCAACCTCTCACCTGCAGGAGGAGAGGGGGGATCTATGGGGCCACTTCTGACTCTGACCTCCCATCCCCCATGGACTCAGCATCTCTCCCTTATCTCAGCTGCCTTAGAGGTCTGCAGGGCCAGGAAGGGGAGCTGCCAGAGGTGGCTCTGGGCCGGACAACAGAGCCTGCCAGCCTCATCTCCAGGCCCCGGCCCTGAAGGCCCCAGGAGTGCTTTTTGGTGCACAGAATTGACAGGGAGCAGCAAGTGCCAGAAACTATACTGAGTGGCCCTAGTCACCACTCACATGCTGAGGTACTACAGGTGAGGCTGCAAGGTCTGGAGTCTGCAAACTGGACCTTGATGGGGAGTGACCCTCATAATTGCTCTGAAAACCCACCTGGACCATTATGCCCCTCTGTGTCCCCATGTAACCCTGTGACAGGTTCTTCTGCCTAAGAATGGATGTGTGTGACATTCCCACTCACATTAGCTTCTGAAATCAATTTCTTTTTTTGAGAGAGAGTTTCTTACTTTGTTGCCCAGGTTAGAGTACTGTGGCATCAGCCTAGCTCACAGCAACCTCAGACTTCTGGGCTCAATCGATCCTCCTGCCTCAGCCTCTGAGTATCTGGGACTACAGGCACCTTCCACAATGCCCAGCTAGTTTTTCTATTTTTATTAGAGACAGGGTCTCACTCTTGCTCAGGCTGGTCTCAAACTCCTGAGCTCAGGCAATCCACCTGCCTCGACCTCCCAGAGTGCTGGGATTACAGGTGTGAGCCCCCATGCCCAACCTCGGGGTCAATTTCTTTGGCTGCTTCAGTATTTCCTAACTCTGCCACTGCATTACATCCATGTTTGATCTGGCATCAGAAAGTGGCCTCCCTCCAAGGCAGGGCAACTGTCCCATAGTCAGGGCTAAAATTCTGTCACTTGCTAAACTGTCCCAGCCTCTAATCTCACTTTGGTGTCTTAGAGGGGAGAGATATGACAATTAGAGGCCAAAACAAGTGTAGCTATTTTTCCTCTGGGCCGGGCCCATTCCCATTTTGTTCCTGCTGGTTTCTGTCACCCCATAGCCTGGCTCCACATGGAGTTCAAATTTGGAATATGTGTCCTTTGAACAAGGCTCTTAGTCTGGTCCCGAATGAAAACCCCAAGTTGGGGTGACTCTAACTCTGAATCACCTTGAGAATTCACAGTGACACCGGCGTCCATGAGTATCACTAATCTAAATAAATATTGCCTATGGCTGGGCACAGTGGCTCACATCTGTAATGCTAGCGCTCTGGGAGGCTGAGGCGGGTGGATTGCTAGAGCTCAGGAGTTCGAAACCAGCATGAACCAGAATGAGACCCTGTCTCTCAAAAAATAGTCAGGCGTTGTGGCAGGTGCCTATAGTCCCAGCTATTCAGGAGGCTGAGGCAAGAGACTATCTTGAGCCTGAGAGTGTGGGATTGCTGTAAACCAAGACACCATGGTACTCTACCGGGGGTGACTAAGTGAGACTCTGTCGCAAGAAAGAAATATTGCCCTGGCTCAGCGCCTGTGGCTTAAGTGGCTAAGGTGCCAGACACATACACCTAAGGTGGTGGGTTCAAATCCAGCCAGGGCCTGCCAAAACAACAATGATGGCTGCAACCAAAAAATAGCCGGGCGTTGTGGCAGGCACCTGTGGTCCCAGCTACTTGGGAGGATGAGGCAGGAGACTCGCTTAAGCCCAGGAGTTGGAGGTTGCTGTGAGCTGTGATGCCATGGCACTCTACCCAGGGGGATAGCTTGAGGCTCTGTCTCAAAATATATATATATATATTGCCCAAAAACAATCAGTAAGGTTGTAACAATCAGTAAGGGTGTAACAGCTTTGATAACAGCTTTATGGAGGGATCATTCACATACAACACAAAGCATTCACTTAAAGTGAGCGGTTCAATGATTTCTAGTATATTCAGAGAGTTGTGTGATCATTACCATAATCCATTCTAGAACATTCTCCTCACCCAAGAAAGAAGCCATACTCCCCCTAGCTGTTACCCACAATTCTTCCTCCCACCCCACCCCCCAGCCCTTAACAACCACTAATCTACTTTCCGTCTCAATGAATTTGCCTACTCTGGACATTCCATATAAACAGAATCATATTTTTTTTAAAGTAAATAGAGACCAGGCACAGTGGCTCATGCCTGTAATCCTAGCACTCTGAGGGGTGGAAGTGGGTGGATTGCTTGAGCTCACAAGTTTGAGACCAGCCTGAGAAAAAGTGAGACCCCCATCTCTACTAAAAATAGAAAAACTGAGGCAAGAGGATTGTTTAAGCCCAAGTTGGAGGTTGCTGTGAGCTATGATGATCCATGGCACTCTACCATGGCGACAGCTTAAGATTCTATCAAAGAAAGAAAGGAAGGAAGAAGGGAAGGAAGGAAGGAAAGAGGGAGGGAGGGAAGGAGAGAGGGAGGAAGGAAGGAAGGAAGGAAGGAAGGAAGGAAGGAAGGAAGGATCAGCTGGGTATAGTGGCAGGCACTTGTAGTCCCAGCTACTTGGGAGGCTGAGGCAGGAGAATCATTTGAGCCCAAGAGTTTGAAGTTGCTATGAGCTATGAGACCATAGCACTCTACCCACGGCAACAGAGTGAAACTTTTTATTGTTTTGCAGTTTTTGGCCAAGGCCAGGTTTGAACCCACCACCTCCAGTGTATGGGGCCAGTGCCCCACTCCTTTAAGCCACAGGCGCTGCCCCAGAGTGAAACTTTGTCTCAAAAAAATAAAAAAAAAAAATGTATGACAACACCTCCCTGAATGAAGGAAGAGAGGAAAAGGTGCTAGTCTAAAGTGACCCAGGAAAGTTTGGGAATGACTGGAGATACTGAGACTGATACCAAAGGAAGTCCGCGTGTGCGCTGGACTCTAGTCCCTAGGCTGGTTTCTCAGTGAGTACCGGGTAACAATTCAGAGCCACTGTAGGGGTATGCTAGGGTTAACTGGCAAACAGGTGGATGATGGACGGGGAGGGCCAGGTTTCTCCTATCAGAGAGAGAAGCTATAGACAGGCAGAGGGAAGGCGGGAAGGAGCCAGTGATGCTCAGAATTGGAGACATCAGTCTGTTTACTGTAAATATAGCAGGCAAATATGGAAACGGTGGGTATGTGTGTATTACTCCTCTACGTGTATATACATATGTGTAGCATGTACATGTTACCTGTTTCTATACATGTGTTTCCAGCTTGTCCACTGAGAGGCTTAGATCCACAACACCCAAGTAGCCATGAGCAATGCAGTCTTGGTCTAATGCATTCTGCCCAGTAAAAGGAACCCAGGCTCCGTGGAGAAACGGCTGATTCCAGGGCTCGGGCAGGGACTACGTAAGCTGAGCCAGAAGCATCTAGTGAAGGAAGAAAGTAAGGAAATGCTCACACATCAAAATGATGGGGCGATGACAAAGGGACACGGAGCCAAGTGGAAGAGCTCCCAAGGCCAGAGCTGGAACAACGTGAACAACAAAAGAAATAATGTTGCATTGAATAATAACTCCCAGGGTGAAATAAATGTCCAGGAATCCATAAGGAGGAGAATAAATAATGAATAATGACAAATCTCAAGTGCAGGATTCTTTCTCTTTTTTTTTTT
>NW_003852462.1:6483006-6490182 GCF_000181295.1 Otolemur garnettii
GTTGTAGTTGTCATTATCGTTTGGCAGGCCCAGGCTGGGTTTGAAGCCACCACCTCCACTGTATGTGGCCGGCGTCCTACCCACTGAGCTATGGGCACCACCCATCACGTGCAGGATTCTAAGTAACATATGTGGGCACTGCCCCCTCCAGGAGGTGGAGCATTAACTCCCCACCTCTCCATGTGGACTACACACAGTGACTTACAAAGGGGACCGTGTGAAGGAAGGCCAGGAGACTTGGGTCGGTGCCCTTAGCACAGTGGTTTTGGAGCCAGTCACACACTCCAAGGGTGGCGAGTTCAAGCCCGCCCAGGCCAGCTAAACAATTGCAACAAAAATATAGCCAGGTGTGGACGGCGCCTGTGGCTCAGTGAGCAGGCCACCTGCCTCATATACCAAGGGTGGCGGGTTCAAACCCGGCCCTGGCCAAAGTGCAACAAAAAAATAGCTGAGTGTTGTGGCCAGCACCTGTAGTCCCAGCTACTTGGGAGGCTAAGGCAAGGGAATCCCCTAAGCCCAAGAGCTGGAGGTTGCTGTGAGCTGTGATGTCACCGCATTCTACCCAGGGTGACATAGTGAGACTTTGTCTCAAAAAAAAAAAAGAAGGGCAGGGGGCAGGGGACAAGGTAACTTTACCATGGAGAAACCTGGCTAACAGGTCAACATTATCCATGTAATCCATGTCCCGAGCAGATGATGCTGTGATGTGATGTGGTGAGAATGACTCCTCCGTGGTCTTCCTCCCCAGAGCCCAGAACTCCAGTCTAGTCAGGAGGAAAACATCAGATGGATCCCATTTGAGGGACTTTTGACAAAATACCTGACTAGTACTTCTCAAAACCGTCAAGGTCTGGTCATATCAGCCAGGGACAAAGAAACCCCTTGTTTATCTCAACTTGGCTTTTTTTCACTTTTTTCTTTTTTTCTTTTTTTTGGCCAGGGCCGAGTTTGAACCCGTCACCTCCGGTATATAGAGCTGGTGCCCTACTCCTTTGAGCCACAGGTGCCACCACACCCCACCACCCCACCACCCCCGCCCCAGCTTGGCTTTTGATCTGTGCTTATGCCTGGTTCATGCCTGGGGCACATGGATTGAAAAAAAAAAAAAAAAACACGCCAAGGTCATCAAAAATCTTGATCACAAGCAAGAGGAGTCTTAGGAGACTAAATGTTATGTGGGTGTCCTGGACAGGATCCTGGAGCAGAAAAAGGACATTAGGTAAAAAACTAAGAAAAGGTGACTGGGCTCGGCGCCTGTGGCTTAAGTGGCGAAGGCACCAGCCACATATACCTAAGTTGGTTGCTTCGAATCCAGCCCAGGCCTGCCAAATAACAATGACGGCTGCAACCAAAAAATGGCCGGGCGTTGTGGCGGGCACCTGTGGTCCCAGCTACTTGGGAGGCTGAGGCAGGAGACTCGCTTGAGCCGGGAGTTGGAGGTTGCTGTGAGCTGTGATGCCACAGCACTCTAACCAGGGGGACAGCTTGAGGCTCTGTCTCAAAAAAAAAAAAAAATAGGTACCCAGTTCCACCCCGTCCTGGGGACATGAAATTTGAATGAAAACACCTGTTCAAAGTCACTTTCCCAGCTACTCTTCATTCAGGGCTGGTGACTTGTGACCTAATCTCCACTCCAGGAACAAGACACTTTTAAAGTTCTGGGGTTGGAAATGTGATCCGTGACCACAGGGGGTGTGTCTATGAGGGTACAGACTAGGGGCCCAAGTCCCTGCCATGCTCTTAGTAACCAGGGTCGAAATGCCAGTTCAGCTTCTAGGTCAAAAGATTGGCTTGTCCCTGTGGTTGCCTAAGAAATGCAGGCTACTCCAGGCTTCTACATTAGCTGACACCCGCTTCCCTCCCCAGAGGGAAAGCCCTTGGAACAAGAGAGGACAGCAGGAGAGAGGAAACATCGCCAACCTTCTAGGACAGCAAGTTCCCAGGGGCCCCAGGAGCCCTGCCAGGACAAGCCAATCTCCCAGGGATCAACAAACAGGGACCAGGAAAGAAGCAGCCCCAAGTCAGCCCTGTTTGTGCCCCAGACTGGGCGGTGCATGGAAAATCCTGCTGCATATGAGGTGTGTTACACGTCACAGCTAAAACAAACAACATACACGGGTACTCACACTCTGAAGGGAGACCCGGTCTAAAAGTCACAGACCACGTTAAAAATATGAAATGTTATTATGATCACGGGCTCGGGTTCTTGGAACTAAGTTCACAACTCTTCTGTAGTGACCCCCTGCCTGGAAGACGGGGTGAGGGGGAGAGAGAGGATTGCCATCCACAATCCTATGACCTGTTCTTCTCACATGTGGTATTTACTGGGCAAGGCCCAGGCAGTGCGGCGAGAACCAAAGCAGGAGAGTGGGAGTATCACGTGGTGGGAGAATCTGGCAATACCAAGGGAAGGGGGCCTGTGCTTCCAAACACCAGGTGCAGCAGGCAATCTGCACTCCCAGAGGGAGACCCTGCAAGGGTCCTGCTGCAGGTGTGGGGCTCTGCTGGATCCCAGGCACTGCCACCGGGCCTGGTTAACTCAGTGGGTCAGACATCGTCGGGGATGGTGGGCCAGCCCCAAAATACCCTTCTTAGGTGCCTGTGGCTTCCCGCGTTCTCCATGGGGACATTCCCTGGCTAGAGGGATACACATGGTCTGTGAAGGAGGTAAAATATATCTAGCCTCCCAGGCCCTTACCGTCTGTGCCACGATCTACACAGCCCCACAGGGGCCCAGTGGGATCCAGCCCCTGGTCCCTAGTGCCCAGACGTCAAGGAGGAATCCAGGTAGAAGTTATATACATATATATATTTCTATAATTAGATTGTTTGTAATTCAAGTTCATGATACCACTGACACCCTAACTCTGATTCCTGATCTTGTAAGCAAATTGTGGATGGCAATATCCTTTTTTTTTTTTTGCAGTTTTTTTTTCTGGCTGGGGTCGGGGCCAGGTTTGAACCTGCCACCTCCAGGATATGGGGCCAGCGCCCTTATTCCCTTAAGCCACAGGAGCCACTAAATTTTTTTTTTTTTTTTTTTGAGACAGTCTCACTCTGTTGCCCCAGGATAGAGTGCCATGGTGACAGCCTAGCTCTCAGCAACCTCAAACTCCTGGACTCAAGTGATCTTCCTCCCTCAGCTCCCCAAGAAGCTGGGACTACAGGTGCCCAACACAACACTAGGCTAATTTTTTCTATCTGTAGTAGAGATAGGGGTCTTGCTCTTGCTCAGGCTAGTCTGGAACTCCTGAGCTCAAGGGATCCTCCCGCCTTGACGTCCCAGAGGGCTGAGATTATAGGCGTGAGCCACCATGTCCATCTGGCAATGTCCTTCCAATTGTGACTGTCCAGTGGGGAAGATGAAGCAACTGGGATCACTTTAGGTAAGGGGGGGACTATGGAATGGGAAATCAATGGATGAGGTTTGCTGAAATTAAATACCACCTGCGTATCTAAGACCCATCTGGAGGTGACAAACCAGTAGCAGGTGTTCCAGAACATACCTCAGGGAACGGATGAAGCTGAAGATAGAACCTGGAAGTCCTATAGATGCCAGAGAGATGGTTTGTAAAGGCTCAGGGCTAGATGAGGTCACCCAGAAAGAGGGGATACAACCCCCAAATCACAGCACTGGGAAGCTTGGCAGTTTTTGAGCTGCAGGAACCCCATTCTATGCCACTTTGAAAACCACCCAGCACACACCCTTCACTGATGAGCATTCAGGCACCTCTGAAAGAACAGGGACTGAGGAATATTAAGACTTGGGTCTTCCAGCCTGAGTAAGAATGAGACCTTGTCTCTACTAAAAATAGAAAAATTAGCCTGGCATTCTGGCACCTACCTATAGTCTCAGCTACTTGGGAGGCTGAGGCAGGAGGATAGCTTGAGTCCAGGAGATTGAGATTGCTGTGAACTAGGTAGATACAGCAGCCTGTCCTGGGGCAATGGAGTGAGACTCTATCTTAAAAAAAAAAAAAAAAGACTTAGGTCTCATCTTCTCTCTGCCCCTTACCAGCTATATAGCTCAGCAAGATGCAACTTCTCTAAGCCTCAATTTCCCCATCTGTAAAATTGCTGTGATTTACATGGCTTTCATTGTTTATCAATAATCAAATGACAGGCTCAGCGCCCATAGCACAGTGGTTACAGCACCTGCCACATATACCAAAGCTAGCGGGTTCAAACCCAGCCCAGGCCAGCTAAACAGCAATGACAACTGAAACAAAAAAATAGCTGGGTGTTGTGGCGGGCATCTGTAGTCCCAGCTACTTGGGAGGCTGAGTCAAGAGGATTGCTTGAGGCCAGAATTTGAGGTTGCTGTGAGCTATGATGGTGCCACAGCACTCTACCCAGGGCAACAGAGTGGTACTCAGTCTCAAAATAAATAAATAAATAGTTTGCAGCTGCTGTGAGCTACAAAGATCCTATGGCACTCTACCCAGGGTGACAAAGTGCAACTCCATCTCAAAATTTAAAAAAAAAAAACCTTCAGGGCGGCGCCTATGGCTCAAAGGAATAGGGTGCTGGCCCCATATGCTGGAAGTGGTGGGTTCAAACCCAGTCCTGGCCAAAAACTGCAAAAAAAATTTTAAAAATTAAAAAAAAACTTCAAGGTATGGAAGGCTGCGGGTGATGGCTAACGCCTGTAATCCCAGCACTCTGGGAAACCAAGGCAGGTGGATTGCTTGAGCTCAGGAATTCGAGACCAGCCCAAGAAAGAGTGAGACCTGGTCTTACAAAAAATAGAAAAATTGGCTCAGCGCCTGTGGCCCAAGTGGCTAAGGTGCCAGCCACATAGACCTAAGGTGGCAGGTTCAAATCCAGCCTGGGCCCGCCAAACAACAATGGCTGCAACAACAACAAAAAAAAAATAGTTGGGCCTTGTGGCGGGCGCCTGTGGTCCCAGCTCCTTGGGAGGCTGAGGCAGGAGACTTGCTTGAGCCCAGGAGTTGGAGGTTGCTGTAAGCCGTGATACCACAGCACTCCACCCAGGGGAACAGCTTGAGGCTCTGTCTCAAAAAAAAAATAGAAAAATTAGCCAGGCATAGTGGGGAGCATCTGTAGTCCCAGCTACTCAGAAGACTGTGGCAGGAGGATCGCTTGAGCCCAGAATTTGAGGTTGCTATGAGCCATGATGCCACCGCACTCTACCCTTACAGAGTGAGACTCTTTCTTTAAAAAAATAAAAATAGGCTCGGCGCCTGTGGCTCAAGTGGCTAAGGCGCCAGCCACATACACCTAAGGTGGCGGGTTCGAATCCAGCCTGGGCCTGCCAAACAACAATGACGGCTGCAACCAAAAAAAATAGCCAGGCGTTGTGGCAGGCGCCTGTGGTCACAGCTACTTGGGAGGCTGAGGCAGGAGACTCACTTGAGCCCAGGAGTTGGAGGTTGCTGTGAGTTGTGGTGCCATGGCACTCTGCCCAGGGGGATAGCTTGAGGCTCTGTCTCAAAAAATAAATAAATAAATAAATAAAAATAAAAATAAAAAACAAAACTCACAAGCAAAGCACAGGCCTAGCGCTCCCCCAGCTGGGCTTCTGTGTCCTTTTACAGATCTCCCCCTTCCAATGGTCCCAGGAGCTCCTATACCCCAGCCCTTCCCTACTTAGACTGTGTCCATGCTGGGTCTGCACTGGGAGGGCAGTAAACTGTGGAATCATTTTTAGGAACTAATGATTTCTTAAAACCCTGAGGCTTTTGGCCCTGTGAAGGGTGCCCTGATTCTGCCTCCTGAGGCTACAGGGCCCAGAAAAAAAAAACAACCCAGTAAAGCCCAAGGCTGCTGTGCCTCTCAGCATTTCTGAGGCTTGTAGGAGTCACACACTTCGTGACCCCAGCGGCCTGTGCCCACCTGCACTGTCTGCACTGAGCCTGCTCCCAGCTTTGCTCTTGTGTGCTTCACGGACGGTGTGGGCTTGCAGACAACCAGAGCAAGCCATTGTCTCTCAAAATTCAGTCAGGCACTACCGAGGTGAAACTGCGCAGGGAGAGAGCTCTTCCCCGCTCAGCCTTGCCGAGGGAACATCTCAGTACACTTCTTTCTCTTAGTTTTGCCTATACAGGCAAATTCCAGGGCAGAGTAAGGGGAACGCACTGGGGGCACTGGGGGCTCTGAAGTCCAGTGTTCATCTGTATTGGACCTGGAACCATCACCTCCTCTCGAGGTTACCTGCATTGCCCCTGAACTTTAAAATCATAACCAGTCCAGGCTAGACCAGGAGAGTCCAGGGTGACCATCGAGTGGAGCAGCACAGGCAGAACTGGCCATGCCCCTCACCAGCCTGTGCCTGTGGCATGAGGTCAGGAAGTCACTGAGTGCCTCCTTCAGAGGGATCTCGGAGTCCCTTCCTCCTGTAACCAGCACCCCTGTAACCAGCTCCATGAGCCCTTACATGTTTTTTTAATAGTTGTCTCCCTTAACTAACTGCTCGACCCTTTGAGTTGTTTCCCAGAAATAATGGACTTGAACTCCTGGCCTCAATAATCCTCCTGCCTTTGCTTCCCAAAGTACAGGCATTATAACATATGAGCCACCACATCCCAGCCTGAAATGATGGATGCTATAACACAAAGGAGTTGAGATTTCTTTTTTCTTTCTTTTTTTGCAATAGAGTCTCACTATGTTGCCCTTGGTAGAGTGCCGTGGCATTACAGCAACCTCAAATTCTTTGGGCTTAAGCGATTCTCTTGCCTTAGCCTACCAAGTAGCTGGGACCACAGGCGTCCAACCACAACACCTGGCTATTTTTTGTTGCTGTTGTCATTGTGTTTAGCTGGCCAGGCCTGGGCTCGAACCCGCCACCCTCGGTGCATGTGGTCAGTGCCATAACCACTGTGCTACGGGCACCTCCCGAGATTTTTTTTTTTTGTCTTTAAGATAGAGTCTCACTATGCCACTCTCCTTAGACTGCCATGGCATCACAGCTCACAGCAACCTCAAACTCTTGGGCTTAAGCGATTCTCTTGCCTCAAGCTTCCCAGTAGGTGGGACTACAGGTACCCCTACAGTTCCCAGCTATCTTTAAAGACAGGGTCTTACTGTTGCTCAGGCTGGTCTCGAACCTGTGAGTTTAGGCAATTCACCTGCCTAGGCCTCCCAAGTGCTAGGATTACAGGCGTGAGCCACCGCACCCGGCAGAAGTTGAGTTGGGTTTTTTTTTTTTTTTTTTTG
>NW_003852462.1:6490746-6496062 GCF_000181295.1 Otolemur garnettii
GTGTATGTGGCTGGCGCCTTAGCCACTTGAGCCACAGGCGCCAAGCCGGAATAGTCAAAGAATTCAGATTCTAGCCAAGTATGGTGGCTCACACTTGTAATCCTAGCACTCTGGGAGGTCAAGTCTGGTGGATTGCTTTGCTTAGGAGTTTGGGACCTGAGCAAGAGCAAGATCTCGTCTCTAAAAATAGCAGAGGATTGTGGCAGGTGCCTGCAGTCCCAGCTACTTGGGAGGCTGAGGGAAGAAGATTGCTTGAGCCCCAAGAGTTTGAGATTGCTGTGAGCTGTAACACCATAGCACTCTACCAAGGGGGGACAAGTGAGACTCTGTCTCAAAAACAAAAAAAAAAAAAAAAAAAAAAAAAAATGAAAGAAAGAAAGAATCCAGATTCTGAAGGCCCCAGGTCAGACTTACTGATGGCAAGATTCACAATCGCCTACAACCTGCTACACCATGGACCTGCCCCCAAGACACATGGCCCTTCCTTTAAAGCCCAGGCCCTCTACCTTTGTAGAAGACATCACTTTAAGGCAGCTTTTCCTGTTCTGGCAAAACATCTATCCCAGTAAAAATTCCTTTCTTGGGCTAGGCCAGGTGCTCCTACCTATAATCTCAGCATTTTGGGAGACTTAAACAGGAGGAAAGCTGGAGACTAGGAATTTGAGGCCAGCCTGAGCAAGACTGAGATCTTATCTCCACAAAAAAATTTTAAAAAATGAGCTGGGCATAGTGGCGGAAGTCTTTAGTCCTAGCTACTTGAGAGGCTGAGGCTGGAGGATCACTTGAGCCAGGATTTGAGGCTGCAGTGAGCTATGATCATGCTACAACACCCCAGCCTGGGTGACAGAGGCAGACCTTGTCTCAAAAACAAACAAGTGAAAGTCATCTCAGGTCAAATTACTACCCTTTCGAAACCCTTCCTTGGGCTCTTCGCCTGTGGCTCAAGTGGCTAAGGCGCCAGCCACATACACCTAAGGTAGTGGGTTTGAATCCAGCCCGAGCCCACCAAAC
Source organism: Otolemur garnettii (assembly GCF_000181295.1). Lineage (NCBI taxonomy): Eukaryota > Metazoa > Chordata > Mammalia > Primates > Galagidae > Otolemur > Otolemur garnettii. The sequence goes on from NW_003852462.1 coordinate 6,491,758, forward strand.
AACAATGGCGGCTGCAACCAAAAAAAAAATAGCCAGGCGTTGTGGCGGGCACCTGTGGTCCCAGCTACTTGGGAGGCTGAGGCAGGAGACTCGCTTGAGCCCAGGAGGGGGACAGCTTGAGACCATATCTTAAAACAAAAAAAACCCTTCATTGACTTTCCATTGTCCTTGGGATCCAGTGCAAATTCCCTGGCCTTCCAGGCCTGACCTCACCCTCCTCTTTGTCCTCCCTGCCTGCTACTCCCTAGCCCCCTGGGGCTGATTCCCTGCCAGCCTTTCTCTTCAGGCTCATTGCCAGCTGGACCTCTTCCTCCCTGGATCATCCTTGTCCCCCCCACACACACCTCTATTAGCGCCTTGGCTTATTCACAGTCCGTCTTTTTTCTTTTATTTATTTATTTGTTGCAGTTTTGACTGGGGCCAGACTTGAACCCACCACCCCTGGTATATGGGGCCGGTGCCCTACTCCTTGAGCCACAGGCACGCCCTTTCTTTTTTGAGACTGTCTCACTCCATTACCCCGGGTAGAGTGCCACTGCAGCATCATAGCTCACAACAACCTTAAACTCTTGGGCTCAGGTGATCCTCTTGCCTCAGCTTCCCGAGTAGGAACTACAGATACCTGCCATGACTCCCAGTATTAGTTTTTGGTTTTTTTTTTTCTATTTTTAGTGGAGACAGAGTCTCGGGCTTGCTCAGTCTGATCTTGAACTCCTAAATTCAAGCCATCCAGCTGCCTCTGCTTCCCAGAGTGCTAGGATCACAGGTGTGAGCCACCACACCAGGCCCCTCAGTCCATCTTTAGGTACAAGCACAGGAGCTCCATGGCACCAGCCCCCCAGCCTGGCTTCCAAGACTTTTAGAACTTGTTACATTTTTTTCTTCAAGGACTAAAGGGCCCTGCAGAGCTCACCTCCTGTGGATGCCCGGTGCCTTGCCTGGGTTTGCAACAGAGGAAGGGCAAGTCAGCATAGAGCCGTGATGCGATGTGTGTATAAATGAATGAGTGAGGGGGGTCTGCCCTGCCTCTCTCTCCTGCTCTGCACAGCTTGCTCTGCCAACCCAGTGATTGGAAACAACTGTGGGTCCAGACACTGCTGCTGGTCCTCGTCAGATGGTCCAGCATTCCTCAGTATCCAGAGAACAACACACCCTCTCCCCAACTCTGCACCACATTCTAAGGACAAGAACCTGGAACCCCACTTCTTGTGCCAAGCATCCTCAAAGTCTCTTGCCCAATAGCCATTCCAACCTGCCCTCCCACAATCAATGCAGCTTAAACCCCTATTGAGGCCAGACAATAATGGAGCTTATGTCCATTGGGTACTTTCTCCATCCCAGACACAATTCTCTTCCAGAATCCTCACCACACCCCTCCGAGGCACGTACTGTTATTACCCATCTCCCCTTTATAGTTGGAAAACAGAGGCTTAGAGAGGTTAGTGACTTGCTCAGGGTTCTGGGATTTGAACCCACATGGCCTGATGCCAGGGTGGGTAACGCTTGACCTCTGCCCTGGCTCAGGGTAGCACATTCTGCAGGCAAGGGTAGCTGGGCTCAATTCATGACTACAGGCAACTTACTTAACCTCTTATTAAGCTCCATTTGCTCATCTGTAAAATAGGGATAATAAGAGGGCACGGCTTGTGCGGATACTTATGAGTTCAGGAACAGGCTGTGCTGGGGCATGCCCAGTGCTCAAGGATGGATGGGTGCTCTTGCAGCGGGTACGGTGAGGCCCTTATGAATACACACCTCCTAGGGTTGTTGGGAGGATGAAATGAAACACAGATCCACTATCCTTCATCCCCAATTCTAAAACCCCAGAAGTTCTGAAAGCTGAAGGGTAACTCCCACAGCAACTGAGCCTGATCCCACTTCATCTCACTGAGAGGCAAACTCTGACCTTATCTGCTCTCAAGGCTGTTTACAGGGTGTTTTTAAATCCCATGCGGTGTGACTACTCCAAACCATTACGTGCTTAATGATGGAGCATTGCCCAGGCCAGGGGTGTCATTTAATCTGTGATACACATACTGTCTGTCTGACAGCTCTAAATAGTCAGAACAACTTCAGCTTGTGAAATACACCATGGGTTCTGGATAAAGGATTGTGATTAGCATCCTCCACACAACGTAGGTATACAGCAGGTGCTTGATAAATGACAATTCTCTCTTCATTTTGGATGATGTGTGTCCTTAACCTTTTTCTCTCCAGCCTGCCTGCTTTTGAATTCTTGTGCATTTTATTTTTATTTATTTATTTATTTATTTATTTTGAGACAGAGCCTCAAGCTGTCCCTCTGGGCAGAGTGCTGTGGCATCACAGCTCACAGCAACCTCCAACACCTGGGCTCAAGCGAGTCTCCTGCCTTAGCCTCCCAAGTAGCTGGGACCACAGGCACCTGCCACAGTGTCTGGCTATTTTTCAGTTGTAGCCATCATTCTTGTTTTGGCAGGCCCAGGCTGGATTAGAACCTGCCACCTTAGGTGTATGTGGCTGGTGCCTTAGCCACGTGAGCCACAGACACTGAGCCTAATTTATTTATTCTTTTAGAGACAGACTCTCACTTTGTCACCCTCGGTAGAGTGCTGTGGCATCACAGCTCACAGCAACTTCCAGCTCTTGGGCTTAGGCAATTCTCTTGCTTCAGCCTGCCGAGTAGCTGGGACTATAGGGGTCTGCCACAATGCCCAGCTATTTTTTTTGCAGATTTTGGCCAGGGCTGGGTTTGAACCCACCACTTGTGGCACATGGGGCCAGAGCCCTACTCCTTTGAGCCATAGGCGCCGCCCCAAGCCCAGCTATTTTTTTTATTGCAGTTTAGCCGGGCCCAGGTGTGAACCCACCACCCTCGGTGGTATACGGGGCCTGCGCCCTACTCACTGAGCTACAGGTGCCACCTGAGTTCTTGTACATTTTAATGGATGCAAATAGATACTGGTAAGAATCCTGTTCTGACAACTAGGCCTTTGGAGCTGATCATAGGCAGAGCTCTAAGCCCTTTCTCTGGCCTACCTCAGCTACGGCCTGAGGAAAGATTATATAACCTGGCATTCAGCAACAGGACCCTGTGCTCTACTGCCTCACATACTCTGGGACAAAGGGAAGAGTGGGAGGGAAGGAGGAGGGAGGGAGGAAAAAGGGCAGCGTCCATTCTGGCAGCGCCTGCCCAGCTGGCCAGTCCAATAACAAAATATATTAGAAACTGGCTGGCCTACGGGGCCTGTAATCCTAGCACTTGGGGAGACAGAAGGATCTCTCGAGGCCAGGAGTTTGAGATCAGCCTGAGAAACATAGTGAGACCCTGTCTTTACCAGAAAAGAAAAAAAGATTATTTGGGAGTGTTGGTGTGCACCTGAGTCCCAGCTACTGGGGAGGCCGAGGCAAGAAGATCAGGCAGACTACATATATCCTATACATGTATTCTACTTTAGAGGTGAGAAAGTGCCCAGTTAGGCACAAAGATCCACTTAGGTGGATATATATTTTGAATACTTAGAATTGGGTGTATAACTCAATATGAATTGCTGACACCTGTCATTGGACTGGCCGGCTGGGCAGGCACCAGGTGCTTCCCTTCTAAGACATGATCAGGGAAACTCACCCACAGGAACAAAGAACTCAGCAGAGATTTTGAAAAAAACAAATTCCACCCTGGAAGGTACAGAGATTGACACTCACGGGCAGCGACTTTTTCTCCTCAGAGCTGGAACAAGACCAGCCTTTCATTTAGGAGAAGGTTTAACTTTTGAAGTCTCCTGAGGGTGGGATCTTTTAGGAGAAATGACAAGAGAGACCAGTGGCCTGCTGGGCCCGTGTTCTTTGTCATCAAACCACACTACCTGCCCCTGCTGCCCCTGGGCAGAAACAGGCCTTGTAGCTTCCTCAGTTCTGAGTGAGGCCTCCCAAGAGACACCAGCTCTGCTCCAGCCTTTCTCTCTCTGCAAAGCTGAAATGTTCCTTACAATTCTCTGCAAAGACAAGAAATGCCAAACCCTGGGGAGTGGGGGTATGTTTTTCTAATAGCTGCCAGCTTTTGCAGAAAAACAAAGATTAAAAAAGCAATTAGAGGTTCACCAGTCAGCAGTCAGAGGAGAGAACAAGAAGAAACCGCAGCAGATCAGCAAGCAGCTTCACAATTTGAATGATTAAGAAAGGCCCACGTAAGCTTCTCTTCTCTCCCCCTACTGAGCCAGGGGCACCTAAGTAGATCTTTGTGCCTAACTGCCTGGGCACTTCCTCACCTCGAAAGCTGACATGTTCTACATACAGTATGTAGTCTGCCTGGCTTTTTTTTTTTTT
>NW_003852462.1:6496197-6500151 GCF_000181295.1 Otolemur garnettii
TTTTTTGGTTGCAGCCATCATTGTTGTTTGGCGGGCCCAGGCTGGATTCGAACCCACCAGCTCAGGTGTATGTGGCTGGCGCCTTAGCCACTTGAGCCACAGGTGCCGGGCCTTATAGTCTGCCTGGCTTTTTTACTTTATGCTCAACTTGATTGAAATGTAATTTTTTTTTTTTTTTTGAGACAGAGTCTCATTATGTCACCCTCAGTAGAGTGCTGTGGCGTCACAGCTCATAGCAACCTCCAGCTCTTGGACTTAGGCGAATCTCTTGCCTCAGCCTCCCGAGTGCTGTGACTATAGGCACCCACAACACCCGGTTATTTATTTATTTATTTATTTGGCCAGGGTTGGGTTTGAACCCGCCACCCTTGGCATATGGGACCAGTGCCCTACTCCCTACTCCTTGAGCCACAGGCAACACCCCAAAAGGTATTTTTTGACTTTTTTTTTTTTTGCAGTTTTTGGCCAGGGCTGGGTTTGAACCCACCACCTCCGGCATATGGGGCCAGCCCCCTACTCCTTTGAGCCACAAGCATCACCCTAAAGTGTAACTTTTAATGAGTTTTATCCTGATTTTATAAACACACATACATATGTATGTGTAACTCTGATAAAAGTGTAAAACATTTTCATTACCCTTAGAAGTTTCCTCTAGCTTCTTTGCAGTCAATTCCCAAACCATCCCCGACCCCAGGTGTCCCTGATCTGTTCTCAGTCACTCTAGGTAAGTTTTGCCTTTTCTAGAATTTCATATAAATGAAATCATGCATGTTTTCATGTCTGGCTCTTTCTGTTTCGTTGATGCTGTTGTAAATAGAATTTTTATATTATTTATTTATTTATTTATTTATTTTTTGAGACCAAGCCTCAAGCTGTCCCCCTGGGTAGAGTGTCGTGGCATCACAGCTCACAGCAACCTCCAACTCCTGGGCTCAAGCGATTCTCCTACCTCTGCCTCCCAAGTTGCTGGGACTACAGGCGCCCACCACAATGCACAGCTGTTTTTTGGTTGCAGCCATCATTGTTGTTTGGTGGGCCAGGGCTGGATTCGAATCCGCCAGCTCAGGTGTATGTGGCTGGCGCCTTAAGCACTTGAGCCACAGGCACCGAGCCTTATTTATTTTTTTGAGACATAGTCCAAGCTGTTGCCCTGGGTAGAGTACCATGGCAACATCATAGTTCACAGCAACCTCCAACTCTTGGGCTCCAATGACCCTCTTGCCTCAGTTTTTTGTATTTTTAGTGGAAACCAGAATCTCACTCAGGCTCAGGCTGGTCTCAAACCCATGAGCTCAAGTAATCCACCCACCTCGGCCTCCCAGAGTGCTAGGATTACAGGCATGAGCCATCATGCCCTGTCGTAAATAACATTTTTGTTGTTGTTGAAGATACAGTCTCACTTTGCGGCCCTCAGTAGAGTGCTGTGGCTTCACAGCTCACAGCAACCTCAAAGTCTTAGGTTCGAGGAATTCTCTTGCCTCAGCCTTCGAAGTAGCTGGGACTATAGGCACCTACAACAATACCTGGCTATTTTTTGAGATGAGGTCTTGCTCTGGCTCAGGTTGGTCTCAAACCTGAGAGCTCAGGCAATCTACCCTCCTCGGGCTCCCAGAGTGCTAGGATTATAGGAGTGAGTCATCAGGCCTGGCCCCCATAAATAGAATTTTTAAAAATATATATGTATTTTTAGGCCAGGCATGTTGGCTCACACCTATAATTCTAGCACTCTGGGAGGCTGAGATGGGTGGGTTGCCCAAGCTCAGGTATTGAAGACCAGCCTTAGCAAGAGCAAGATCCCATCTCTAAAAATAGCAGGGCATTGGGTGGGCACCTTTAGTCCCAGCTACTTGGGAGGCTGAGGCAAGAGGATAACTTTTTTTTTTTTGAGACAGAGTCTCTCTATGTGGCCCTCGGTAGAGTGCTGTAGCATCACAGCTCACAGCAACCTCAAACTCTTGGGCTCAAGTGATTCTCTTGCCTCACCCTCCCAAGTAGCTGGGACTACAGGTGCCCGCCACAATGCGTGGCTATTTTTTGTTGCAGTTGTCATTGATGTTTAGCTGGCCCAAGCTGGGTTTGAACCTGCCACTCTTGGCACATGTGGTCAGTGCCATAACCACTGTGCTATGGGCACCACTGCAAGAGGATAACTTGAGCCCAAAAGTTTGAGATTGCTGTGAACTATGATGCCATGGCACTCTACTGAGGGTGACCAACTGAGACTCTGTCTGAATAAAAATAAATAAATTAGGCTCGATGCCTGTGGCTCCAGTGGCTAAGGCGCCAGCCACATACACCTAACGTAGAGGGTTCAGATCCAGCCTGGGCCTGCCAAACAACCAAAAAATAGCCAGGCATTGTGGTGGGCACCTGTGGTCCCAGCTACTTGGGAGGCTGAGGCAGGAGACTCGCTTGAGCCCAGGAGTTGGAGGTTGCTGTGAGCTGTGATGCCATGGCACTCTACCCAGGGGAATAGCTTGAGGCTCTGTCTCAAAAAAATAAATAAATAAAAATAAAAATATATATATATTTTTAAATAAATAAATTATATCTATCTATCTATATCTATATATGTAGATTTGTTTTAGAGATGGGGGTCTGTCTCACTATGTTGCCAAGGTTGGACATGGACTCCAGGGTTCAAATGATCCTCCTACCTCAGCCTCACAAGTAGCTGGGACTACAGATGTGTGCCCCTGAACCTGGTTATAAATAGATATATTTAAAAAATCATATTCAAATTGCTTGCAGCTGCAAATAATTGTTTTTGTATATTGACCTTATTTTGTGTGACTTTGCTAAATTCACTAGTTAATCCTAGTAATTGTCACAGATTCCTTAGAATTTTCTAGTAAACAGTTACATCATCTGTGATTAAGGATGGTTTTACTTCTTCCTTTCCATTCTTTACATCTTTTTTCTTTCTTTTTTTTTTGAGACAGAGTCTCACTTTATCACCCTCAGTAGAGTGCTGTGGCATCACAGATCACAGCAACCTCCAACTCCTGGGCTTAGGCGACTCTCCTGCCTCAGTCTCCCCAGTAGCTGAGACCACAGGCACCCACCATAATGCCCAGCTATATTTTTTTTTTTGCAGTTTTTTTGAACCCTTCACCTCTGGTATATGGGGCCAGAGTCCTACTCCTTTGACCCACAGGCACCGCCCACCAGCTATTTTTTACACCTTTTTTCCTTGTTCTTGCCTCACTGCACTGTCTAGGACCTCCAGGACAATGCCAAATAAGTGGTAAGAGGCAAGCTTGGGGAATGGTTACAGGGGCAGGCAGTTAGTTGTTTACCATAGCGTGAGTTAGCTGTAGGTTTGTGTGGAAGCCTTTTATCAGACAGAGGAATTCCCTCCTGTGCCCAGTTTGCTGAGAGGTTTTTCATGAAGGGGTGTTCAGTTTTTTGTTTTGAGACAGTCTGGCTCTGTTGCCCTTACTAGAGTTCAGTGGTGTCATCATAGCTCACTGCAACTTCAGACTCCAGGGCTCAAGTTATTCTCCCACCTCAGCCTCCTGAGTAGCTGGGATTGCAGAGGTGAACAATAAAGTTAGATAATTTTTTCTATTTTTAGTAGTGACATGATCTTGCTTTTGCTCAGACTGCTCTTGGGAAGGCCTGAGCTCAAACAATCCTCTTGCTTGGCCTCCCAGAGTTGGAGGATTACAGGTAGGCGTCCAGCCAGGTGTTCTGTTTTGTCAAATGCTTTTACGCACCTATTGATGTAATCATCGGGTTTTTCTCCTTCATTTATTTATTTATTTATTTGAGACAGAGCCTCACTATGTCACCCTCAGTAGAGTGCCATGGTGTCTGAGCTCATAGCAACCTCAAGCTCGTGGGCTTCATCAGCAATTCTCTTGCCTCAGCCTCCCAAGTAGCTGGGACTATAGGCACCCAGCTTTTTTCTTGTTGCAGTTGTTATTGTTGTTTAGCAGGCCTGGGCCAGTT
>NW_003852462.1:6500376-6512182 GCF_000181295.1 Otolemur garnettii
CCACAGCACCCGTCTATTTTTTTGGTTGCAGCCATCATTGTTGTTTGGCGGGTCCGGGCTGGATTCAAACCCGCCAGGTCAGGTGTATGTGGCAGGCGCCTTAGCCGGTTGAGCCATAGGCGCCGAGCCCCTTTATTCTTTTAATATGCTGAATTATATGGGCTGATATTTGAATGTTAAACCAATCTTTCACACCTCATTTGGTCAGGATATATTATCCTTTTTCTATATTGTTGGATTTAATCACTAATGTTCTGTTGGGGGACGGGGTTATTCATTTGAATTTCTGCTATCCCTCCAAGAACACTCACAGCAGAGTAAAGGCTCTGTAAATATGTATGGAATGAATGGATCAGAGAGCCTCCTCAAAGTGGGATGCTGGCTCAAAAGACATGTGCACTTCTACATTTTGATAGAAATTTCCAGAATTCCCTCTGAAAATGTCCCAGTCTTCACTCTCACTGACACGTATGCCTAGGAATGAATGCTGGGAGCCATATGGTGCATAGCCCCAGGGAGCAGAAGAAACACTCAGTTTCCTCACCAAGCACCAGGAGGCTTCACCAAGAAGCCAAGACCTGAGATGGTATGGAAGGAGTCTGGCCAGCAAAGGAATGGAATCAGCTTAATCCAGGGAAACACTGTTCAAAGGCTCCAAGGCATGAAAGATCCTTGCATCAGCCACTAACTTGCCCTGTGACCTTGGGCAAATCTATCCTGCTTATCCACAAGAGAGAGTCCAAGGCAACAGGACTAACAAACATCCTGAGTATACAATGAGTTAACAGACAAAAGACCTTGGGGAGCACTAGTGAGGAGGAGGTTGGGGGAGACCTGTTTATGTCTCCAGCAGAGCAGCAAACTGCTAATCCTTGGGAAAAGAAGACAGGACAGGAGGCCAGGTGCTACCTTAGAGTTAGGAGTGTGGGTCCCAGTCTTAAAGTGCTCTGTGAGAGAGGAGGGAAGGTGGAGGGCTGTGCTCTGAGGATGGTATCACCTAGGACTTAGAATCCTGCCCAGAGAGAAGCAGTTCCCTCTGAGAGTTAACAGCTTGGAAGTACTCTCCTCTGGCTCTACCACTGCCTCATAAATCATCTTTAGCAATGAAGAATGTGACTCCTAAGCAACTTATGATTTGGTAGAACCAGGAAGCACTAAGAAACTAACCTTTTGGCTCTGGGCCTGTGGCTCAAGCGGCTAAGGCATCAGCCACATATACCTGAGCTGGCGGGTTCAAATCCAGCCCAGGGCCCGCCAAACAACAATGGTGGCTGCAACAAAAAAATAGCTGGGCGTTGTGGTGGGTGCCTGTAGTCCCAGCTACTTGGGAGGCAGAGGCAGGAGAATCGCTTGAGCCCAGGAGTTGGAGATTGCGGTGAGCTGTGATGTCACGGCACTCTATCCGGGGGGGACAGCTTGAGGCTTGGTCTCAAAAAAAAAAGAAAGAAACTAACCTTTTCCCTTGTCTTTCCTTCCTCATTTCTTTTTCCATATATATCTTTAGCATTAGTTTGGTTTCTCCTTCTAGGCCTGGGAGCAATGGTTTTAATTGAGTAATCACTGTATTTGCATGACTGCTCCCAAGAGTTGTTTTTATTTAAAGAGTCCCAGCAATCAAATATAGATTGGCTCCATAACTCCTGTGTTTGCACACAATTCTCCTGCTACTTAAGCTCTGTGTTTACACACAGGACATTGAGCAGCTTGGTCTGGTCAAGGGACTGCTTTCCATAGCTCTGGGAGACAAAAAACAAAGAGTTCTTAAGTTCTATATCTGGTGCCTCTGGAGTGGAATGAAAGTGGGGGTAACAGATTAAAGGGGTGAAGAAGTGGCTCCTTGAGAACAGGTAGAAGATTTTTGCTACAAACTTGATGAAGAATATGAAGACTTGAATTCTATAGCAGCAGAGGAGGGAACACAGAAAAGGAGATGGGGGGATGGATTTGGGAGAACTTTGGGAGCTAAAAGTCCCAGTTGAGTGATGGGTTGCTGAGAGAAAGAGAGAGAGAGAAGAGACTCCAAGGCAACAAGAAAGCTTCTGGCAATGATGCCTCATCAGGACAGGAAATAGGAGAGGCAGAGCATATGTGGGGGAGGAGAAGAATGATAAAGTTCAATTGGGGACATTATTCATTAGTTCCTTGGGCATTACTAGATGGCAGGTACCGTGTCAGGAAAAACCTTGAAGAAATGCAACAAGGTTCTTGCTCTCTTAAAGCTTGCATTACAGGGTGGGAAGGACAACTTAAATCAACAAATAACTGCAGAAACCTAATGCAAACTAGTCACATGATCGTGCTGTAAGGGTGGCCAGGGAAAGCCATCATCTGGGGGAAGACCTGGAGGTTCCAGATGGCAGGGCTGAGTTTGATAGTGGTCCCGGGCACACACAGAGAAGAGCGGTTTGGATACCTGAGTTTGGACTCAAAATCATCAGAAAAGATAGGCCAAACGCATATTGCAAAATACACGTAGCATTCAACACTATTTATAGGAAGATCAAAAATCACATCATGACCTGTGGGTACACTTGGGGTTTAGGTTGATTAGATCATGATTTTTCCCTACGACGGGTTGATGGATACAGAGATGTAAGATGTAATATGTAATCTGTATAACATTTTGCACAAGTAAATAGCACAAAGTAATCTTAAAAAAAAAAAAAAAAGATAAGGTGTAGGGCCTCACTAGGCTTCGCCAAGCCTGACTTTGCTGCCAGGCAGCCACAGCCGCCTTTCTCCGCATCTTTCAACGCTCGAGATCTGGCCTAGGCCGGCCCGGCACCAGCCCGGCGGCTCAGGGCAGGCCTCCCTCCAGGCTGCTCAGTGGTCCCGCCCACATCCGCCCTCTGGCCAATAGGTGTGCCGGATCCGGGTCCACACCCCCGCCGCGCCCCGCCCCGGCTCGGCCAGCGCGCGCCGCATGACGTCACGGCCCGGCCCGCGGCCACGTGACGGCGGCGCGCTTGGCTCCAGCTTGCAGCCGGGCTCTCGCTGCAGAGGCCGGTGAGGCGCCGGCGGCCACGCCGCGGAGGGCGCGGAGCGAGCCGAACGAGCCGAGCGGGGCGTTGGGACCCGCGCGCGCATGGAGGCTGCGCTGTCGGCCGCCTGAGGGCAGTAGGGCGAACGGACCCGGCGACCTCGCGCATCCCTCGAGCTACCAGGCGCTCACGGAACCGGGCGGCGACGGGCCGCTGAGCCGGCGCGGCCATGGCGACCGGCACTCAGCAGAAGGAGAACACGCTGCTTCACCTCTTCGCCGGAGGGTATGTACCCTGGGCTGATACCGTGCGCCCCTTCACCCGCGACCCCGTCAGTTTACTCCCCGGGCGCGGCGCCGGCCTCCTGCACCGGTTACCTGCTCTCCCCGGTGCCTAGGAGGAGGAAGTCTCGGCGTCGGGGGCCGCTGGGGAGGGTCGGGGCCTCTCCCATTTTCACCACACCCTGACCGCATGCCTGGAGGGTGATTGTTCCCCAGTTCCCCCGCGCTGATCGCGCTCCCACCGCCCATCTTTCTCCTCCTCTCGGCATCCCCAGCTCTTTCTCCTTTTGAACAATTAGTGGCTGATGTGAGTGTCACTCGGGGGCGGTCCTGCCTGTCCACTCCCGTCGTGGCTTTTCCCCGAAGTGCTGCGTTTCAGAGCCCTGGGTAGTAGGCTTGCTGATGTCGGGTCTGCCCTAGGGTCCTCATGGTTGCGTAGGATAATCCAGACATCAACAAGGGCCTGGAAAGTGCTAGTGATGCTGGCCAGCAACACGTGGGGTGGTTAAAAGAGGGACCATGTAAGAATGTGAGGTCAAGAAGGTGTGTTGAAAAGCTTTTCACCCGCTGGCGGGTGAAGACCAGCGCCGAAGACCAAATAATTGTTAAGAAAATGCGCTTTGTTTTGAAAGCTGCATTTATTTCGCTCCTCAGGCACCATAAATTTTTTCAGTGAGGGGCTGAGAGCTGATCGCCCCGCCCACCAAAAAAATAGAAGTTAAAATGTTTTTTGAGTATTCATAATTTTTTTTCGTTTATTATAACCTGTGGCTTTGGGTCCTTTTGAAGTATTGCAGATGTTGGACTCAGTTCGGTAACAGCAATTTTTAAGTGTACGAGACATGTTGCAAAAAATATAATTTATCCTGGATTATCATCTGGACTTGAGTATTCTAGTTGCAGTCTGACTGCTTCCTAGATATGTTCCCTATTACAAACAATGGTTAAGAAACTTATCGTCCACAGTAACTGTGATGAAAGCTCCTGAATTCTTTGTGCTTTTATTGTATGCAGTCACTAGCTGGCTTTGGGGGGTTTTTTGTTTGGTTGTATTTTTGGAGACAGTCTCACTCTGTTGCCCAGGCTAGAGTGCTTTTGTATCAGCTTAGCTCACAGTAACCTCAAACTCCTGAGCTGGAGGGATCCTCCATCCTAGGCCTCCCAGACTACTAAGATTACAGGCATGAGCCACTGTGTCTAGCGAGGCTTACTTTCTACAACCTGAAAACTTTGGTGGTGGTTCATAGATAGGAAGAATTTCTCATTCATCTTTTTCCTGTCATTCCCTCTCAACCCTTCCTCCCTGTCCGGGTTGATACTTCCTTTGAGAGTAGTATAACACAGGGGTATGCATTCTTAAATTAAGACACTCTATATACATTTGTCATTCTTGGGGATTTTAAACAACTTGGCCATATTTTTAAAGTTTTCCACTTTTCAAAGCCAAGAAGGAGAATTTTTTTTTTTTTAAATGTCTCTGTTCCAAACCCAGAGAGTTACATGCTGGAGCAGCCTCTCCTGGGGCTCACTGCGGAACTGATGGCCCTGTCCTTGTGCACCCTTCGCAGTGCCCTCTGGCTGCCAATTCTACTGGAGCACCAGCCTTTTACCTCGCGGTGGAGGAAAATTGCAGTGGGCAGCACAGCTCGCCTGGATTGATTAAGATGTAGGCAGTTTATTAGGCTAGTGCCTGAAGCCATTGTATTTAACAAGCTTCAGTTCCTTTATTAGCAGCAGTTAGGGATTAAAGAAAGAAAGCAGTTTTTAAAAGGGTATTTTCAGAGTAACTAACGGGATTTTAATCCATTCTCACCAGCACCCCTCCCATTTTTTTTTTTTTTTTTTAAGAGAGTCTCACTCCGTGCTGGGTAGAGTGCAAGGGTGTCCTACCTCACAGCAAACTCAAACTCTTGGCCTCAAGCGATCTCCTTGTCTCAGCCTCTCAACTAATCTAAAATATTTTATTTCACTTTCCTTTAGGATAGAACATGAAAGGAACTTAGTGTAGAACGGGTCTTTTATATAGTTAATGCACCTGGCCACTTTGGTTTTTTTAAAGACAATTTGTTGGATTCTTTGTGAAAGGAAAAATATTCTTACATTAACCAGTAATAGTTGTATTTTTAATAGTGTATTACCCATAAAGAAGTGAACGTGAGGCCGGGTGCAGTGGCTCACACCTGTAATCCTAACACTCTGGGAGGCCAAGGTGGGTGGAGTGCTTGAGCTCCTGAGATTGAGACCAGCCTGAGCAAAAAAGAGACCTCGTCTCTACTAAAAATAGAAAAACTGAGGCAAAAAGATCACTTGAGCCCAAGTTGGAGGTTGCTGTTAACTATGACACCACAGCACTCTACCCAGCTTGAGACTCGGTCTCTCTCTCTCTCACACACAAAGTGAATGTGAGGAAAAACCACTCACACATAACACCTAGAAATAAACACTTTAGGAAAGGTTCTACACATACAATTATGTTAACTGGTGTAATTTCATTTAAAAATAGGCTCATATTCTTTAAATTCCTGTCTTCGTAATGTGGTATGTTGAGCTGTACTGGCAGTGTGGTAGTGTATTCTGTATCATTAATCGATGGCATTTGTCTATCGCGCAGTGCCTGGGTTGTGGGGAGATTGCAGTGAAGAAGGTGAACTTGGTTTCTAAGCCCAGGGACACATTCAGTGGATGTTAGAGTCATTTACGATAGGGCTAGCTAATTTATTCTGATTACATAATTTCTGACTCCTATCATTGCTCAATCTTTGCCATTATAAATAACCAGACGTCCTTATGTGTACATTTGTACTGTGTCTGTTGCCTTTGGATAAACCAGAACACGTACAATTGCTGAGTTAAAACATTTTAACACTTTTGTTACTCAACAAGACATGCATAAACTGTCTCTTAGGGTGGGTTATTGCTACATGAATGAATCTCATTCATTTGATGTTGATTTTTAGGACCTTTAGTGTTTTTGCTACTTCTGCTTTCTTCTGTACCCCAAGTCTGTGTGGTATTATTAAAACAAAACAAAGTACTGAAACACAGTTTGTTGCTACATGGCAAATAAGACCTGTCATTCCTTTTCTACTACAGCAGACCCTGCACTGTAGGGTCCACTGCAGGAAGGTGACCACTTCCTTAAGATGACCTAATTTTCATAGACCAGACATTCACCACATGTAGCTGTCAGTACAAAAGGCCTGGTTTCTTATGTTGACCACCTCTGTAACCAGTGTGTTACATTCCCTTGGGTGGTCAACTTACAGAGGTTCTACTGTAATTAAACCATTTCATGAAAATACTGAGGGCTGGGCACGGTGGCTCACACCTATTATAATCCTAGCATTCTGGGAGGCGGAGGTGGGTGGATTGTTTGAGCTCACGAGTTTGAGACCAGCCTGAGCAAAAGTGAGACCCCTGTCTCTACTAAAAATAGAAAAACTGAGGCAAGAGGATCGTTTGAGCCCAAGTTGGAGGTTGCTGTGAGCTATGACACCATTGCACTCTACCCAGGGTGACAGCTTGAGACTTTGTCTCAAAAACAAAACCAAAACACACTGAAATGCTCTGAAGTGGCCCTTCAGTGTGTAGGCCTGATTTGTTTAATGTGGATGAAAATCCCGCACACCCTTCCTATTGAATGACTTGGGAGTTCCGGTTGTCTGGTTAGTGCTAGGGATATCGTTCACCTGTTGGACAAGTGCTTAACATAGCAGGGTGGTGGCTTAGGAAGTCTACGCAGCACCTGAAATAGCTGGGCTAAGCTGTCCTTAGATTTAGAAGTAGATGGCCTAGATTGGATGCTTTACGTCTTATTTTGTTGGCTTTTTTTTTTTTTTTTTTGGTCACTAAACAAAAAATAGCCTTTAAAATGTATTTTGATGGGAATGTGGTGTGTGTATTTTTAAGATTATGAAACTATAATCCACAGATATTTTCCAAATTCGGTGTTTTCCCTCCTGTTATGGGGAGCTGTTGCCAGGTCTACTTGGGTACTTGTCCCTATAAATTTGATCTTCAGCAGCTAATGGTTGGTTATTTTTGAAGTGTTAGAGAACACAGAGATGTGCATGTTAATCTGTTTTCTAGGGGAATGATGTAGAGAAGGTGCAAGACTTACTCAAAATGCTTAAAGAAATTTTGTTAAGTATAGATTTGATAAGTCTTATATAAATATTGTGCTATGAATATAAGTTGACTTTGATTTCATCCTATTTGTGACACACATTTTTAAAAATTATTTGGCACGGGCCGGGAGTGGGGTCTCACGCCTATAATCCTAGCACTTTGGGAGCCTGAGGCAGGTGAATTGCTTGAGTTTGAGACCAGCCTGAGCAAAAAGCGAGACCCTCATCCTTACTAAAAATAGAAAAACTGAGGCAAGAGGATTTCTTGAGCCCAAGAGTTTGAGGTTGCTGTGAGCTATGAGGCCATGACACTTTACCCAGGGTGACAGCTTGAGGCTCTGTCTCAAAAAAAAAAAAAAAAAAAAAATTTATTTGGTACTTAGGTGAAAAATCCCTGCTAGAATTTAAGTTTCATGAGAGTAGGAGTCATGTCTGTGTTCTTACTGGTACATCCAAAGTACAGATTATTTGTGAATTATGACCTGGTTCCATATTAAGGTTTGTTGAAACTGTATGGACATAAGGTAATGTTATTTTGGATTTGTCTATTTGTGAAAGATGATTCTCTTCAGGTTCAGAAAGTATCAGAGTTTTTATTCATTTGAGTGCTATTGAAAATTTTCTTCCTAAATGAGATACAAAATAGTAGATAGCATCTAGCAGAGAATTAGCTACATCAAAAATTCTTGTGCTTTATTCAGGTGAATTCAGACTTTGCATAATCAAAATATCATGAGCCTGCATTAGCTATTCAGATAAAACCATGTAGAAAATTATAGTGTGTACAGAAATGCAACAAATGTTTTTCAAGCATTTATTACAGAGGCAGTAGATAAAAAAGAGAAATTATCAAAAACTCTAAAGATTAGGATTACCAGGTATCTGGCAGTACCAGTTGTTGGCAGAACCCTTTGTACATATGTATAGCTCTGAGTGTGGGAATCGATTGCCGGGGTAATGATTACGATAAAGAATACACTGGCTTCGGCTTTAGTGCCTCCTGTGAGTATGTGTAGGAAACTGGTTCTTGTTGAATACAGCTAGTTTTGAAAATAGTCCTTTTTTTCTAGGACTGGTGGCTCACATCTGTAATCCTAGCACTCTGAGAGACTAAGGTGTGGGTAGATTACTTGAGCTCAGGAGTTCAGGGTCAGCCTGAACAAAAACGAGGCCCCATTTTTACTAAAAATAGAAAAATTGGCCTGGCATTGTGTTGGATGCCATAGTCCCAGCTACTCCTGAGGCTGAGGCAGGAGAATCACTTGAGCGTAGGAGTTTGAGGTTGCTGTGACCTAGGTTGTCACAGGGGCAACAGAGTGAGACTCAGTCTCAAGGAAAAAAAAAAATTATCCTTGTTATTTGAAACTCTGTTAAAAGATAAAAATCTGTGTAATTAAAATGTTTTTTGTTGACAGGCAAGGTGGCTTACACCTGTAGTCCTAGCACGCTGGGTGGTGGATTGCTTGAGCTCACTAGATCGAGACCAGCCTGAGCAAGAGTGAGACCCCATCTCTACTAAAAGTAGAAAAACTGAGGCAAGAGGATCACTTGAGCCCAAGAGTTGGAGGTCGTTGTGCGCTACGACACCACGGCACTCTACTCAGGGTGACAGCTTGAGACTCTGTCTCCAAAAAAAAAAAAGTGTTTTTTGTAACTCCGTCATGTAAAGATAGTAGAAAACCCCCGTGTTGCGTAGTGTTAATACTGTACCTTTTCTTAGCTGTGCTATCATCAGCTGGAGGGGAAAAGCCTAATCCTCTGGGGAAACAATCAAGGGCTGTGGGTAAAACAATACACATCAGACATCAGTTCTGCCAAGGAAGAATGAGGGGAGGTAGAGAAATAGGGAGGAGAAGGTACTTTTTTAGAAAACAAAATGTTCGGTAAAAAATGTTGCGGAAGAAATCCAGTTAATAGATTTTATTTATTTATTTATTTATTTATTGAGACAGAGTCCCAAGCTGCTGTCCTGGATAGAGAGCTATGGTGTCACACCTCACAGCAACTTCAAACTCTTGGGCTTAAGCAATTCTCTTGCCTCAGCCTCCGGAGTAGCTGGGTCTACAGGCACCTGCCACAACAACCGGGTATTTTTCTGTTGCAGTTTGGCTGGGGCCAGGCTCGAACCTGCCACCCTTAGTATATGGGGCCAACTCCCTACCCACTGAGCCACAGGCACCGCCCCCCCCCTTTTTTTTTTGAGACAGAGCCTTGTCAAGCTGTTGCCCTGGTTTTAGAGTGCTGTAGCATCACAGCTCACAGCAACCTCCAACTCCTGGGCTCAAGCGATTCTCCTGCCTCCGCTTCCCAAGTAGCTGGGACCACAGGCACCCTCTCCAACGCCCGGCTATTTTTTGGTTGCAGCTGTCGTTGTTTGGCGGGTCTGGGCTGGATTAGAACCCGCCAACTCAGGTGTACATGACTGGTGCCCTTAGCCGTTTGAGCCACAGGCGCCCAGCCACACCCAGCTATTTTTGTTGTTGTTAGTGTAGTTGTCATTGTTGTTTTTAGCTGACTCGGTTCAAACCCACCAGCCTCGGTGTATGTGGCCAGTGCCCTACCCCACTGAGCTATGTGTGCCACCCAGTTAGAATTTTTAGAAAGTCAGGCAAATAGACTTCAAAGAGTGAAGTCTATCTCTTGTGACTGCTCTTAGTCATGAAATTTAACCACTGTCCACAGCCTTTCTGCTACTCTACTCAGATCCTTCAGATGTTTGCTCAGAATGGTTTCTCTGGACTTCGGCATCAGTGAATGGAGCAATATTACCTTAGGAGCAGAATTAAATTAGTATCCAGAAAGTTTTCCTCATAGCCTCTTAAAAACATGAGTCCTAACTGTTCTTTGGAAGATTATTTATAATAGTAAAACTCTTTAAGTAGCTTTTTGAAAAGTTCAGACATAGATGTTTTTGACTAAGCTCTTTTAGGAGGCTTTCAGTTGTAAGTAATAGAAAATAGGATTAATGGCTCCCTCCCCAGGCCTGCTTGCCTTGTGCCAGGGAGCTGGGGTCCTACAGGACTGTACAGCCCTCTAGAGGGGCACCATGTCACCTGACTATATGACAGGCGGACATGTGTCCAGGTGTCTGTGTGCCCTGCCAAAGAGTGACCAGGGAATGCTGGGTTTACTGGTACATACATACACCTGAATTCTAGAGGGAGCGTCAGGCCAGGGCTTATCTGAAGCAGTGTTACTGTGGGACCCCTGTGTGCTCTGCCTTCCTGTAATTCTGCTTGACTGATTTTTTTGTTTGTTTTTTGGGGTTTTTTTTTTTTTTTTTTTTTTTTTTGGTTTTCTTTGAGAGAGTTTCACTTTGTCATCCAGAGGAGAATGCCATAGCATCACAGCTCACAGCAACCTCAAACTCTTGGGCTCAAGCGATTCTCTTGCCTCAGGCTCCCAAGTAGCTGGGACTACAGGCACCTACCACAACGCCCAGCTGTATTTAGAGATGAGGGTCTTGCTCTTGCTCAGGCTGGTCTGGAACTCCTAAGCTCAGGCAATCCACCGGCCTTGGCCTCCCAGAGTGCTAGGATTACAGGCAGGAGTCACCACGGCCAGCCTTAATTCTGCTTGATTTTAAGGAGGGCCCCTGCATGGCCACAGAATGGCTTCAGCCTCCTTGTATCTCTCCCTTGAGTGAACAGTCTTAAGTTGAATTCTGATTGGACCAACTTGGACACATGCCCATTGTTCTAAATCAGTCATTCCCCCAGGAGGATTTAAGCTAAGTATCTTGAGCTGAATCATGTGCCCATCTCTAAACAGGTAACAGGGCAAAGTAGATGTTATTATGTTAAAAGGCTTAGGTGAGTCAGTGCTAAAATGGGTTTAATCCTATTCAAACTGTATGGTTTAAAAAATTTGGGATCTTGGCTCTTCACCCGTAGTTAAGTGGTTAGGGCGCTGGCCACATACACCAAGGCTGGCAGGTTCAAACCTGGCCTGGGCCTGCTAAACAACAACGACAACTGCAACAACAACAACAACAAATTCTGCTATGAAATGTTTTAAATTTCAGGAAGGATCTTCTTTGGAAATATTAGTATAATATTAAGAATTTTTCTTCTAATTAAGAGTATTTTAGTGGATGTGTCTAATATAGCTTAACGACTATGCTTTATTTGATTTGTTTTGTTTCAATGACTATCTTTTGGACATTTCACATCTTAAGTTTTTTTTCCTTAATAGGTAAGAAGGGGCTTACTGGGTAGTAACTTTATTGATGATACCGTAGTGTTTGGTTTATAGGGGTTTCCCATTTTTTCTTTTTTCTTTTTCTTGTTTTTGAGACAGAGTCTCGAGCTGTCGGCCCTGGGTAGAGTGCCATGGCATCACATCTCACAGTAATCTCCAACTCCTGGGCTTAAGCAATTCTCTTGCTTCAGCCTCCCAAGTAGCTGGGACTATAGGC
>NW_003852462.1:6512487-6539292 GCF_000181295.1 Otolemur garnettii
TTGTTGTTGTTTTGTTGCAGTTGTCATTGTTGTTCAGCTGGTCCCGGCTGGGCTCGAACCCAACACCCTTGGTGTTTGTGGCTGGCACCGTAACCACTGTGCTGCTGGTACCAAGCCTTTCCCATTTTTTCATTGTCTGCTGTGTCACTATATGGCTGGCGTGGTCCCTACCTTGTATACAAGGTATTTTTGTCACCACCACCCTCTCCTGCCATGGTCACGGTGTACAATTTATAAAAAAAGTAACAATGGTATTGAGTGTGGCCTGCCGCCCTCACAGGGGTCACTGACTGGCTGTCAGTAGGGAATTTGCTTTGCTGAACAAACATAACCTTTCTGTCGGTAATTCTTTGATCAGGGCATAGATTTGGATGACATTTGGCCAAGGTAAGGAGTGTAGCTGACTTAGGGACAAAGTAGTGGTATTTGAACTTATTGACTTCTGAGGAAAGAATTTAACCAAAAGGTATTTTTTCTGTGACCTGGAGTTATGCAGTTTGAACATAAATATATTTGAGATCGGTCTTTCTCTTATTCTACAGTAGGTAAGTTTTCCAGTATTTTAAAATGTTAGACTTTTAATTTATTTTATTTTGTTTTATTTTATTTTTGTAGAAGGAGTCTCATTATGTTGCCCTCAATAGAGTGTTGTGGCATCACAGCAACCTCAAACTCTTGGGCTTAAGCGATTCTCTTGCCTCAGCCTCCCAAGTAGCTGGAACTATAGGCTCCTGCCACAATGCCCGGCTATTTTTCTTGTTGCAGTTGTCATTGTTGTTTAGCTGCCCCGGGCCAGGTTCAAACCCACCAGCCTCGGTGCATGTGGCTGGCACCATAACCACTGTGCTACGGGCACCAGGCCAAAATGTTAGACTTTTTATATGTGGTTATTGTTATAATAGATAAGAGGAATTTATTTTGTGTGACTAGACATAGCTTAGAATGAATTTTCTTAAACTTACTTCTAAATTCCTCATTATATACTCCATTATATCCATTTTTTAAAGATATATTCTAATACTTAAGAGCAAATTATACAGACTAATATTAAATTGGGTTCACCGTTTTGTTTTGTTTTTTAGAGACAGAGCTCAGGCTGGGTGCAGTGGATCATGACTATAATCCTAGCACTCTGAAAGGGTGAGGCGGGCGGCTTGCCTGAGCTCAGGAGCCTGAGCTAGTGCAAGATCCCATCTGTAAAAATAACAGGATGTTGTGGAGGGTGCCTATAGTCCCAGCTACTGAGGCTGGAGGATCTCTTGAACCTAAGAGTTTGAGGTTGCTCTGAGCTATGACACCACCACACTCTACCAAGGATGACAAATTGAGACTCTGTCTCAAAAAAAAAAAAAAAAAGAGAGAGAGACAGAATTTTCTCTATTGCCCAGGCTGGAGTATAGTTACATGATCGTAGCTCACTGCAGACTTGAATTCCTGGGCTTAAGAGATTCTCTCTCCTCTGCCTCCCCACGTGCTGGGATTATAGGCATGAGCTACCACGTCTGGCCTCAGTTTTTTCTTTTCTTTTTTTTTTTTCTGAGACAGCGTCTCACTTTGTCACTTTCAGTAGAGTGCTTTGGCGTCATAGCTCACAGCAACTTCAGACTCTTGTGTCAAGTGATCCTCTTGTCTCAGCCTCCAAATAGCTGGGACTATAGGCCGCTCACCACAATGCCTGGTTATTTTTGGAGGCAGTGTCTTGCTATGGCTCAGGTTGGTCTCAACCTGTGAGCTCAAGATAATCCACCCACGTGGGTTTCCCAGAGTGCTAGGATTATAGGCCTGAGCCACTGCACCCAGTCTTGTTTTTTCTTGTTTTGATTAATAAAAAACAAAGGTATTAGGTGTTGGGGGTTTTTTTTGAGACAGAGTCTCAAGCTGTCGCCCTGGGGCAGAATGTTGTGGCATCACAGCTTACAGCAACCTCCAACTTTTGGGCTTAAGTGATCAATTCTCTTGCCTCAGCGTTCCAAGTAGCTAAGGACCACAGGTGCCACCACAACACCCAGCTGTTTTTTTGTTGTAGTTGTCGTTGTTTTAGCTGGCCTGGGCTAGGTTTAAACCCACGTGGGTGTATGTGGCTGTCACCCTACCCACTAAGCTACGAGTGCCCTCAAGGTATTAGGTTTTTAAATACTTAATTGTCTAATCAACAGTTTTCGGCAGCGCCTGTGGCTCAAGTGGCTAAGGCGCCAGCCACATACACCTAAGGTAGGAATCCAGCCTGGCCCTGCCAAACAACAGTGATGGCTGCAACTGAAAAATAGCCGGGCTCTGTGGCGGGTGCCTGTGGTCCCGGCTACTTGGGAAGCTGAGGCAGGAGACTCGCTTGAGCCCAGGAGTTGGAGGTTGCTGTGAGCTGTGATGCCACAGCACTCTACCCAGGGGGACAGCTTGAGGCTCTGCCTCAAAAACAAAACAAAACAAAACAGTTTTCTATTCTTTAGTGTAAATAGTCTAAATTAGCTAACAAAGCTATATGCAAAGCAGGTACAGTGGCTCACACCTATAATCATAGCACTTTAGGAGACCGAGGTCGGAGGATCACTTGAGCCTAGGAGTTCAAGGCTGCAGTGAACTACAGTCATGTCATTGCACTTGAACCTGGGTTGTAGAGTAAGACCCCATCACTTAAAATACACACACACTGAACTACATGCAATAGCTATCTTTCCATAATACTCTAAAAGAGCATACCTAAATATTCTAGGATAGTGGAAAGAATACAGGCTTTGGAGATAAGAGGTCTGAATTGGGTTTTGGTTCAGACACTTAGTTGCTTTGAGACTTGGAGAAAATCGTATAACCGCATGGAGACTCAGAATTGCCATGTATAAAGTAAGGATTCACCCATTCCTTCCCCTCTTCCAGTTTTGATTCTAATGCCTTAAATTGCTTTTGTGATTGATGGGCTTTGTCCAACAATTAAAAAAACACTGGGATATAGTATCATGATTTTAAAGCAAATTTATCAAGCCAAAAGTGGTCAATTTCCTCTCCTCTCACCCCACCCTCATCGTCTGTACATTTCTGCCTCTTTCAGACATTTAGCTTCCTCAGGCTTGTTAATACTATAGTTCTGACCTCACAGGATTGTTGTGGGCTTAAATGCTCATCATAAAGTAACCATTCTGTCAGGGGCATTAGTGCTGCTGTTTAAACAACCTCCAGCTCTGTTATCAGATGTTACTTGCTCTGTGGAACTCACAAGCTCCTGATTTTCAAACCCTGCCTGGGCGTTCTACTTCGTTCATTACTTCAGGGTTTGTGTTTGGTGCTGGATTTGCTTCCGGATTTCCAGCACGAAATCTGGTGGAGTAGGGAAGTTGACATAAACGTTCTGTGGGTGCCACATCCTGTCTTTGTTTCCTGCTGTTACTCTTCCCAGTCAGGGATGCTGATGTTACATCAATTTTATTGACCCACCTGTTGCATGCCAGGTGCCACACTCTTGCTAAGTGCAAGAAAGAATGAAATCACAGCTTATCTCCAAGGAGCTCCAGGCTAGTGAGAGGTGCTTTCTTCAAATATTTAGATGCCTTAAAAGACATTTTCCTTGCTGAGTTCTTGTGACAGGGGTGTCAAGATAAGTGAGGCCCCAGGTCCTGATTTCAAGGGACCCCAATTGTACAGCAGTGTATTCCAGAGCGAGGCCCCCGTCTCTGATCGGTATGGGTGAAGATGCAGATAGCTCTTCGTCCACAACATCATTAGTTATAACTAGCCCACCCATCAAAGGATAAATATAAATAAATGTGTTGTCTTGAAGAAAAATATTTAATAATTCAAATAAGTACATGTATCTCAATCCGAACACGTCATAATGGGAAGCACTCTTAGGGGAAGCCTGATCCAGAGAGACAGGGGGACTGATGAAAACACAGAGAATGAATTGATTAATTGGGAGTGAAGGAAACACAAGGACTTCATTGCTGAAAGTAAGCTTTAGCCTAATTTGCAATGGAGTTCAAATTAATCAAGTTTTAATAAAAGTCTGTGTTGTGTAATAAACCTTGATTTTTAAAATAGTAGCATTACCTGAATAACTAGTTTGAGTGTGCCAAAATGTGGTTTCTAGAATATAAACATGACTCTCCAACAGTAGGAAATTGGTTCAAATATTATCCAGTGATACAGAGAGATGGTATAAAACTGTTACAGATGACGATGTAGGTATGTGTATTGACATAGCAGAGCACTCACGATGTCCAGAGGGGAGGGGTGAAGTTATTACAAAAAGCTGGTGATGTGAAGCCTCAAAGGACGTGCTGATGTGATAATAATAGTTACCTCGTTAGCTCTGGGATCACAACTAATTTTTTTTAACCTCCTTTGTGTTCTAATTTTAAAACAAGAAAAGTTAAACTTCACTTGCAGAAAATGGCAGCTTTCTGATTCCACTGTGATTTCCTTTCTCACAGGTGTGGGGGCACAGTTGGTGCTATTTTCACATGTCCACTAGAAGTCATTAAGACAAGGTTGCAATCTTCGAGATTAGCTCTCCGCACAGTCTACTATCCTCAGGTTCATCTGGGGACCATTAGTGGAGCTGGAATGGTGAGACCAACATCTGTGACACCTGGACTCTTTCAAGTTCTGAAGTAAGTTCAGTCCCCATCCCGTCCTCTGTGCCCTCTGCCCCTACTATCCAAACGGAATGTCCATCAAGCTTATCAGCCAGGATGTTCTGTTTGCAGGGTCGTGGTCCAAACTTAAGGATTTCTTTACCTGTACCTTTGAACCTCCGACCTTGCTCCCCTGACAGCAGGGCTCCCTGTGTGCATGTGACCATCATCCAGGCACAGTGCAAACTGAAAACTCCTGTGTAAATGTGTTGCATCAAATTGTCATTCTTTCTCAAATCTTTTGAGGGTTTACAAGATCAGAGATGGTAGAGTAAAGTTTTAAAAATTGCACAAGAGAGGG
This sequence comes from Otolemur garnettii, assembly GCF_000181295.1. Classification (NCBI taxonomy): domain Eukaryota; kingdom Metazoa; phylum Chordata; class Mammalia; order Primates; family Galagidae; genus Otolemur; species Otolemur garnettii. The sequence continues at coordinate 6,517,414 of NW_003852462.1, forward strand.
TTGTAAATATTTTGAGAGGAAGTAACATGGAAAGAAAATGTTTTTGTTTTTTACTTTTTGTTTGGAAAAAAATTCAAACTTACAGAAAAGTTACAAAATACAGTAGAATCTGTGTAAGCTGACCACCCAGGGGACTGTAACAAACTGGTAGACATATTGAGGTGTCAACATAAGGAACTAGGTCTGCTGTATTGATACGTACATGTGGTGCATGTCCAGTCTATGAAAATTAGGTCAACTTGAGGTGGTCAACTATGGGGGTGCTACTGTATTTAAAATTTTTGTTTTATGCCTAGGCTACCTGCCCATTTTTTAATTTGTTTTTTGAGACAGAGCCTCATTTTGTTGCCCTCAGTAGGGTGCTCTGGAGTCATAGCTCACAGCAACCTCAAACTCTTGGGCTCCAGTGATTGTCTTACCTCAGCCTCCAAAGTAGCTGGGACTACAGGTGCCTGCCACAACGCCCGGCTATATAGAGACGAGGTCTCGCTCTGGCTCAGGCTGGTCTTAAACCTGTGAGCTCACATAATCTACCTACCTCAGCCTCCCAGAGTGCTAGATTACAGACGTGAGCTACCGTGCCTGGCCTATCCAGCCCATTTTTAAATTTTTATTCCAGGAAGAATATTTTATTTGCTTACAAAGCAGCTAAATTATTTATGAGTTGATTTTTGGCTTATTGGTCTCCATGCTTAAAGCAAAATCAGAAATTCAAAAGAACACTTGACAGCAGCTGATTTTTAGCTTAGGTCTTCTACTTTTAAAAAGATACTCAGGCTCGGCGCCTGTGGCTCAAGTGGCTAAGGCGCCAGCCACATACACCTAAGGTGACGAGTTCAAATCCAGTCTGGGCCTGCCAAACAACAATGATGGCTGCAACCAAAAAATAGCCGGGCATTGTGGCAGGCACCTGTGGTCTCAGCTACTTGGGAGGCAGAGGCAGGAGACTCGCTTGAGCCCAGGAGTTGGAGGTTGCTGTGAGCTGTGATGCCACAGCACTCTACCCAGGGGGACAGCTTGAGGCTCTGTCTCAAAAACAAACAAAACAAAACAAAACAAATAAATAAAAAGATACTCAAATAATAATTGAATTTAACTGAACATGATGTTCAGATCTCTGAAACTCAACTTTGGTAAAGAGTCTTCAAGAAGACGTGGCTATTTATTACTATAGAGGTTTAGTTGGGAAACATTAGAAAAAGAAGCAGTAAAGTGGAAATGCTTTGTCTTAGCACCCATAGTGCTTAGCACTTTTAGTCATGATTTAGGAAAGGTACGATGAATTGGAAATTGCTTAATTTATTTTTAAGTATGTTTTGGTTGTAAAACCTGCCTGTGAGACACTCAGGTAGCCACGACAAGTATGTATGTAGGCGCCTCTGAGCTTACTGAGCAGAACAAAACAGCAAGACCGCTGCTGAGGGCAAGGTCCCAGGAGGGAGAATCAGAAACCCAGTTGGGGAAAGGCCAAGTCAACATCCAGGGCTCCAAGAGAATCTTAAGCTCAACACTGAGGGGGGGAGTGGAATCATGAAAGGCAGAAAGGGTAGGGACAGGCCCAGGAAGGATAGAAGCACAGAGATGTGGAGGAGGACTTTACTCTCAGGACAGACCTAAGCCCACAGTCCTCAAGGATGTGGCAGTGAAAACACCCCCTTCCTGCTCTGCCTTTCACACGTGTGGGCAGCAGCAGTGTTCAGGTGGCACCCTTCCTCCAAGGAACATGCAGTGCTTTGGACATGATGAAACTGAGACAAATAATTTGTCCACTTCACTAACATTGAAAATGAACTTCCTCTTACATGCTTGCCAAATAACACGTGACTAGTGAATCTGGATTGACTGTAACCGGGAAGCTGTTATCTAGAACTTGTGGGTATCTCCAGGGCCAAGCCTGCAAGGTAAATGGGCCTGTCTCCCTGTTTTAGATTTTATAGGATGTACTGGTTGAGTATCTCCCTACCCAAAGTGCTTACGCCCAGAAGTGTTCTGGATTTCAGATTGTGGAATATTTGCTTCACATATACAGTTAAGCATCCAACCCCAGAAGTCCAAATGAGCGCATCATGTCAGCCCTCAGCTTCCAGTTTCAGAGCACTTCAGTTTCCAGGTTTTCAGATTAGCCATAGTCAAGCTCTATGTGCAACATCTCCAGTGGCTTATGTTCTTAACTCCCTCTGTATATGTGTGTTTATATACCTCCCCCCCAATTAGGGCAATTATTATTAAAATGTAAACCAAAGTTGAGAATCTACTCCATCTTTTAAAATGCAGAAACAACAACATCCATACCACATAAAAGACAAACCATTGTCACTATGGACCCACAGCATCCATTGGTTAATACAGCCACAGCTACAAAATTCTGAGACCTCTCTTACATGTGAATGTGTTTTAAATCACATCAACATATAGAATTGGAAATCTGAAATTAAGTAAAATTTATTATGATCAGAATTTGTTAGAAAAGCATTTGTAAGGTGGCATTTTTCATCCAAGAGCTCTTAAACTTTTTTTTTTTTTTGGTCCAGTTTTTGGCCGGGGCTAGGTTTGAACCCGCCACCTCCAGCATAGAGGGCCAGTCCCTACCCTGTTGAGCCATAGGCACCGCCACATACTTAAACTTTATATCCTTGGCTTGATACGTGTATTTTGAGATTCTCTGACACACCTTAGCTGATATGTAATAGCTTCTAAACATAAAAAAGACTGCTTTTATGTAGCATTGTTACTGATTTTTCACAACAATCTTATAAGATTAGCACTCAGGCATGATAACCTTTTATTTTATAGTAGAGAACATACAGATTCAGGGTTAAATGACATGCCCAAAGTCATATTCAGTGTATATCCACCTTATTTCTAAGAAAGATTTGAAGTTGCTAGGAATGAAGGAAGAAATAACCTCGAATAAGCCTCAGAAAAGGGGCTGAGCCTCTGCTGCTCTCACGTGGAGGCAGCGTGGTTCCCAGCTCAGAGACTGCTAGGACCACGTCCTCCTGCTTCAGTTTCCTGTGCAGTTTCCTTTGCTGTGCCCAGCCTTAGAACCCTCTTCCATTGGAGGGTCCCAGGGCTCAGACTGTGGCCCACTCCTCCATCTGGGCCCCCTCCCTCAGGAGTACACTTCGTCTCTGGGCTGTAGATACTGTCTGTGAGCTGGCAGCGCCTCTCCTCTGAGCCTCGGGTGCTGCATCCTGTTTGGCAGCTTGGGTGTTTACTGACCATCCAAAGCGTAACAAGCACAAAACTGAATTTCCTAAAACCTGCTGTCCCCAGAGACTTCCTATCTCTGTGCAAGGCTACTCTGTCCTTCCAGCTCTACAGATCCTAAGCATCAGTCATTCTTGGGTCTTATTTTTCTCAACCCCCAGCAAATCCTGTTACCTCTATCATCAAAATAAGTATACAGCCTGACCCCCTGTCACTACTTCTCCACTGCAATCCTGCTGGAAGCTCTGTGTTGGCTGCATCAGTGTGTTAGCTTCCTGGCTCCTCTGGCCTGGGGCCTTGCTGTGTCCATCCCCAGTGGAGAGCAGCTGTGTTCATCCCCAGTGCTCTCAACAGAGCAGCCAGAGAGCCCTGTGGTGGGATCCCTCCGTGGCTACTACCTCCCTCTGGGTGAGAGCGACATCTGTCCCTGTGACCTAGCAGGCTCTAACAATTGTCAGTCCTCCCATCATTTCTCTGACTTCATCTCCTCCTCCCCCTCATCTCTGCGGCTTTATACATGCCTCCTTGTTGTTCCTTTAAGAGGCAGGGACATTCCCCAGTGCAGAGTCTTTGTCGTAGACATTATCTGCATGGCAAGTTCCCAGTTGTCACCTTCACAGGAAGGCCTTGCAGTGACCATGCTATTTAAAACTGAACCTCCCCCCACACCCCATCCTTCTTTCCTGCCTTATTTTTATGCACAGCACAGTACTTATTTCCATCCAAAATACAGTGTAGTTTACTTATTTGTATTTTTTCTTTTCTCTCTCCTCCCTCATGGAAATTGCTTGGAGGTCGTGATTTTGGTTTGCTTTAATTAGTGAACAAGTCTCAAGCACCTAGAATGTTGCCTGTCACACAGTAAGCACTCACTATAAATTGAATGAAGGAATTTTGGTACGTCAGTACCCTTTGCCTGTAAAAGGACTTAACGACCTCCTGTCCCTACATCATGTAAATAATATTAGCTGCTGTCATTATGCTATATACTTTTTGTGCTTTTTATTTATATGTATTTATTTTATTTTATTTGTTTATTTTGAGACAGTCTGTCATCTTGAATAAAGTACTGTGGCATCATAGCTCACAGCAACCTCCAACTCTTGGGTTCATGTGATCCTCTTGCCTTAGCCTCCCAAGCAGCTGGGACTACAGGCACCAGCCACCACACCTGGCCAATTTTTCTATTTTAAGTAGAGATGAGGCCTCTTGATCTCAGGCTAGTCTTGAACTCCTGAGCTCAAACAATCCACCCTCATTAAGCCTCCCAGAGTGTTAGGATTACAGGCATGAGCCACCATGACCCAGCCTTTCTGTGCTTTTTAAAGATAAGATTTTTAACTGAGTTTCTTGGTGACCAAGGCAAAAGGGGAATATTTTTGTTTTTTTGAGACGGAGTCTCAAGCTGTCACCCTGGGTAGAGTGGTGTGGCGTCACAGCTCACAGCAACCTCAGACTCTTGGGCTCAAGCCATTCTCTTGCCTCAGCCTCCCAAAATAGCTGAGACTACAGGCGCCCGCCACAACGCTGGGCTATTTTTTTCTGGTCATTGTTGTTTTAGCAGGCCTGGGTCAGGTTTGAATCTGCCAGCCCTGGTGTATGTGGTCAGTGCCCTACCCACCTACAGGCACCGCCCCATATTACATCATTTTCTTCCGAAGAAAGCACACTCACTCTTCAGGGGAAAGTATTATCTTTTCCTGTTAATGAGTTCTAAAGGCAGTCTGTAACTCAGTACTTTCGTAAAAGCAACATACCAAAGTATCGTATTTTGGGTGATGTAACTGAGGATGATTTCTTTTCTGCCACCCTCCACTCTCACCTGCACTACTGTTAGCTTTTCATGTCTTCCTTAACCATTCCTAAGGTAAGGGCAGACCATGGTTTGTCTAGTGGGTGATAAGACAGGACTAAGGTGTACGCCTTTCTCTATACCACAAGTCCCATCTTGATTTCTATCAAAAACCTATATAAATAACACATGCATTCTTTTTAAACTGTTTATTATTAGCCTTACTCTTCCAAAGAGTCCTACTTTAAAAGATTTATAAAACAACATCTCGCACCCACACAACCAAATTTGTTTATAGGAAGTTCATTTTTCAAAACGTAAATCATCGTTTGCTGGTGTCTCAATTTAACCAACGAAAGAAAAAATATTCTCCATTGGAGAAATGATTTTTTTTTTTTTTGAGACAGAGCCTCAAGCTGTCACACTGGGTAGAGTACTATGGTATCACTGTTCATGGCAACCTCCAACTCGCGGGCTCAAGCGATTCTCTTGTCTCCGCCTCCCAAATAGCTGGGACTACAGGCACCTGCCACAATGCCTGGCTATTTTTGGTTGTAGTTGTCGTTGTTTGACAGGCCTGGGCTGGATTTGAACCCGCCAGCTCTGGTTTATGTGGCTGGCACCTTAGTTGCTTAAGCTACAGGTGCCAAACCTGAGAAATGATGATTTTTATTTTTTGCTTATAGTTACTTGAAAAAAGGAAAAAAGTCGAGGTGTTAGCAGATCGGGTTCTCACTACTAAATTTGCCACAGTAATAGTTTATCTGTTTTTTTAGGTTATCTATTTTTTTCAGTCTAATTGTTTTTTTTCTTTTTTGTTATTCTTTATTTACAGTAGTTCTTGTGAATGAGACTTAACTTTTTTCAACAGAGCTCTTATTCTTTAGATGCTGATGCACCTTATTTTTGTTTTTTTCAAGTACCTTTTTAATTGGAAGAGTAACGTATTAGTGAGCTATCTTTTGAAAACTTACCTGTTTGGATGAGGTATTTGTCTTAGTTTAGTCTGTGGTAGGCATATCATGATCTAAAACTAGCAAAAGAATAATAAAATGCCCCAAACAAGACGCTGAGGGCTGTGACTTTGATTTGTGGGAAAATGAGTCTGGATCTGCACATGCTTTATTTTGAAGCTAAAATGTACCCATTTATATTAGGAACTCGACTGTTCCAGAAGAGTTTGTAAACATCCAGATAGGTTAAAAATTTGGATTATGTAACAGATTTGGCTTTCTGCCAACTGTTAATATGCGTAACTATGGAGACCATCTTTCTTCAGTTTTTAAAAGGCCTGAGTCACCTCAGGACACGAGTTCCCTGCTGCATTATGGATGAGAGGCTTTGTGCTTCCTGGAGCCAGAGAGTTCCGTAATTGTGTTTAAATGACTCCCCGCAGCCACACAGTGTATGTTAGTGGGGACCGCAAAGAGAATCTAAGCTTTAAACAATTTTTGAACATACTTAGCATTTGAAGATCCTTATTAAGTACTGTATTGTAAAGGATAGGTCACTTCAAGGTGTCATTTGAGAGTTGTTTTTGTTCAGAGCACTCAGCCTTTTAAAAACAATACTGATTTGAGAAAGATAGTAAAGTTTTTTAATTTGAAAATAAATGCTCAGGTCTCTATTATGGGCCAAATGACCTATTTGGGGCCAGTGTAAATAGTCACTAAAACTCCTTGCTTTTCATTTTGCAGTGTTGTATTTATAGAAACCCAAGAATTGAGTTTATCCTAACCTCGTTCATGTCTTTATTGGCAATTACCATGAGCTTAGTATTTTTATGGCCTATGGCAAGCGTTTTTAACGTAACTTTTGTTTTGAAGTAATTTCAAGCTTACAGAAAAGGTACCAGGATAAATAACTTGTTTATACCTTTTTCTACATTCACCGTTTTATAACATTTTGCCATATTTGCTTTTTGATTTTTGCTTTATTTTCATACTTACTGTTTCTAAGCTATTTGAAAATGGGTGACTTGTCTCAGTATGCTCTGTTCCCTTAATTCTCCAGCCTTTAGTTTCTGAGAAAAAGATACTCTCTTAAAACCATGGTACGGTTTTCCAATCCAAGAAATTTAATATTAATATACTTTTTTTTTTTTTTTTTTTTGTGAGACAGAGCCTCAAGCTGTCGCCCTGGGTAGAGTGCTGTGGCATGACAGCTCACAGCAACCTCCAACTCCTGGGCTCAAGCGAGTCTCCTGCCTCAGCCTTCCAAGTGGCTGGGACTACAGGCGCCCGCCTCAATGTCTGGTTATTTTTTGTTGCGATTTGGCCCACCACCACCCTTGGCTGGCGCCCTACCCACTGAGCCCTAGGCATCACCCTGGCATTTTTTTTTTTTTTTTAAAGAGACAAGGTCTCACTCTGGCTCAGGCTGGTCTCAAACCTGTGAACTCAGGCAGTCCACCAGCCTCAGCCTCCCAGACTGCTAGAGTTACAGGTGTGAGCCACGCTGGCCTTTGTTAGTTTTTATTAGTTGTGAATAGACAAAATTTAACATTATCTGACATGGTTTGGACTAAAACATCAACTTGACCTCTTTAATACCAAAAATTTCAACTTGGCTTTCCAGCCTTTGTCCATGAGAAAAGTGGAAGTGGTAGAAATAGAATTGGCAGGATTCACTTGACTCTGAGCTTCATAGGAACATCTTTTTCATAAAGTCAAAGATATCTTTTTGTTACACCTTCAGTGTATCATTTTATAAATTTTTGACTAGGATATAGTTATTTGTTAGCTAGGTCAGCTTTCTTAGAATACTGTCACGTTAGAGGTGCTAGTTGCCAAGTAAAGGACAGTCCTCAATAAGGAGATTAAGTTAGAGAAGACCATAATATAACAGTGTAAATTCTATTGGATGCCAAGAAAATTGAGCCATTGAAACTAACTAGAAGAATCACTCTGTTGCAGTAAAAAGATGCCTCTTAGAATGTTCTATACAATCCTTTTAGGATTTTCTGAGTTGCTTTTAGCCAGAAATACATTTTTTCTAAAAAGCATTTTGGGAGGATTATAAAGAAATTAGAGGCTCAGCACCTGTGGCTCAAGCGGCTAAGGCGCCAGCCATATACACCTAAGGTGGCGGGTTCGAATCCCCAGCCCGGGCCCGCCAAACAACAATGATGGCTACAACCAAAAAGTGGCCAGGCGTTGTGGCGGGCACCTGTAGTCCCAGCTACTTGGGAGGCAGAGGCAGGAGACTCGCTTGAGCCCAGGAGTTGGAGGTTGCTGTGAGCTGTGATGCCATGGCACTCTACCCAGGGGGATAGCTTGAGGCTCTGTCTCAAAAAAAAAAAAAAAAGAAATTAGAACCCTCGCAAATTACTAGTAGGAATGCAAGAAGGCGTAGCCACTGTGGACAGTTGTAGGTGGCTCCTCAGAAAATTAAGACATTTCATAGACATTTCCAGCAATTTCACTTGGTGTATACCCAAGAGAGTTGAAAGCAGGGACTCAAACAGATACTTGTATACCCATGTTCATAGCAGCTTTTGTCACAGTAACCAAAAGACGGAAGCAACCCAGTGTCCATTGATGCATAAGTGGATTTTTTTTTTATTTGCTCTATGACCTTTGAGAGACGCATTAGAGGAATGGATAAATAAAACGTGGTGTACACCTCAATGGAATAGTATTCAGCCTTTAAAAAGGAGGAAATTCTGAAGCAGAAGGAAGTTCTTTTGCACAACATGAAGACTAAGTGAAATAAGCCACTCACAAAAAGGACAAATATCGTGTGGTTCCACTGATAAGAATTCATGGAGACAGGGATAGAGTCAGGGCCAAGGAGAGAGAGCGCTGTGAACACAGTGTTTAATGGGTGGTGCTAAGATTTAGTTTGAGAAGATGGGAGGGAGTGGCAGAGATGGTTGCACAGCAGCATGAATGTACTTAATGCCACTGAACTGTACTGAAAATGGTTAAGATGAGGCCGGGCACAGTGGCTCATGCCTGTAATCCCAGCAGTTGGGAGGCTGAGGTGGGTGGATTGCCGGAGCTCAGGAGTTCAAGACCAGCCTGAGCCAGAATAAGACCCCCTCTCTAAAAACAGCGGGCGCTGTGGTGGGCGCCTGTAATCCCAGCTACTCGGGAGGCTGAGGCAAGAGAATCGCTTAAGCCCAAGAGTTTAAGGTTGCTGTGAGCTGTGACACCAGTGCTCATCCTACCATAATAGGATTCCGGTGTGCCACAGAAACCCTGAGTACCTGCATCTTCCCATTATGTGAATAAGGGAAAAACTTCTTGAACATGTGAAACCGACGCTTTTGAAGCATGTTTTTTCACTAAATTTAATAAGTGTTCTACAGCCTTCTGAGTCTGTATGTTAATAGAATCAGATAAGAGCCTGGAGTCTCTTAAATATTTTATTATCTCAAGGAATTAATGTGAAGGTTGACTCTAGTCATTTTGTATGAGCCTTGCTATGGGATTTTAAAAGCATATCTTTTCTTCTTACTCAGGTCAATCTTAGAGAAGGAGGGACCAAAGTCACTTTTTAGAGGCTTGGGTCCAAATTTGGTTGGAGTTGCACCATCAAGGTAAGTGTTGAACTCTTTAGCTGCTCACACCAGCAATCTGTAATGCTGTCCTTCCTTACCAACGATGCTGTGTCAGATTTGCCTAAATGTATCTGATACAGAAAATAGTGTGGATATGTCTTTTAGTGTATGTAAGAGGAAATTCTAGTTATTGTATTCTTAAGTATGAAAATTAATCTGTTACCACCTGTAATCTACTTTAAATGTGAACTACTCTTGACTGTGGCACGTGGTCAGCCTCATTTCCATTATCAGGCAGCTTATCAGAAATGCGCTCCCCAGACTTATGTCTGAATTTGCATTATAGCAAGACCCCCAGGTAATTCACAAGCACTTAGAAATGGAAGGAATTGTAAAGGCTTTTAACTTTACTTTCTTGAAGATGAAACGCTTAATTCTCTTTAGAGCTTATTAGAATATATAGAGCTATACTGTCTGATATGAATGGTAGGCACTGGCCTCATGGAGCTGTTTAAATTGATTAAAATTAATGGTTGGGTCCTGCAGTCTCGCTAGCCACGTTTCTGTACTCAGTATCTGCATGTAGCTAGTCTCAACTATACTGAGAGCATGGATGAGGAACAGTGGATCTTTACAGAAAGTTCTGTTCAGGCAGTGCTGAGAAAGGGGAGATAGCTGTGTGTGGACATAAAAGTGAAAGTGAGACAGAGCCTGTCTCTGGAAATAGGTAAGAAACTGCTTCTAGAAATGGTCTCCAGGGAGGCAGGGGTAAGACACTTACATTATTCTGTGTAACCTGAAGAAATTTTAGACAATTAAATCTTTTTTGAGACATGGAGATTCACTTTGTTGCCCTTGGTAGAGTGCTGTGGCATTATAGCTCACAACAACCTCAAATTCTTGGGCTCAAGCAATCCCCTTGTCTCAGCCTCCTGAGTAGCCTGCCACAACACCTCTATTCTTAGTAGAGACAGGGTCTCGCTCTTGCTCAGGCTGGTCTTGGACTCTTGAATTCAGACAAGCCAACTGCCTCAGCCTCCTAGAGTGCTGGGATTCCAGGCTTTTATCTAATTATCATAGATAAGGTGAAGACCAAGAGCTTATAGAATCCTTCCAGGTCAACTCTCCAATTTAAACTCACATCAACTGAGGAGGTTGCAAAAATACAGATTGTTATTAAGTTCTTTTGTTCCTTTAGAATTTTATAACATATATAGTAATCTACTTAAAAATAGAAAGTACTAGCTGGGAGATAATATGGGGTTTGCATTAATAACATGATAAATGTGTTGCCTGTCTGTAGTAAATAAAGAGAAGTGAGCCTGTCTCTGTGTGGGCGATGCTAATATAGCAACCCTGTTAGTCTGATGTAGATTACAGCACCTATTTAGAACAGTTGGGATTTGGGGGAAAGGAAAGACATATTTTATAACACAATAATGATAAATAGTTAAGATCCTCAGTAGAAAAATGTATCCTGGCTCGGCGCCTGTGGCTCAACCGGCTAGGGCGCCAGCCACGTACACCTAAGGTGGCGGGTTCGAATCCCCAGCCCGGACCCGCCAAACAACAATGACGGCTGCAACCAAAAAATGGCCGGGCGTTGTGGCGGGCGCCTGTGGTCCCAGCTACTTGGGAGGCGGAGGCAGGAGACTCGCTTGAGCCCAGGAGTTGGAGGTTGCTGTGAGCTGTGATGCCACGGCACTCTGCCCAGGGGGACAGCTTGAGGCTCTGTCTCAAAAAAAAAAAAAAAAGAAAAATGTATCCTATGACTGGCCAACAGAAAAAAGAAGCATTTTCCAGGTATTGCTGGTGAAAGAGCAGGAAAAATCCCAAGTAGCGGGTGGGGCCTGTGGCTCAGTGAGTGGGGTGTCAGCCTCATATACCAAGGGTGGTAAGTCAAACCCAGCCCTGGCCAAACTGCAGCAACAACAAGAAAATCCCAAGTAGCTCTTACTCCCTATCCCCAACAAGAGGGAAGAGAGAAGGCGGGAAATAAACAGACCAGGGAGGATGCAGGTGGCCAGCCACACTCTGTCGGGAGGTGAAAACATCATGATGACTCTTCCTGTGTGATCCTGAATCATCCAGAAACAGTTCAAATTATATTTGATGTTCTCATTTTGGTGTAAGGCAAAACAAGTATGGAGTATTTTAGAAATGTACCTTTTAAAAGTTACAGTGTATGTTGGTATTTAAAGGGTTAACATTAATCTAGACTGAAGACTGTAAAAGGACTTTATGTGTGTAACCCTGAAATCTCATTTTCCTCATTGTTCTGAACACCTCTGTTATCGCTAAATAATCTCTGTAGGGGCAAGCAAGAGCTTCTTAAGAGTACCTGTAGCAGGTTGTGGTTTGAGCACAGGGGAGGGTGAGCTTTTTGTTACCTGTCAACATGTTTCCCCTGTTATTTTCCTAAGATTTTCATATGTTGCCAAGGAACACACATATATTTTATTGTGCCATAAGGATTTCTTTATAATGTTCTCTTTGTTCTAACAGGGCTGTGTACTTTGCATGTTACTCCAAAGCCAAAGAGCAATTTAACGGCATTTTTGTGCCTAACAGCAATATTGTGCATATTTTCTCAGCTGGCTCTGCAGGTATGTTACCCTAGTGAGTGGAGAGAGTTTCTCACTTTGCTAAAGCTTGTTTTCTGCCAAACAGTTTTTCCAGGAATTAGAAATTAGCTCCCTGGCTTCCTTAGCAACTAAAATTGGTTTTCTGAAGTTTTGTGTTGGAACTGAGAGAGTGACTGTTTGAAAGCACTTTGTAACTTGATCTCATTTTCTTTGACCACTAAAGCTTTTTATTCTCCCTCAAAATTTACATGTTCTATGCACACTTCTGGTGTTATGTTCTTTACAGGAATAGTAGTAGGTTCTTTGTGCCTGTTTCCCCAGTATTTTCTAATAATGCTTTCTTGGCAACTCCCACAGTGTCCAGTTGGCACATCTGTCCCTAACAACTCACTTGTCCAGTGAGGGCACAAGGCTGGCAGTGGAAATTTTCAGTAAGGGCAGTGACAGCTCGCAAATCATCATCTGTTCTCTTGAGGAAGTCATTCCACTTAATACAGAAAAGTCATAGTAGGACTTTTCTCCAGGAAGTATTAAATAGATATTTTAGGGAACTTAAATTGGCATTTTATGAAAAATTCCCACCTCCTACCAGCTTATAAGGTGTATATATCAGGTTTTTGTTTTGGTTTTTTTTGTGTGTGTATTTGTTTTTGTTTTGTTTTGTTTAGATAGAGTCTCACTATGTCACCCTTGGTAGAGTGCCGTGGTATCACAGCTGCAGCAACCTCAAACTCTTGGGCTTAAGCAGTTCTCTTGCCTCAGCCTCCCAAGTAGCTGGGACTATAGGCACTCATCACAACACCCAGCTATTTTTTTGTTGTAGTTGTCATTGTTGTTTGGCAGGCCCACGCTGGGTTCAAATCCACCAGCCCTGGTATAAGTGGCCAGCACCCTAGTTGTTGAGCTACAGACGTCGAGCCTATATGTCAGTTTTGTAAGCCTTTATTACTCCAAATACAAGTAGTACCAACCTATCTGAAAATTTATAGATAATTTCTGGACCCTGAGTGGAAAATAATGTTAAAGTTACTTCCCAGGAGGAAGCAAGCCATTTCTACTAAATAAGGAGCTCTGGCCAGCACAATAGCTCACTCCTATAATCCCAGCACTTTGGGAGACCAGCCTGAGCAATATAGTAACCCCTCTCTAAGAGGGAGTGGACAATTTGCTTGAGTGAGATAGCTCACACTTATGGTCCCAGCTACTCAGGAGGCTGAGGTGGGAGGATCACTTGAGCCTGGGAGCTCAAGAGTACAGTGAGCTATGATTGTGCTACTGCACTCTAAGCCTAGAGTATAGACCAAGACTTCTCATCTCTAAAAAAAATTTAAAAAAAAAATGCCAAGGCTGGGCGAGGTGGCTCATGCCTGTAATTTTAGCACTCTGGGAGGCCAAGGTGGGCACATTGCTTGAGCTCAGGAGTTCAAGACCAGCCTGAGCAAGAGCAAGACCCCCGTCTCTAAAAAATAGCTGGGCATGGTGGCAGGTACCTATAGTCCCAGCTACTCTGGAGGCGGAGGCAAGAGAATCTCTTGAGCCCAAAACTCTGAGGTTGCTGTGAGCTGTGACGCCATGGCATTCAACCCCCGGGGGACTGAGTGAGACTCTGTCTCAGGGAGGGGGGGATGCCAAGCTGCTGTGAGGGGGAACTAGGAGTTCCAAGACAGGTCAAGTTTCACCTAATAGGCCACAAGCTAAAAACTATCAATCAGTTTGTAACTTCTGCAGACGTAGAAGAACCCTGCTTAATAAAGCAGACTTCAAGGAGGTTCTTTAAACTAGAATCTTCCTGGTACTAAGCTGCTTACTTGGCACTGTGGAGGGCATTAGGTATTAGGGGAGAGGCACAGTGTCTCAGGCTAATACCGTGGTGTTCCCTTTTTTTGATTGGCCTGGCATGTGAGTAGCAGCGCTAAGATGGGGAAGGCTTACTAAAAAACTGGTTCCTCTAAGCCAGTGGTTCTCAGCCTTCCAATTGCTGCATTGTTACAAATGGAACAAAGGGGTTGCAACCCACAGGTTGAGAACCGCTGCTCTAAGCAGATAAGTCTGCAGAAATTGAAGCAGATACACTTCAATTTCCTGAAACGATCAGGTTTTAAAAGTTCTAAGTATAGATTCAGATAAATGGAGGTTTCGTTCCTTCTATTCCAAGTTAGGGATAGGGTAACCTTTTGGATTGTATCATCAATTTATAAAACAACTGTGGGTCTGAAGCTGATAGATTGAGTCTTAGGATAGTTTCATTTTTACCCTAGAAACCACATTAATAGAAATATCAACAGCACCACCTAGAGGTCAAAAAGACTAAACCGGGCTCTAGAAAATTGAGAGATTTATTTTAGGCCCAACAATACCAATAGATATTCCACTTTAGGAGTCTTAAGCTTCCATCTGCAGTATAGAAATGTAGCTGAGTCCCAGTTGATATCCTGATTCAAAGTTTGTCATATGATACAGACATCTTTGGTAAGCATTGATTGCGCAGTAATGACATTTTGGGTTTTTTTTCCTGCCAGCTTTTATCACAAATTCCTTAATGAATCCTATATGGATGGTTAAAACCCGGATGCAGCTAGAACGGAAGTAAGTTGTTAATTGTTCCTTCCTTAAAATAAGAATTCTTGGATATTATTTTTCTTCTCCTAATTCTAGCTATGGAATGCCATATCCAGAGTGCTTAGCCATCCCCTTCCTTGTTCTTTCTAAACCTAAGCCTATCTAGAAACTGCTTGAGGGCCAACAGAGATAACAAGGGGAGGCAGTTCTCTCTGCGGGTTCCTGGTCTGTTGTCTTGTCTTCCTTTTCAGACGCCACCCCAAGTTGGAATGCTCTAGATTGAGCTCCTCAGGAGTAGGAGATTGCTACTAAGGGCCAAACAGTGAAGGCCTTTAGGCCCTAGAAGGGTGATTTTAGTCTCTGAGGCCTTCAGATATAAATACCCTCTCCAGTGAGACAGTTATATGTATGCTTCTTTAACACATTAAGTAGAGCGGTGCCTGTGGCTCAGTGGGTAGTATGCTGGCCCCATATACCGGTGGTGGTCGGTTTGAACCCGGCCCCGGCCAAACTGCAACAAAAAATAGCTGGGCATTGTGGCAGCCGCCTGTAGTCCCAGCTACTCAGGAAGCTGAGGCAAGAGAATCGCCTAAGCCCAGGAGTTGGAGGTTGCTGTGAGCTGTGATGCTACGGCAGTCTACGAAGGGCGACAAAATGAGACTCTCTCTCAAAAAAAAAACCCCCACACATTAAGTGATAAGATCTAGCAATAGTCCAGTAACTACTGTAATTTCAAAGAAGATAATGATAAAGTATCCTGTGATATTTGTGACAAATGTGATATGATATGAAGATATTTCTTTGTGCCAAATCACAGGTGCTATTAATCCTCCTGTGGCCTGTTACCTACATTTATGATTGAAAGAATGCTGATTTCAGGGTGGCGTCTGTCACTCAAAAGGGTAGGGCACCGGACCCATATGCCGGAGGTGGTGGGTTCAAACCCAGCCCTGGCCAAAAACTGCAAAAAAAAAAAAAAAAGAATGCTGATTTCAGTTAGAGATTGGGGCTAAAGGAACCATTTTTTGCCCTAGTTCAAGGAACTGCCTAGCCTGTATTCTATCTTATATCCTCTGCATTACGGTGTTACCTAGAAATGTGTGCATGAGAAACTTGCAGCTAGTCCTGGCTGACCCTCAGCAACTTCTAAAAAAAGGAGATGAGAAAGCAAAAATGCCCAGGAAGAGAAGTTAGGGCCTGCCTTAGTCCATTTTTCTGCATAATACCACAGTAGCCTTGGCCTTTGATTCCAGGTTCCCCCAACCCATCCTACCTGAAAGCCTTCTGAAGTCCTTCAGGTCTAGCCATTTGAACAGATTGCTCAGAGTCTCAGTGACTCTCAGTTACCCTCAGGACAGACTCCTAATTCCTTGGCTTAGCATTCAATCATCCTTTAAAAATTTCCCCAAGTATCCCACACTCTTATGCTTCCATCTCCCCGAATGTGCTGTTCCTCACCAGAAATCCCTTCCCCCTTCTTGGTTGTGCTCACGCTTCCCCTGGAAGCCTCTGGTAATCAGGACTTCAAGGGTTCACATAGTGTTCTATCATCACTCCTGTTTAGCAACAGATAAAGGAGGCCATCAGCCGGGGTCCTTTATATGCTTTCTATTCAGTCTACCTAATAATAATCACGCTCAGAACATCTTAGAATGTTTAGATGTTAATACTTGTCACTTAACAATGAATATTTGTTGCTTGTACTAGTCACTAAGGCAACAGCAGAGAACAAGATCTAGCTCCTGCCTTCTGGAAGCTTATAGCTTTACAAAAAACAAAAAGTATAGTTTGGTGGGATAAGGGGCTTGAGGTCCCCTGGTGGGTCACCTAATGTGGTCCAGGCTGGGTGGGGAGAGCAGAGGTTGGGAGGGCCCCTGGGGGCAGCAGCATCCACCCTAGTCTGAGAGCAGCCAGGGGGAGGTACAGTGAGCAGTGCTTCAGGCAGAGGGCACGTTTCTGTGCAGAATGGAAGCGTGGTTAGTTGTGGGGAGCTCTAAGACTGCGAGTATGTGCACTGGCCAAGGGGATCACGAACTGCCAAGGAGCCAGTTTTTCAGGGCCTTGGGAAGGAGTTTGGAGTTGGGTTTGGGAAGCCGTAGAAAGCCATTAGAGCAGTGGTTCTCAGGGACATTGAGGGCAGGGATACCCTCCAGGGGACATTCGGCAAAGTTGGGAGACATTTTTAGTTGCCCCAACTTAGGTGTGGTGCCTCTGGCATCTAGAGTGTGCAGAGGCCAGGGATGCTACTGAACACTGTCATGCACAGGACAGCGCCTCCTCCCCAAAGGGAGAACGGCACTGAGGGTGGGAAGCTCTGCATTAGAGGTTGAAACGGGAGTGATGGACCTGGGGTTGTGTTGGAAAGGTCAGCCCAGCTAGGGTATGGGAATGGCCTGTGAGGAGACACCAGAATGGAGGGAGAGAGGGCAGTAGAGACCAGGGGGGCCAGTCTGCACCTCCTGAGGGGTGGCTCTGAGACTTGTGACCTGTGCGCTCACTCACTGGCTGTGCCTAGGCACTTTATAAATACTTCATCATGGAGCAGGGGTGTTGAAACCTAAGGCTTTGTCTTAGCTTCTCTGTACACACTAGTGTACAGTCCGTATGCCCAGTGACGGCCTTCTGTGACTTGCTGGGTGATCAGGCTCCCCGGCCTGTCTTCGAACAGCCCTTCATTGATTTCCTCCTACAGAGTGAGGGGCTCCAAGCAGATGAACACACTCCAGTGCGCTCGCTACGTCTACCAGACAGAGGGCATTCGTGGCTTCTACAGAGGATTAACTGCCTCGTACGCTGGGATTTCAGAAACTATAATCTGTTTTGCTATTTATGAAAGTTTAAAGAAGTATCTGCAAGAGGAGCCATTAGCCTCTTCTACAAATGGGACTGAGAAAAATTCCACAAATTTTTTTGGACTCATGGCAGCTGCTGCTATTTCTAAGGGATGTGCCTCCTGTATCGCTTATCCACACGGTATGTTTTGCCTTTATCTTCTGGAACAGTAAAACAGCTGGCAGGTTTGTCATTTGTCAGTAGGCCTAGAGAGCTCTGCAACACAAATTGAAACAGACACCTGCAGACAGGTGAATGAGTGTGAGTGGAACCGGCTTGCACTGCCTGGACGTGGGTGATGTAAGGGGCGGGAACTCTACCTCCCTCACCTCCAGCACACCGTGGGCAAAACTTGCTGGGCAGAAATGCAGGCCCTGTGTTGTTGAACTTCTCATATTTTCAAAGAAGCCAAGAATCTGGATTTTATTTAAAATTCCTTGATTCAAAAATTATGTAGGAACCAAACTTAAAAAACACTTGGCTTCTACTTTGAGTGGGGTGCTGAATAAGCCTACTTTGTGTAAGTTTATTTTTAGAGAATTATAGAGTTATCGTCCACAGGCCCACTTTAAAAAATGCTTAGTTTATTGTGCTATGAAAAACAGGTTTTGTCTTCAGAAGCCTACTGCTGTGTCAGTTATGACAAATGTACTTGGTCAAGTCAGTAACAGGCATTGAGTCCCCACTGTGTGTTGGGGCACCAAGCCGGCACCAGGGGGCCTCTGGAGACAGGTTAGTGTTGCTTGCAGGGCCTAAGGTCTCGGTGACAGACCGGAGAATTAAGTCCCACACAAACTAAGCTCTATTTTCTTAAATTCCTTATAAGTTATCTTGTACTTTTCTGTGTGTAAATATCCCTAATTGGCCAACTCCCAGAGTTAGAAAATGTTCTAAAAAGAATTTTTCTTTGTGTTTCTAGGAATATAACTATCCTGTCCAAGTAGAGCCAAGGTGGCAAATGGACATAGTTGTTCAGGACAGTGTAGAGTTGTGTGCTTTGGATTCTCTCCCCATTTTATGTGTAGCATAAAGTAGGTGTTTCTCTCCCTGCAGAAGTCATAAGGACACGGCTCCGTGAGGAGGGCACCAAGTACAAGTCCTTCATCCAGACGGCGCGCCTGGTGTTCCGGGAAGAAGGCTACCTCGCCTTTTATAGAGGACTCTTTGCCCAGCTCATCCGGCAGATCCCAAATACTGCCATTGTCTTGTCTACCTATGAGTTAATTGTGTACCTGTTGGAAGACCGTACTCAGTAACAGGCCAGAAAATTGTCCTCTAGAAGAATAAAACTGAAAAACTCTAGAGAATTTTTTTTTTCCATTGATGTTTAGAATGTTTGAGACAAAACAGGGAAGGCCATAAAATGTGTGGCTCATCTCACCTGTTGGACATTTCCTTTTGGATTCGTGCTTTCTGGAAGGTTTAAATTCATTAACGTTAATAGTTAATTATAACTTTTTTTTTTTTAACTTAAGAGGATTCAGGATTAAGCAACAACTAAATTAAATCATGCTATTTAATTTAAGTATACATTTGGTTCGTGTCCTCTTTTATGCCTGCTATACTGTAAACTGCAGCTGAGGAAGTATTTCAGTGAAACGTGCCCTAGAAATGCAGAGAAAAAAGGATAAAGTCAAAATACATCTAATCTGACTGGGACCTGTGACTGCCGGACAAGGAAGAAGTGGCGCGTCTTGGTGGTACTGTGTGTACCAGGACAGACTTCTGTACATTTCCAATTCCTCATACAGATTGATAATCTAAGGTTCAGGATGGTAAGATGAAAAAAAAATGAGTACAACTTTCTAACACTAACATGTTACGCTATAAAAGTTTCCCTGAAGCTATCCTCTTCTCCTTCATTGAAGCCAAAGGCAAGAGTTCTGAAAGAACTGGTTATCAGTTGCCTAGCTGCTGGATCTACTCCCAGAAGTTTAGCTCATGTGCCCTGTAAGTGTGTTAGCAGCACAGATGAGGAATAGCCGTTCCCTGGGAGGCCTTTCATCCTGCTCAGTCTCCTAGAGAAAAGGAGCACACCCCTGGGAGAGTTTGCTTTTATTCTGACAGGAGGTGCTAGTATTGTTTAAATACCCAAGGTCAAAGTTTAAAAAAAATTTATCAGAATTTTAACACCTCATTTTTAAAGCCAACTTAATAAAAGAACAAAAAGACGGTTAGGTAATAAGACAGCAGGTAGAGCCAGTCGTCTTCCCTTAGTTTCACTAAGGTCGAGTATGTTGAACAGGAAGGGTATTTTTCAATCTGACCAGACGGGCTGTTTCTAATACTGCCCATTGTAGTCAGACTCAAGGAGGATATTTCCAAGTTGTATTTAAATTGAGTTGAATTTTGTTTCCCTTTGTATACTCAATGGGGGGGTTCGCTGGTATTCTCCCACTGTCTAGTATAGTTGTTTCCACAACTTGTCTAGAAGTCAAAATGAGTGGCTTAAGTCAAGCTTTAGTGCTTCTAAAACGCATGACTTGACAGTAAGGTGATTTCTATTCCAGAAACTCTTTAATTCTTTGAGGGGTGGCACTTAGTAACATCTTAATATTCACATTTTTATTTTAATACTCATGTTTGATGATGACACTTAGCAAGACAGAATCTCACTTTGTCACCCTCCATAGAGTGCTATGGTGTCACAGCTCACGGTAACCTCAAACTCTTGGGTTCAAGTGATTCTTTTGATGCTCTTGTCTCCCAAATTAGCTGGGTTATCTGCCACAAGGCCCAGCTGGGGGGTTTTTTGGCCAGGGCCGGGTTTGAACCTGCTACCTCTGGTATGTGGGGCCACAGCCCTACTCCTTTAAGCCACAGGCACCACCCAAGGCCTGACTATTTTTTAGAGATAAGGTCTCACTCTGGCTTAGGCTGGTCTCAAATTCATGTACTCAGGCAATCAACCCACCCTGGCCTCCCAGAGTGCTAGGATTAAAGGCATGAGCCACTATGCCTGGCCTTCCTTTTTTTTTCTTCTTTGTTTTTTTTTGGGGTTTTTTGAGACAGAATCTTAACTTTGTTGCCTGCTAGTCAGCCTAGCTCCAGCAACCTCGAGGTTCAACCTTGAACCCAGCAACATTGGGTTCAAGTGATCCTCCTGCCTCAGCTTCCCTAGCAACTGGGACTACAGTTGCCCACAATGCCCAGTGAGTCTCTGTCTCAAAACAAATTTTTTTTGATTGCCTCATTTTCACTGTTAGATTCTTAAATGGTTAACTGTGATGTTGACCTAGTATAATTTAGTTCTTGGCTTCTCCTGCACCAGGACATTTGAAATAAAAGAAACTTGAGCACCAAAAATGAGAAGGAAATAAGCAGAAAAGGAGTGGTAAAGGGGCTTGTTGGATTTTCTTTTTAATTTTTTTTTATTTTTTAGAGACAGTCTCACTTTGTTACCCTGGGTAGAGTGTCATGGCATCACAGCTCACAGCAACCTCCAGCTCTTGGCTTAGGTGATTCTCTTGCCTCAGCCTCCCCGAGTAGCTGGGACTATAGGCACCTGGCTATTTTTTGTTACAGTTTGGCTGGGGCTGGGTTTGAACCCACCACCCTTGGTATATGAGGCTAGTGCCCTAGGTACTAGGTATACCACAAGCACCACCCTGGATTTCTTTAAGTAGTCATATGTGCACATACATGTGACTACTTACACTTTTATTTTCTTTTTTGAGACAAGAGTCTCACTTGGTCACCCTTGGTAGGGTGCCATGGCATCTTAGCTCATAGCAACCTCAAATTCTTGGGTTCAAGTGATAACCTCTTGCCTCAGTTTCTCAAGTAGCTGGGAATACAGGGCACCCACTACAAAGCTATTTTTTAAAGATGGGGTCTCAATCTGGCTTAGGCTGGTCCTGAACCTGTGAGCTCAGGCAATCCACCCACCTCAGCCTCCCAAGTGCTGGGATTACAGGCATCAGCCACCGAGCCTGGCCTCACATTACCCCTTTTAAAATTCTCACCCCATACCCAGTGCATGCCCAGCACTGTGTAGTGGCAAACACATTCCACAGGGCAATGGCATTAAGATCTATAAGTACACAGGTGGCGCTACTAATCAAGGTGTGCTTCAACTAATAGTGCATGTGAAGGAATTGGCACACACGTTAGAGGAGAGCCCTTCGAGTAGGACATGCAAGCACTGGATCTTCCTTGGAGAGGGAATGATGGCTTACACACAGTGCTGCGGGGTCTGAGGGGAGCTACGCCAGGTTATTCCTCCATCTGCTCATGACGGGTCCAAGCATCAAGACTGCAACTGGGGCTCGGCGCCTATAGCTCAACCGGCTAAGGCGCCAGCCATGTACACCTAAGGTGGTGGGTTCGAATCCCCAGCCCGGACCTGCCAAACAACGACGGCTGCAACCAAAAAATAGCCAGGCGTTGTGGCGGGC